>NW_025963779.1:76146365-76746365 GCF_023055435.1 Haliotis rufescens | reverse complement strand
GGTGGTCAGGCTCGCTGACTTGGTTGATGCATCTCATCGATCCCAATTGCGTGGATCGATGCTCATGATGTCAACCACTGGATTGTTTGGTCCAGACTCGATTATTTACAGACCGCTGTCATATAACTGGAATATTGCTGAGTGCGGCGTTAAACAACAAACAAACAAGGAAACACTAGACCAGACTTTCAAACTTGCAAATCGGACCTTGGACAGACTACCAACCAACTATGTATATGTACCACGCACTGTTATACATAACCCAGTTTGTAAATAATAGTTCAAATTGTGTGCAATACCACTGTCGTATGCACTTTATAGACCTGGGTCACCTTCGTGGTCTAGTAGCAGTGCGTTTGCGTCATACCCAAAAACGTTAAAAGATAGTACTTGTTGCTACCCTGTCTGGCGCTCGGCTGCCTGAGTGGGGTATTCATGTTAAACTGCGGTATGGTATCTCAGTGTGCTTGGACATAAAATCGGCATCAGTCCCCCCCCCCCCCCCCCCCCCCCCCACACACACACATGTGCATGCAAGTCACAATATAAGTGCAATAATCTTGGACGCGACGGTAAACTCCATTTCACCTCACATCACTATAGACGATTGGCCTCTTTATTTTGATTGATTCATTGATTGATTCATTGAGTCCATAAACAATACCAGTTTCATGTCTCGTGTCGTCCAACACTTGCCGCCAGTCTATGTAACCCAATTCTTCCCTGGGCCCACGTGTACTGGCACTTCTCGGTGTCACCCTGCACACGGCCCAAAGAGAACAACAACACCACAATGACCTAGTTTACACCAAAACAACTCTCCACCTCCTAACCTCGCCTCGTGCCGGGGAACGTGTAGCGAGCGATAATAACAAGGCAGTTTACCGTAGACACTACATACGTACGGCTGCAAGTATGGTCAGCTCCGGCTCTGCTGCAACTTTGGCAGCCATAACTCTATTGGCGGGACTGTTGATGTTTAATACATCTCTGATACTGGTGTGTATCACTGTATTACTAATTCTGTGGCTGTCAACGCGGCGTCTCCCCGGTCTTCCCCCCGGCCCCCCTCTTCTGCCACTGGTGGGCAACATTTTTCAAATGGATGCCGATCCCCGAGTGACTTTCAGCAAACTGCGACGTCAATACGGCGACATCTTCAGCGTGTACATCTTCAATGAGCCAGTTATTGTCCTGAGCGGGTACAGCGCCATCAAAGAGGCCCTTGTCAAGAATGGTGACGTTTTCTCAGAAAGACCAAAATCGTTTATTACGGAGTTTTTTGCACGAGGCAAAGGTATGTGAAATGGTATTTTGTGATCTTTTTCTCATTGCGCTTGGAATAGGAGGTTAACAACGGGAGAGGCCAGCTCGTTGTCAGTATAATGTTTCTGAATGGTGTATCCATGTTAAACTGCCGCATGGTATGTCAGTAGGCTAGTACTATAAAATCGGCAAAAGTCCGGACGAGTACAAGCAGCCAAATTACACACGTGCATACAAGTGACAATATGAGTGAAATAATCTTCAGCGCGACATTTCACCTCACCTTACTTTCACCATTTCAGGGGTAGCGGGGACCTCAGGTGCCCACTGGAAAGAACAAAGAAAATTTGCTTTAACAACACTCAGAGATTTTGGGATGGGGAGGTCCCTGCTGGAGGCCAAAATACACGACGAGTTGACGGTCTTCTTGAAAGCAATTGAGGACAAGGATGGACTTGCCTTTGACTGTAAACGACTCGTGCACAACGCCGTGGCCAATATCATATGCGCTGTTTGTTTGGGGAAGCAATTCGAATATACTGATCCGAGGTTTGTAAAGTTCTTAAAATCTACAGATATAATCTTGGCGACACTCGGGGCAGCAAACATCCTGAACATGTTTCCAATTGTGAGATTTATCCCAGGAGACTTTTTCAAATTTAAAAAACTTATGCAAAATATTGCTATAGTAGAAAAGGGTGAAATTGAAAAAGATGTTGAGGAACATTTCAATAATTACGACGAAGACAATGTGGACGATTTCATCACAGCTTACATCAAGGAAATGAAACTCCGTGGGAGCGACGAGACGTTTGATAGTAAGTTGACAAAGAACTATCTTAATAACACCATACTCCATGATTATATGGAATTATATTTACATTTGAGGTTAAGCCTAAATTGGATAGAGTGTCTGCCCGGAGAGCGGAAGGTCGTGGGTTCGATTCCCGGCCGCGTCATACCAAAAGACGTTAGAGGTGGTATCTCAGTGGGCAAGCACTATGAAAACGGCATTAGTCCGGACTAGAACACACACACACACACACACACACACACACACACACACACACACACACACACACACACACACACACACACACACACACACACACACACACACACACCAAAAAAACACGTGTAAATGCAAACATTTTGAACGCGACGTTAAACCCCATTTCACCTCATCTTGAATTAAAA
Organism: Haliotis rufescens; assembly: GCF_023055435.1. NCBI lineage: Eukaryota > Metazoa > Mollusca > Gastropoda > Lepetellida > Haliotidae > Haliotis > Haliotis rufescens. The sequence goes on along the minus strand of NW_025963779.1, from coordinate 76,743,902 downwards.
TACAATATCAATGTTAAGCAGAAACAATGTGCTTACGCAAACATATTTCTTGTAGAGAAAATATATTTCTGAAAGGAGTAAACCTGTTTCTATGCTGATGATCGTTTTGCCGTTCTCTCGTGCATCAATTGACTATTCCAGTTATGTCTGGCCCAAAAAAAATCGACTGAGTATCCACTGTATGCTGCCTTTCTGCTGATTGTCATGTTTTTTTGTTCTGTTAGGAGGTCACCTGGTGAAAACGGTGAGAGATTTATTCATAGCTGGAACTGAGACAACAGCGACCACAATCCGTTGGACTCTTCTTTACTTCCTGCACAACCCGGAAGTACAGGAGAAGTGTTTCAGGGAGATACAAGAACACATCGGCGAAAGTAGAAAACCTAGTATGAAGGACAAGACCGATCTTCCCTACGTCGAAGCCACCATCAGCGAGGTCCATAGATGCTCAACCATAGCCCCACTTGCAGTTCCTCACGGTGTACTCCACAACGTCCAGTTTCGGGGCTACACGTTCCCCAAGGGCGTGACTGTCGTACCAAATTTGGAGTCGGTACTGCATGATCCAACTGTGTGGGGTGATCCACAAAACTTCAGACCCGAGCGATTTCTAGATGACCAAGGGAAGTACCTGAAGAGAGATGAGTTCATCCCCTTCTCTATGGGTAATTATGCAGTTACATTTCACACAAACCATGCTGTAACATTTCTTCACATTACCGGTCGACAAATATCAAAGGTAAAGCTTATCTCATCATGAACTGGCAACACTCGTATATGATAACTTTGAGACAGGCAACAATGACACTACTTCAGATTGATTTGCGCTATCTCACTAACTCATTCATCTTCAGGTCGCAGAGTGTGTCTTGGAGAGTCCTTGGCCCGTATGGAGTTGTTCCTGTTCTTGGTGGCCATGATACAGAAGTTCCAGTTCCTCCCAGACGATGGACCGTTAACACCTTTGAAAGGAGTACTTGGCATTACCAATGCAGCTCCCACCTTTACGATTCGGGCTGTACCAAGGGCCATGTGTAAATGATATCCCAGATCAGTTGAAGCCCTTCAAGGCTTTCCAGATAAAAACATTAAAACATAAACATGTTTTGACAAACGAGTGATTTCTTTTCACATAAATGTGCGTACACGTCTTCTTATATGCTTGTGTATATAGGCTTAAGTACATTTCATAAGAAGAACTAGAACGCGTCGTCAGTAAACATGTATATTATCAGAGGATGCTTTTGAATGTATTAACAATAACCGCTGTCCGAATGGGTCTCCTTATGCAATATTTATTTGTTGTATGTTAATTCAACCAATTTCTTCTTAAGTAGATTTTATAGCGATTTATAGCGATCAGCATGTCCGATGTCCGTCTGTTATCTGGAGCAACACCCTTGCTTTTCGGATCAGTCTCGTGGTGCACTGATGCCTTTTGATGATTTTGGATTTTAATTTTTTTTTTTATGTTTTCATGACAAGTTGGACTTAAACTGAAAATGAGGGTGGTGCTCGTTTCCTCGTTTTATGGAGAGATTGACTCTCAGAAGCAGTGTTCAGTCCTTCTCACGGATGTCCAATGTTGGACTCTTGTTAAAAAAAGTGTAAGCGGTCGGTGTTTATTGAAACCATCACATCAAAAGGGAGTATTTGTTACCACCATAAATGTTTCAGACAAAAGAATATTTCCTTAAGTCATCGATCAATTAGTGAGGTCTTAGAAATATTTCGTTACATATTTAAGCCAGAAGAAATCTGCAATTTTGATGATTCCTGCCTGACTCCATTAGAGTGAGGCCTGAGAATCCACGATGGGATACTGTAGTCTAATGTTGCGCACACTTCAATCATTGTTCGGGTTGTGGAGCAGGGCATGTCCATTAGTGTTTGCAGAGTTTGTGACAATGTTTGTCCACAAAACTGATATAAATTCGGATACATGCTGATACATTTTGGGGGGCACGGGTGGCCCAGTCGTCTAAGACGCCACGATTCGCTGTGCAGAGTTGCGTCCCTTAGGCACGCCGGAAACCTATGATTGTGGGTTCGAATCTCGGTTCGCCCCGATTATGTTTCTAGGTTTTTCAGCACCATACCCGTACTCGAGGGTTTCACCGAAATGGGAAACGTCTAAGACCTGCATCACTTCGGGCTTCCCTCCCACATTAAGCTGACACGCCGCGATATAACTGTAATACTGTTAAAAGCGGCGTTAAACCCAACTCACTCACTCACTAATACATTTTGGGTGTCATTGTTAGTGTGAGTGATGCTTATTTGGGAGGACCTATTGAGGATGGCTTCTATCATGCTGTGGTGACTTAGACCTCTGTGTCATTTTTTCTCCTCCTCAAACACATACCAGCACAGTCTAGTGTATATCTGAAAGGGTGCCATCTGCTCTTAACTGCGAAGTACCGATACTTATCTATTCTATTTATGACAAACACCTGACAACAATGAGTGTTGTTACTGTGCCAATCTCATTAAAATCAGATCATAGTTCTCGCTACAGCTAAACAAAGATCTGAGGACATCCCATACGGGTCACGTCAGACCGACCTTGCGCCAACTTGGACCGACCAATGGAATGACCAATCAGAAGGCAGCTTTCTCGTGCTTTACGGCACTATTTTCAATTGGCGACCACGCTTCGAAACATATTTTGGCAAATTCTCGATTACAAATTTGAAACCTGAACAAAAGAACATTCTAGAAAGGCTAACAGGTGGTCTAGATTGTATGGATTCAGTCGTTAAACCCGTAACTATCGTTCGGGGTTAAAGTCTTCGAGGATGCATGATTAGAAATCACATTCCGACTGTCACTTTCATAATCGATGCTCTGATTGGTCGGATGAAAGGTCGTTCTGACGTGACCCCTAATGGGATGTCCCCGGATCTTTGTTTAGCGGTAGCGAGAACTGAGGTCTGATTTTTATTAGATTGTTACTGTGTCAGTCAGCTATTGGGACAACGTCACCTTGACATGAGTGTCTTGGTGGTAATGTTATATTATCATGTCAGATTTGTAAAAAAAATTGTTTGTTTTTTAAAGCCGCATTCTGCAATATATCCTTTTATTTGTTGTATGTTCATTCAACCAGTTTCAGCCATATGAGGTCGGTCTGTAAACCAAGTCTGCACCTGACAATCTAGTGACTGACATAATTATTCACCGCAGTTGGGATACGATGACATGCATCAACCAAGTCAGCGAGCCTGATCACCCGATCCCGTTAGTCGCCTCTTACAAATCGATTTCTGAAGACCAATGCTAACCCGATCCCGGTAATCGACTCTTACGACAAGCATGGGTTGGTGAAAAACATATTCTCACCCGAATCTTCACATTTCGTCCTGTGAGTACAAGACCGGGGTAACATGTCCAGGTAAAACAGTTCACGCAACTGTGAATTTCCAGTATTGAAACATGCAGGTTTAGAGGTCGATGTATGTTTTAAATATGCGAGTAGCGGATGTTAACACGTGGATGTAGAGGTCGATGTATGTTTAAATAATGGATGTAGTAGATGTAAACACGCGGATTTAGAGGTCGATGTATGTTTAAATAATGGATGTAGTAGATGTAAACACGCGGATGTAGAGGTCGATATATGTATTAACTAATGCGTGTATTGGATGTAAACACGTGGATTTAGAGGTCGATGTATGTATTAAATAATGAGTGTAGTGGATGTAAACACGCGGATGTTGAGGTCGATGTATGTATTAAATAATGCGTGCAGTGGATGTAAACACGCGGATGTAGAGGTCGATGTATGTTTAAATAATGGATGTAGTAGATGTAAACACGCGGATGTTGAGGTCGATGTATGTTTAAATAATGGATGTAGTGGATGTAAACACGTGGATTTAGAGGTCGATGTATGTTTTAAATAATGCGTGTAGTGGATGTAAACACGTGGATGTAGAGGTCGATGTATGTTTAAATAATGGATGTAGTAGATGTAAACACGCGGATGTTGAGGTCGATGTATGTTTAAATAATGGATGTAGTGGATGTAAACACGTGGATTTAGAGGTCGATGTATGTTTTAAATAATGCGTGTAGTGGATGTAAACACGCGGATGTTGAGGTTGATGTATGTATTAAATAATGCGTGTAGTGGATGTAAACACGTGGATGTAGAGGTCGATGTATGTATTAAATAATGCGTGTAGTGGATATAAACACGTGGTGTCAAGTGTCCGATTCCTACTATGTCATAAGTATGTGCTTGCTTTTGTATCCCTATCAAATAATGATGATACCAGGTGTTCGCGAATACAATTTATAAATGGATACATGGAAGTAATGTTACATATGTTTCACACTCCGCATTTCTTGTTATCAGTGCCTCTCGTTTATATATTAAGGTATATTATTTGTGTCAAAATGTATACAGCAGTCACCATATAATTGTGCAAGTTTGAAGTTTTAGCACGTAATGCACCTGCAAGATTCACGCATTATATAGAATACGTGTTACGACTGCTATAACTGAAGTGTTTTATAAACCGTCTAAATCCAAGCAATACCAGGAAAACAAAACAAAAATTCGTGATTCCTTATGGTGAAACAATAGCTTAGCGGTATACAATGAATTTGAAGACAACGTTTGAGGGAAAGACCACGTGCAGCAAGCAAACTGAACACCCTTTCATGACCGACCCTGAGTGTGTACAATATAACCAAATCCGACAGACATTTTTCATCTCTCTTAAAAGACGTAGAACAAATCTGAAACAACTTTGATCAACAATTTTATGTCTCTTACACACTATCTATGAACTATAGATAACGGGTGTAAAATATATTTTGCCTGCGAACATGTGCTTGAAAACGATATTCATAAAATCAATGTGACACCTGCTGAGGAATATATGGCACAAGTCAAAATAAGAAATTGCACCGGACACAATTTTTACTACCGATGCGTCAAATCTCCTCTATATGTCTACCATAAAACCTTTTGAAATCAAGGCTGAGGCTTTGAATGTGTAAGGGGGCACGGGTGGCCCAGTCGTCTAAGGCGCCGCGATTCTGTGTGCAGAGTTGCGACCCTTTGGCACGCCAGCAACCTATGATTGTGGGTTCGAATCCCGGTTCGCCCCGATTATGTTTCTAGGTTTGTCAGCACCATACCCGTGCTCGTGGGTTTCACCGAAGTGGTAAACGTCTTAGACATGCATCACTTCGGGCTTTCCTCCCACATTAAGCTGGCACATCATGACTTTCACCGGTAAAGTAGGTCACAACAGGCCCCGTACTGAGTCTCAAAGGTCATCTCTCTTTCTCTCTCTCTCTGTGTGTCTGTCTGTCTGTCTGTCTCTCCAGGCCCAGGAAATCCCTGTGGATAAAAGATATTTGTCACAATACTCCTATACGAGATTTGAAAACTACGAAATACCAGGTTGCGCCGGGATTCAGGAGAACACTTAAAAAAGTTAAAAGGATATATCTCATCCATACATGTAACTCTATTTATGAAATCCTTACATCTGGCAAATATTCCTAATGAATAGAATGTTGTAAAGCTATAATCTGCCAGTAACACAAAAAAGGTTCAAAAAGATACTTTAACAATTACAAAGGAGTTTCTTAACTGAACGTTTTATGTGTCACAGAATGTGTGATTGCCAAATATACTTGTAAAGCCAAGTATACATACACAGAGTAATGGCTTAAATATTTCCGGGGATGATATCTCTTTTCAACCAATAAAAATGAAGCACACATTCTCTTTCATTTTACAATGTGTTAAACCAGGACAGTCGAAGCAAGACATTAGATATTGTTTCCGAACTGACACTGCTCTTATACTGAACTGAAATTTGCTTTGATTTAACATGGCTGCCATGTCTAGTTGCCGAATAAATGTAGGTTATCTCGCTGATGCTTTTTGTAGCCCAGTGCACCACAGTGTGCCCTCGAACTGACGTCTACTCGGAATCGTTTGGGGCAACAATGCAGTTTACCGGGCGCAGCCCGAGCTCTACCATCCGCTCAATTACCGCGCTATAGTGCCACCGCTGTCTCGTTAAACCGTTACCGTGCCTCACGCTCTGGTGACTCTCGCTTCACGATCCAACACCCGTTTTCGGTCTTAGGAAAACTTACACATCTTTACAATCAAACACCCGTTCTCGGTCTTAGGGAAACTTACACATCTTTACGATCAAACACCCGTTCTCAGTCTTAGGGAAACTTACACAACTTTACGATCGGAAGGGTGGGAACCATAGAAGAGAAAATACAGCAAGAACTGGATAAACTTTTGAAAGCATTTGAGGATGAAGGTTCGAATGAGTTTGATTGTAAACGACTTGTCCACAATGCTACGTCTAATATCGTTTCTGACCTTTGTTTCGGAAAGCATTATGAATACAATGACCCACGATTCATCAGGCTGCTAGACGCAGTAGAGGAGATGTTTACTGATTTAGGAGCTGCTAACGTTTTGGATGTGTTTCCAGCTGTGAGATTTCTACCGGGAGATTTCTTTAACTATAAACGCCTTATGAGAAACATCCAAATACTGGAGAAGGAAGTAGCTAAACACATTGAGGAACACGTCAACAACTACGACGAAGATGGACCCGTTGAAGACTTCACTTCCGCTTTCCTCAAAGAGGTGCGACACCGCAAGCAAAGAGACGAGACTTTTGATGGTAAAATGAATTATATATTATGAGTTAGTGTATTTATGGTATACATTTATAAGCAAATGGGAATAAATACTTTCAGTATAAAGGACGGCTTTAAAAAAACACCTGTCTTTGATGTTTTTGATTTAGTCAGAATCATACAATGTCCTTTTGGATTTCAAACTCTAAGAATTTTATCGCTTTTATTTGACAATTCTGTATCTTTTTTATAGATACAATATCTCCGATGGCACCTTTATACAAAGCATAAAGATCCATCAGTGAAAAACTTAAAAAACTGAAGAAATGAAAAAGTCATTGAATCCATCCATCGTCATACATTTTGTGCATTGTCTTAATAATTAATGCATTATCATTTCTGTTTAGAAAGTCACCTATCGATGGTTCTGACTGATATCTTCACACCCGGAACGTTTGATAATGCCAACAGCATCAAATGGTCACTACTACACCTACTGCATTACCCGGAAGTTCAGGAGAAGTGTTTCCAGGAGATCCAAGAACACGTCGGGTTCAACAGACGACCCTCCATGAAGGACAAGACCAGCCTTTCTTACGTAGAAGCCACGCTTTCAGAAGTCCTGAGACACGCAGACATGGTACCCACAGGGGTGCCACACACAGTCCCCCACGATGTCCAGTTCCATGGCTACACGTTTCCAAAGGGTGTCACTATTATTCCTATGTTGAACTCTGTGCTTCATGATCCGGCAACGTAGGGGGATCCACAAAATTTCAGACCTGAACGCTTCCTTGACCATGAAGGGAAATTCCGGAAGAGGGATGAATTAGTTGCTTTTTCTCTAGGTAAGCATCTTTTGCTGATGGTATCAACGTTTTTTGCTGCCTGACGTTTTTAATAATAATAAGCAATAGAATATTTAACGTGAGAACTCATGTATCAAACTCAATATTCAAATCTGGAAAACAGCGTTATCACTACCCTCCGCAAATGGGCACGTTAAATTGAGTTTGTTCACATTGTAGTGACCTATAAACAAGAGTCCTATAAGGATTGGTTGGTTGTTTTTTGTTTAATGTCAGTAGTTTCTGAGAAAAGTTGTCCCTATTGCACACACTATGCACATAGACATTACCATGTTAACCGAGACAATATAGTCGACCATCATTCGTTTTCTTCATGTATTACAACATGAACTAATAATGTATGAAACATACATGTGTAGTCAAAACCCACAACTCTGCTAAACAAAAGATATGTCATTCGTGTACATCATTTAATGATCTTTCCTCGTGTTTAATCTGGTTTGCAGGACGCCGAGCATGTCCTGGGGAGTCACTAGGCCGCATGGAACTGTTCCTGGTTCTTACCACATTGATTCAGAGGTTCAAGTTCGTCCCTCCGAGTGGAACGCTGCAACCACTGATAGGAATAATGGGCATTGCCAATAATGCTCCCCCTTTCAAGTGCAAAGCCATTCCAAGGAACATTTGAGAGGATAGCCACTGTTTTAGAATGGTTACATTGCTTAGCACCTTATGGTTCCATGTGAAACGAATTTTGGTTTTATTTGAGAAATTTGAGATGTCCAAATGCCAACTTTGTAGTTTATCTGCGTGTAAGTACAATATAGCATTATATGATAAAACATTTGTCATAACGATGGTCATGATAACAATGTCAATCATCAATGTATATTTCAGTATAAGAGCAGTGTCAGTTCGGAAACAATATCTGTCTTGCTTCGACTGTACTGGTTTAACACATTGTAAAATGAAAGAGAATGTGTGCTCCATTTTTATTGGTTTAAAAGAGATATCATCCCCGGAAATATTTAAGCCATTACTCTGTGTATGTATACTTGGCTCTACAAGTATATTTGGCAATCACACATTCTGTGACACATAAAACGTTCAGTTAAGAAACTCCTTTGTAATTGTAAAAGTGGCTTTTTGAACCTTTTTTGTGTTACGGGCAGATTATAGCTTTACATCATTCTATTCATTAGGAAATTTGCCAGATGTGAGGATTTTATTAAATAGAGTTACATGTATGGATGAGATATATCCTTTTTAACTTTTTTAAGTGTCCTCCTGAAATCCCGTCGCAACCTGGTATTTCGTAGTTTTCAAATCTCGTATAGGAGTATTGTGACAAATATCTTTTATCCACAGGGATTTCCTGGGCCTGGTTCTCGCAAGATTTCGGAAATTAAAACCTTTTACTATCTTTCTCTTGCCTCTTGTATCTTGGCATGTAATAACTTAATATAGAGAAAAGTAAATGTTATGAAGTAGTTTAACTTCCAGGAGAGAGAGAGAGAGACAGAGAGAGACAGAGAGAGAGAGAGAGAGAGAGAGACAGACAGACAGAGAGAGACAGACATACAGACAGTCAGACAGACAGACAGACAGACAGACAGACAGACAGACAGAGAGAGAGACAGACACACAGAGAGAGAGAGAGACAGACAGACAGACAGACAGAGAGAGAGAGAGAGAGTGAGAGAGAGAGAGAGAGAGAGAGAGAGAGAGAGAGAGAGAGAGAGAGAGAGAGAGAGAAAGAGAGATGACCTTTGAGACTCAGTACGGGGCCTGTTGTGACCTACTTTACCAGTAAAAGTCATGATACAAAGCCCAGGGTTGTGCTCGAGTAAAATACACTGGGTCACCTGATGTGTACCCCGGTAATACAAACAAGTGTCCCGAGTCGCGGTGTGCGCTCAGAAAAAGCACTAACTACAGTCCACACATTCGGGGGTGGTTGGGGGGTGGAGGGGTGGAGGAGATAAAATTATGTAAATATGTCGCATTTTCAACACCCAGAGTGCAGTTCAGTTGCATCTGAATAAAGCATGTTATACCCATTTTGACGTAAAAACACGTTTGTTTCACCTAAATAACGCTCACGCAATGTCACGGATTGGTGAAAATCGACGTCTAGGCCCAGTGGATATGTTGCAAATAGGAATGGTGCAAAACGAAGTTACCATACGTTATGGTTTTCATTGAAAAACAATATCATCTTTTTGAAGACGTTATCTGCAAAAGGGCAACGCTCATGTTTGTTTGTTTGTTGTTTAACGCCGCACTCAGCAATATTCAAGCTATATATGACGGCGGTCCGTAAATATTCGAGTCTGGACAATCCGTTGAGTGACATCGTGAGCATCGATCAAAGGAATTGGGACATAATAACATGCATCAACAAAGTCAGCGAGCCTGACCACCCGATCCCGTTAGTCTACTCTTACGACAAGCATGGCTTACTGAAGACCAATTCTAACCAAGATCTTCACTGGGGCTCACATGTACTAGTCAAATAACTGGTCTGGCATGAAATTATTGTCAATCAGTTGGGAGTAAAGTGATTCATATACCATGTCCTGTTTCAGCTATGTGACGACGGTCGATAAATAATCGAGTCTGGATCAGACAAACTAGTGATTGACATCATGAGCATCGATACACGCAATTGAGATGCGATTGACATGCCTCAACAAAGTCAGCGAGCCTGACCACCTGATCCCGTTAGCCGCCTCTTACGACAAGCATAGTCGCCTTTTACGGCAAGCATGGGTTGCTGAAGACCTATTCTACCCCGGATCTTCACAGGTCGGCAACACTCATGACTTGCCACAGGCCGGTCATCCACATGTGACATCACGTCAAAAAGACAATTATATTCGGTTGGTGCATCTACGGAATCGACACCAAACTGCCACAACTAGGACCATCCAAGGGTTGAAACGAATTATTGGCTGAACCGTACGTAACCGGTTGAGGGAACATAACATCTGGCCCCGACATTGAGCTAAACGCCCAATTTTGCTTCCGCATCACCGTCAGGCACGCCTGGTGTAAAACAGCATCTGAGGTTCAGAAGACAAGAATGGACCAATATTCTGTTCACAGACGAAGCAGGTTTCATCTGGACAGCGTCCAGGATAACATTTTAGCGACGTTCGCGTTGCTAAAAATCGTCAGTTTGGGGGTCGAAGTGTGATGGTATGGGGTGGCATCACAACTCATGAGAGAACACAACTCATCATTGAATGCCGTACGCTACCGGGGCGACATTGTTCAACATGATGTTCTACCCTTTGTGCAAATATATATTCAATAAATGTTTCTGAGTTGTTTCAGTGTATATCGTACTTATTTAATCCCTTGTGAAACGTCCATGGAGGTTTACGAGTACGTTACACGATAATTCATGCATTGTAAATTTATTGAAAGTGTTACTTTTCGTTTAACGGTACTTTGTAACATGCATGGAATCTGTTTAAAAAAGACATCAAATGCATCTGCTCCCAGCCAGCTGCCATCCGAGATCTGACAGCCCAACATGAAAAGTTTGTGGTTGTTCCCACTGTCAAGGAACATAAAGGAACATAATATCAATAGGACTGTCGTCATCGTTTCCCGGATCTCAATGCGTATGTCAATCACTGGATTGTCTGGTCCAGACTCGCCCGGCACCATATATCTAAGATATTGCGTTAAACAGCGTTAACCAACGTTAAACAGCTTGAAACAGCGTTAAACAGCAAACAAACAATTTACTTGACGTTTCACATTCTCCAAGAACCATGTTAAATTATGTCGAAATGTTTGATTTTTCAACTTTGTATATCACTGTCCCACACGGCAAACTTAACGAAAAACTTAATTCCATTTTCTATTAACGTTGTGACCATGAATATATTTATACGGCGATATTTTGCCTCCTAGTTGTGAATTAAATAAAATATCTGGTTTTGCAAATGTAGTTAAAAAACATCTTGTCGCTCACGCACGCACGCACGCACGCACGCAAGCACGCACGCACGCACGCACAATATCAACTTGTCGGTCCCTTAAACCTCTGTCGTCAAATGTTCAGGACAATTTGTCAAAAAAAGAAAGTATATGTCATCTGAAGTTGAATGAAAAAACAATATGTGAAATGCTTGACTTCCTCATTGATGAAACAGCTGTGTGAAATTTGGGGATAAGACATAATGGGCACCAATTGTGATCCCCTCCTTAATGATCTATTTCGTAATAATGCATATGGATCGGAATATCTAAATCAGTTCAGATTGGCAAACTCAAAACAAGGGAGTTTAACTTAAGCTCCAGGTATATCGATGATTTGATATCGTTCAAAAACCGCCTAGTTGCCAATTCCTTCCACTGATTTACAAACCTGAACTAGAAATAAAAGAGACCAGTGTAAATTTCATCTGCTTCATATTTATATTTCGGCAAAAAGATTCAGTTAGTGACAACAACTATTCAAAAGACAAGGGGTATGACAAGAGGGATGACTTCAATTTCCTTTTATGTCGAGCAATGTTCCTGCAGCTCCACAACTTTTTAGGTACAGGAGAGCATATTCTTACTACGAATATATCAAAGAGCGTCATACGACTCCTGATCAAAACTTGTTTGACCAGGGTTGCAACATGCAAGGCCTTGGCGTGTCCTTGACGTGGATGTCTTTTCAAAATTTGACACATCAGAAACAAAAAAGAAGTGTGATGAAATTCCCTATTTTGACTTGTACCATATGTTCCCGTGTTTTTTCAAATGAACAATTGACTTGCCTTTGCATGTGTGTGTGCCGGATGCCAACTGTGAGGCACAATACGCTGACCTTTTCGCGAACAGCTGTATCATCACTATTTGATCATAACCACATGCTTCTGATATGGTCGGAATCGTACACTGGGCTCTGGTTTTACCAGATTTCCTTTGATTATGCAAATGGTTTTGTCACTTTTATCAAGATACCTTGAATTCTAATGTTTCTCGTCGACATTTCGTTATAATCATGACAGTAGTGATAGGACATGTCGGCACTTGATTCGGAGACAGGCTGTATCCGCGAAGCAGCAGAACCTATGCAGTGTTACCACCACGCTTGCATAGTCACGTTACAGAAACCGAGGTCAACTCCTGGGTATCCCGCACACAGCATATGCAACGTCATGTTTTTCATTGACAAGAAACCGTCAGACAACGTTTCCAATTAATTTGTAAGGAATAAGACAGCCAAGAAATCATGTCATCACTGACTCACGTCTTTTTGTGACATTTGTATGGCTTGGTATTTGGAGGTGTTCCGACCTCATACCTTTGATCAGGAGAAGCACACGTTAAGTCACTGTCATGTCAGATTTGTTAGTTTATTTGTTTGTTTTTTAACGCTGCATTCTGCAATATTCCGGCCATTCCAGGTCGGTCTGTAAATAAGCAAATCTGAATCTGACAAACCAGTGATTGCGTTCATTCAACCAATTTCAGCCATATGAGGTCGGTCTGTAAACCAAGTCTGCACCTGACAATCCAGTGATTGACATAATTATTCACCGCAGTTGGGATACGATGACATGCATCAACCAAGTCAGCGAGTCTGATCACCCGACCCTGTTAGTCACCTCTTACGAATCAATTTCTGAAGACCAATTCTAGTCCGATCCCGTTAATCGACTCTTACGACAAGCATGGGTTGGTGAAAAACAATTATTCTAACTCGGATCTTTACATTTCGTCATGTGAGTACAAGACCGGGGTAAAATGTCCAGGTAAAAACAGTTCACGCAACTGTGAATTTCCAGTATTGAAACATGCAGATTTAGAGGTATGTTTAAATAATGCGTGAATGAATGTAAACACGTGGATTTAGAGGTCGATGTATGTTTTAAATAATGCGTAAGGTGAATGTAAACACGTGGATGTAGAGGTCAATGTATGTTTAAATAATACATGTAGTGGATGTTAACACGTGAATGTAGAGGTCGATGTATGATTAGATAATGCGTGAAGTGAATGTAAACACGTGGATGTAGAGGTCGATGTATGTTTAAAAAATGCGTGAAGTGAATGTAAACACGTGGATGTACAGGTCGATTTTTGTTTAAAAAATGCGTGAAGTGAATGTAAATACGTTGATGAACATGTCGATGTATGTTTTAAATCATGCGTGAAGTGAATGTTAACACGTGGATGTAGAGGTCGATGTATGTTTAGGTAATACGTGAAGTGAATGTAATTACGTGGATTTAGTGGTCGATGTATGTTTTAAATAATGCGTGAAGTGAATATAAATACGTTGATGTAGAGGTCGATGTATGTTTTAAATAATGCGTGAAGTGGATGTAAACACGTGGATGTAGAGGTCGATGTATGTTTGAATAATACATGTACTTGATGTTAACACGTGGATTAAGAGGTCGATGGATGTTTTAAATAATGCGTGTAGTTGATGTAAACATGTGGATGTAGAGGTCGATGTATTTTTTACAAAATGCGTGAAGTGAATGTAAACACGTTGATGTGGAGGTCGATGTATGTTTAAGAAATGCGTGAAGTGAATGTAAACACATGGATGTACAGGTCGATGTATGTTTTAAATAATGCGTGTAGCTGATGTAAACACGTGGATTTAGAGGTCGATGTATGTTTTAAATCATTGGTGAAGTGAATGTAAATACGTGGATGTGGAGGTCGATGTATGTTTAAATGATGCGTGTAGTTGATGTAAACACTGGGATTTAGAGGTCGATGTATGTTTTAAATAATGCGTGAAGTGAATGTAAACACGTGGATGTAGAGATCGATGTATGTTTATAAAAATACGTGAAGTGAATGTAAACACGTGGATGTAGAGGTCGATGTATGTTTAGGTAATGCGTGAAGTGAATGTAAATACATCTGCTTTTGGAGTTGGAAAACTGTTGCCGCAATATCTCAAGAACTAATTGCTGGATTATCTTCATATATGATACTATGGTGTATATACAGACACCGCAGACACCAGTCGGTTTTGGTGACCTTGACCCCATTTTCAAGGTCACAGCAGGCAAATCTGCTTTTGGAGTTGGAAAACGGTGTTGCCGCAATATCTCAAGAACTAATCGCTGGATTGTCTACATATTTGGTACTATGGTATATATACAGGCGGGGGACATTTCGTCAATTTGTGACAAATACTTGGTTGTTTTTTTTTGTTTTTTTTATGTTTTCATGACAAGTTGGACTTAAACTGAAAATGAGGGTGGTGCTCGTTTCCTCGTTTCATGGACAGATTGACTATCATTGTTCAGTCCTTCTCACGGATGTCCTATGTTGGACTCTTGTTACAAAAAGTGTAAGCGGTCGGTGTTTATTGAAACCATCACATCAAAAAGGTGTATTTGTTACCACCATAAATGTTTCAGACAAAAGAATATTTCCTTAAGTCATCGATCAATTAGTGATGTCTTAGAAATATTTCGTTACATATTTAAGCCAGAAGAAATCTCCAATTTTGATGATTCCTTCCTGACTCCATTAGAGTGAGGCCTGAGAATCCACGGTGGAATACTGTAGTCTAATGTTGCGCACACTTCAATCATTGTTCGGGTTGTGGAGCAGGGCATGTCCATTGGTGTTTGCAGAGTTTGAGACAATGTTTGTCCACAAAACTGATAGAAATTCGGATACATGCTGATACATTTTGGGGGACACGGACGGCCCAGTCGTCTAAGGCGCCACGATTCGCTGTGCAGAGTTGCGTCCCTTAGGCACGCCAGAAACCTATGATTGTGGGTTCGAATCTCGGTTCGCCCCGATTATGTTTCTAGGTTTGTCAACACCATACCCGTGCTCGTGGGTTTCACCGAAATGGGAAACGTCTAAGACCTGCACCACTTGGGGCTTCCCTCCCACATTAAGCTGACACGCCGCGATATAACTGGAATACTGTTAAAAGCGGCGTTAAACCCAACTCACTCACTCACTGATACATTTTGGGTGTCATTGTTAGTGTGAGTGATGCTTATTTGGGAGGACCTGTTGAGGATGGCTTTTATCAAACACATACCAGCACAGTCTAGTGTATATCTGAATGGGTGCCGTCTGCTCTTAACTGCGAAGTACCGATACTTATCTATTCTATTTATGACAAACACCTAACAACAATGAGTGTTGTAACTGTGCCAATCTCATTAAAATCAGATATTAGTTCTCGCTACAGCTAAACAAAGATCTGAGGACATCCCATTACGGGTCACGTCAGACCGACCTTGCGCCAACTTGGACCGACCAATGGAATGACCAATCAGAAGGAAGCTTTCTCGTGCTTTACGGCACTAATTTCAAATTGGCGACCACGCTTCGAAACATATTATGGCAAATTCTCGATAACAAATTTGAAACCTGAACAAAAGAACATTCTGGAATGGCTAACAGATGGTCTAGATTGTATGGATTCAGTCGTTAAACCCGTAACTATCATTCCGGGTTAAAGTCTTCGAGGTTGCATGATTAGAAATCACATTCCGACTGTCACTTTCATAATCTGGTAAGCGATGCTCTGATTGGTCGGATGAAAGGTCGTTTAGACGTGACCCCTAATGGGATGTCCTCAGATCTTTGTTTAGCGGTAGCGAGAACTGAGGTCTGATTTTAATGAGATTGTTACTGTGCCGTCTTCTTGTCAGTCAACTATTGGGACAACGTCACCTTGACATGAGTGTCTTGGTGGTAATGTAATATAATCATGTCAGATTTGTAATTTTGTTTTTTGTTTTTTTAAAGCCGCATTCTGCAATATATCCTTTTATTTGTTGTATGTTCATTCAACCAATTTCAGCCATATGAGGTCGGTCTGTAAACCAAGTCTGCACCTGACAATCCAGTGATTGGCATAATTATTCACCGCAGTTGGTACGATGACATGCAAGTCAGCGAGCCTGATCACCCGATCCCGTTAGTCGCCTCTTACAAATCGATTTCTGAAGACCAATGCTAGTCCGATCCCAGTAATCGACTCTTACGACAAGCATGGGTTGGTGAAAAACATATTCTCACCCGAATCTTCACATTTCGTCCTGTGAGTACAAGACCGGGGTAACATGTCCAGGTAAAAACAGTTCACGCAACTGTGAATTTCCAGTATTGAAACATGCAGATTTAGACGTCGATATATGTTTTAAATATGCGAGTAGCGATTGTAAACACGTGGATTTAGAGGTCGATGTATGTATTAAATAATGCGTGCAGTGGATGTAAACACGTGGATCTAGAGGTCGATGTATATATTAGATAATGCGTGCAGTGGATGTAAACACGTGGATGTAGAGGTCGATGTATGTATTAAATAATGGGTGTAGTGGATGTAAACACGCGGATTTAGAGGTCGATGTATGTATTAAATCATGCGTGTAGTGGATGTAAACACGTGGATTAGAGGTCGATGTATGTATTATATAATGCGTGTAGTGGATGTAAACACGTGGATGTAGAGGTCGATGTATGTATTAAATAATGCGTGTAATGAATATAAACACGTGGTGTCAAGTGCCTGATTCCTACTATGCCATAAGCATGTGCTTGCTTTTGTATCCCTATCAAATAATGATGATACCAGGTGTTCGCGAATACAATTTATAAATGGATACATGGAAGTAATGTTACATATGTTTCACACTCCGCATTTCTTGTTATCAGTGCCTCTCGTTTATATATTAAGGTATATTATTTGTGTCAAAATGTATACAGCAGTCACCATATAATTGTGCAAGTTTGGAGTTTTAGCACGCAATGCACCTGCAAGATTCACGCATTATATAGAATACGTGTTACGTCTGCTATAACTGAAGTGTTTTATAAACCGTCTAAATCTAAGCAATACCAAAAAAAAAAGAAAGGTTCGGGATATCTTATAGTGAAACAATAGCTTGGCGGTATACAATGAGTTTGAAGACAACGTTTGAGGGAAAGACCACGTGCAGCAAGCAAACTGAACACCCCTTCATGACCGACCCTGAGTGTGTACAACATAACCAAATCTGACCGATTACTTTTCATCTCTCTCAAAAGCCGTAGAACAAATCTGAAACAACTTTGATCAACAATTTTATGTCTCTTACACACTATCTATGAACTATAGGAAACGGGTGTAAAATATATTTTGCCTGCGAACATGTGCTTGAAAACGATATTCATAAAATCAATGTGACACCTGCTGAGGAATATATGGCACAAGTCAAAATAAGAAATTGCACCGGACACAATTTTTACTACCGATGCGTCAAATCTCTTCTATATGTCTACCACAAAACCTTTTGAAATCAAGGCTGAGGCTTTGAATGTGTAACCATAGACGTATTGTGAGGAGGGCCTGGACCAAATACATTGGAAGAAACATTCCTGTACCGCCACATGTTACATTTGTCCTAAACCTGTGGCCGCAAAAAGAAAACGCTGCAAGGTATCAGAGTATTAGAGTGAGTGAGTATGGTTTTACGCCGCTTTTAGCAATATTCCAGCAATATCACGGCGGGGGACACCAGAAATGGGCTTCACACATTGTACCCATGTCGGGAATCGAACTCGGGTCTTCGGCGTGACGAGCGAACGCTTTAACCACTAGGCTACCCGACCGCCCCCAACTGTATTAGAAGAGTGACCTTTAAGGGGGAAAACTGTTTTTCAAACTGTTGTAAAACACTTTCTAAACAAATGTAACATTGCAAATAAGCTTGCCTTATTTGTATCCGATTCACCAGCTGCACGGAAACTATAAACCATATTGGTGCACTTAATAGCCACCCCAGCACCACCAACAACACGAATGACACCGTTGTGGGGATATCGTGTACAGCAGTTGGGGCAGGCAGACGATAAACTTTGTGAAATTATCACATTTTATGTCGAGAAGACGCTTGGCCATACAGACGAGTTGGGAATACTCTGGCTACTGAAGACAACAATTTATAAGGCTATTGCCAATAGGTATACATACACTATATCATTTTGTGACTCATTATTAAATATTTATGCCTTAGAAGATATCCACAGCATATAAATAACTTGCGTGGTTTATCTTGTTCTGAAAACACCAAACCTCCAACACATGCTTCATACACATAATTCATTATTGCAATCTCACTAAATTGTAGAGCCGCCAGAATGATAAAGACACCTGATCATCAGCAGGAACCTAACATTTGAATTTGATGTGCGTGTGTAGCATGTTGCAGGCAGTAAAATTGAGAGAGGACTTTGATATCTGGACCCCTCCCGTTTATAAATGCTGGATCCGCCCTTGATAACCCTTGTCACGAACTTACCCTTGCTCAGTGTTGACACAGCGCGAACGATATCTTTATGCTAGCGAATGAGGTTAAAATGGGGATTGCCTAAATTAAATGTGCAGTGTGTGACTTTTCTTTCCAGCGTGAGCAAATTGGATCAGGGGCTGCAAGCATGTTTGCAACAGAAGTGAATGTGACCTAATTCTAAGCTGACAGCTCTCCCCGACTCTGGCTTGCATTTTTTAACCCTTTTTCAAATGTCAGCTGGGAATACGACAGCAGGCAGATTGCACAATGCCAATTGGTTCAGCTACTCGCCTGGCTTGTACAGAACGGGGTCGGTTGTCAGTCAAAGGGCCGTTAGAATATGGAAACCTATAAGGGACAGAATGAAGTCATGATCAGGAGCAGTTCACATAATGGTCACAGTGGTTTATACCTGATATCTCTGGTGATATGAGCTCAAACGCATTGTATTTGGGTTAAATACATGCAGAAAGGAGCTATGCATTACCTTGTAATGTAAGAGGTGGATGTGGTGCTTAGTAACAGTAGAAGTCATTCAGAGACAATACATGGGAGTGGAGCACCAAGGCAATACAGTAAACTACGGTTATAACGAACTCAAAGGGACTACTAATTTTAGTTCGTTATAACAGTAGTTCGTTATAAGCATATATATAGCATAACTACAGCATACAGTCGGGACTAAAAAGTTAGTTCGTTATATCCGTTAGTTCGTTATAAGCGTGTTCGTTATAACCGTAGTTTACTGTAGTATGATCAGGTCGGGAAACTGAGTGAGTGAGTATGGTTTTACGCCGCTTTTAGCAATATTCGAGCAATATCATGGCGGGGGACACCAGAAATGGGCTTCACACATTGTACCCATGTCGGGAATCGAACCCGGGTCTTCGGCGTGACGAGCGAACGCTTTAACCACTAGGCTACCCGACCGCCTCAGGTCGGTAAACTGACTCAGACAGGTTGCTAATCATGTCAACAGTGTCCCTTATCTGTGCCTGGATATGAGGGATCCAGGATTCTTCCCTAGGATCTGTTTCAGCTCCATACCCGTTTGATTGTTTCACCAAAGTGGTAAACGCCTACGACTTGTTTCATTTTCGTATCCCTGCTTCATATCATGCCGTAATGTAGCAAATATTTACATTTAATATGTGCAAATAATGTGTCCTGCAAAAAACTGATGATAGCTAGCAAGTTAGTTTTAGGACATCTTCCTTTGCAGTTGACGGCAGTGCTCCCTACCTCACAAACACATCACTGATACTGACGATTGCATAGAAATGGATTCATGACTCAATTTGAAATTCTGTAGGAAGCATAGTACTCGATTATTCACTGCACACCAAGCTGTTTGTCCACAAATCACAGATATATGTTTGGGAAACTACTGAAAAAGACCCTTATCCAGTTCAGCAAATGCTCCAATGTCAACGTTCAAGGTTCTCCGTCAACAGAGAAGCAGTGAAAGCTTTTGTCTGTAATTGAGTCGAATTGCAGCGGTTGCTGGTCTGAATAATGACTGAATGTCTAGTTGGCGTCCTCTTTCCTTTGTTCGACTTTGCCCGACATTTGGAGCAAAAGAACTCATCCCGACGAAGCAAAACAACTTTACATTATACTGCATGTCACGTACGGTGCTTAAGGCAAGCCGACAGCCGATGTGCTAACATCCACTTCAAGCATTATTTAAAACATACATCGACCTCTACATTCACGTATTTACATCCACTACACGCATTATTTAATACATACATCGACCTCTACATCCACGTGTTTACATCCAATACACGCATTATTTAAAACATACATCGACCTCTAGATCCACGTGTTTACATTCACTTCACCTATGATTTAAAACATATATCGACCTCTACATCAACGTATTTACATTCACTTCACACATTTTAAAGGGGGCACGGGTGGCCCAGTCGTCTAAGGCGCCGCGATTCGCTGTGCAGAGTTGCGTCCCTTGGGCACGCCAGAAATCTATGATTGTGGGTTCGAATCCCGGTTCGCCCCAATTATGTTTCTAGGTTTGTCAGCACCATACCCGTGCTCGTGGGTTTCACCGAAGTGGTAAACGTCTGTGACCTGCATCACTTCGTGCTTTCCTCCCACATTAAGCTGACACGCCGCGATATAACTGGAATACTGTTAAAAGCGGCGTTAAACCAAACTCACTCACTCACTCACTCACTCACTCACTCACTCACTCACTCACTCACTCACTCACTCACTCACTCACTCACTCACTCACTCACTCACTCACTCACTCACTCACTCACTCACTCACTCACTCACTCACTCACTCACTCACTCACTCACTCACTCACTCACTCACTCACTCACTCACTCACTCACTCACTCACTCACTCACTCACTCACTCACTCACTCACTCACTCACTCACTCACTCACTCACTCACTCACTCACTCACTCACTCACTCACTCACTCACTCACTCACTCACTCACTCACTCACTCACTCACTCACTCACTCACTCACTCACTCACTCACTCACTCACTCACTCACTCACTCACTCACTCACTCACTCACTCACTCACTCACTCACTCACTCACTCACTCACTCACTCACTCACTCACTCACTCACTCACTCACTCACTCACTCACTCACTCACTCACTCACTCACTCACTCACTCACTCACTCACTCACTCACTCACTCACTCACTCACTCACTCACTCACTCACTCACTCACTCACTCACTCACTCACTCACTCACTCACTCACTCACTCACTCACTCACTCACTCACTCACTCACTCACTCACTCACTCACTCACTCACTCACTCACTCACTCACTCACTCACTCACTCACTCACTCACTCACTCACTCACTCACTCACTCACTCACTCACTCACTCACTCACTCAACATACATCCACGTGTTTACATTCATTCACGCATTATTTAAACATACCTCTAAATCTGCATGTTTCAATACTGGAAATTCACAGTTGCGTGAACTGTTTTTACCTGGACATTTTACCCCGGTCTTGTACTCACAGGACGAAATGTAAAGATCCGAGTTAGAATAATTGTTTTTCACCAACCCATGCTTGTCGTAAGAGTCGATTAACGGGATCGGACTAGAATTGGTCTTCAGAAATCGATTCGTAAGAGGTGACTAACAGGATCGGGTGATCAGACTCGCTGACTTGGTTGATGCATGTCATCGTATCCCAACTGCGGTGAATAATTATGTCAATCACTGGATTGTCAGGTGCAGACTTGGTTTACAGACCGACCTCATATGGCTGAAATTGGTTGAATGAACGCAATCACTGGTTTGTCAGATTCAGATTTGCTTATTTACAGACCGACCTGGAATGGCCGGAATATTGCAGAATGCAGCGTTAAAAAACAAACAAATAAACTAACAAATCTGACATGACAGTGACTTAACGTGTGCTTCTCCTGATCAAAGGTATGAGGTCGGAACACCTCCAAATACCAAGCCATACAAATGTCACAAAAAGACGTGAGTCAGTGATGACATGATTTCGTGGCTGTCTTTTTCCTTACAAAGTAATTGGAAACGTTGTCTGACGGTTTCTTGTCAATGAAAAACATGACGTTGCATATGCTGTGTGCGGGATACCCAGGAGTTGACCTCGGTTTCTGTAACGTGACTATGCAAGCGTGGTGGTAACACTGCATAGGTTCTGCTGCTTCGCGGATACAGCCTGTCTCCGAATCAAGTGCCGACATGTCCTATCACTACTGTCATGATTATAACGAAATGTCGACGAGAAACATTAGAATTCAAGGTATCTTGATAAAAGTGACAAAACCATTTGCATAATCAAAGGAAATCTGGTAAAACCAGAGCCCAGTGTACGATTCCGACCATATCAGAAGCATGTGGTTATGATCAAATAGTGATGATACAGCTGTTCGCGAAAAGGTCAGCGTATTCTGCCTCACAGTTGGCATCAGGCACACACACATGCAAAGGCAAGTCAATTGTTCATTTGAAAAAACACGGGAACATATGGTACAAGTTAAAATAAGGAATTTCATCACACTTCTTTTTTGTTTCTGATGTGTCAAATTTTGAAAAGACATCCACGTCAAGGACACGCCAAGGCCTTGCATGTTGCAACCCTGGTCAAACAAGTTTTGATCAGGAGTCGTATGACGCTCTTTGATATATTCGTAGCAAGAATATGCTCTCCTGTACCTACAAAGTTGTGGAGCTGCAGGAACATTGCTCGACATAAAAGGAAATTGAAGTCATCCCTCTTGTCATACCCCTTGTCTTGTGAATAGTTGTTGTCACTAACTGAATCTTTTTGCCTAAATATAAATATGAAGCAGATGAAATTTACACTGGTCTCTTTTATTTCTAGTTCAGGTTTGTAAATCAGTGGAAGGAATTGGCAACTAGGCGGTTATTGAACGATATCAAATCATCCATATACCTGGAGCTTAAGTTAAACTCCCTTGTTTTGAGTTTGCCAATCTGAACTGATTTAGACATTCCGATCCATATGCATTATTACGAAATAGATCATTAAGGAGGGGATCACAATTGGTGCCCATTATGTCTTATCCCCAAATTTCACACAGCTGTTTCATCAATGAGGAAGTCAAGCATTTCACATATTGTTTTTTCATTCAACTTCAGATGACATATACTTTCTTTTTTTGACAAATTGTCCTGAACATTTGACGACAGAGGTTTAAGGGACCGACAAATTGATATTGTGCGTGCGTGCGTGCCTGAGAGACAAGATGTTTTTTAACTACATTTGCAAAACCAGCTATTTTATTTAATACACAACTAGGAGGCAAAATATCGCCGTATAAATATATTCATGGTCACAACGTTCATAGAAAATGGAATTAAGTTTTTCGTTAAGTTTGCCGTGTGGGACAGTGATATACAAAGTTGAAAAATCAAACATTTCGACATAATTTAACATGGTTCTTGGAGAATGTGAAACGTCAAGAAAATTGTTTGTTTGCTGTTTAACGCTGTTTCAAGCTGTTTAACGTTGGTTAACGCTGTTTAAGGCAATATCTTAGATATATGGTGCCGGGCGAGTCTGGACCAGACAATCCAGTGATTGACATACGCATTGAGATCCGGGAAACGATGACGACAGTCCTATTGATATTATGTTCCTTTATGTTCCTTTATGTTCCTTGACAGTGGGAACAACCACAAACTTTTCATGTTGGGCTGTCAGATGGAGCAGATGCATTTGATGTCTTTCTTAAACAGACTCCATGCATGTTACAAAGTATCGTTAAACGAAAAGTAACACTTTCAATAAATTTACAATGCATGAATTATCGTGTCACGTACTCGTAAACCTCCATGGACGTTTCACAAGGGATTAAATAAGTACGATATACACTGAAACAACTCAGAAACATTTATTGAATATATATTTGCACAAAGGGTAGAACATCATGTTAAACAATGTCGCCCCGGTAGCGTACGGCATTCAATGATGAGTTGTGTTCTCCCATGTGTTGTGATGCCACCCCATACCATTACACTTCCACCCCCAAACTGACGAATTTTAGCAACGCGAACGTCGCTAAAATGTTATCCTGGACGCTGTCCAGGTGAAACCTGCTTCGTCTGTGAACAGAATATTGGTCCATTCTTGTCTTCTGAACCTCAGATGATGTTTACACCAAGCTAGGCGTGCCTGACGGTGATGCGGAAGCAAAATTGGGCGTTCAGCTCAATGTCGGGGCCAGATGTTATGTTCCCTCAACCGGCTGCGTACGGTTCAGCCACTAATTCGTCTCAACCCTTGGATGGTACGAGTTGTGGCAGCTTGGTGTCGATTCCGTAGATGCACCAACCGAATATAATTGTCTTTTTGACGTGACGTCACATGTGGATGACCGGCCTGTGGCAAGTCATGAGTGTTGCCGACCTGTGAAGATCCGGGGTACACAAGGTCTTCAGCAACCCATGCTTGCCGTAAAAGGCGACTATGCTTGTCGTAAGAGGCGGCTAACGGGATCAGGTGGTCAGGCTCGCTGACTTTGTTGAGGCATGTCAATCGCATCTCAATTGCGTGTATCGATGCTCATGATGTCAATCACTAGATTGTCTGATCCAGACTCGATTATTTATCGACCGCCGTCACATAGCTGAAACAGGACATGGTATATGAATCATTTTACTCCCAACTGATTGACAATTCTTTCATGCCAGACGTCTTATTTGACTAGTACATGTGAGCCCCAGTGAAGTTCTTGGTTAGAATTGGTCTTCAGTAACCCATGCTTGTCGTAAGAGGAGACTAACTTTGATCGATGCTCACGATGTCACTCAACGGATTGTCCAGACTCGAATTTTTACGGAGCGCCGTCATATATAGCTTGAATATTGCTGAGTGCGGCGTTAAACAACAAACAAACAAACATGAGCGTCGCTCTTTTGCAGATAACGTCTTAAAAGAGATGATATTGTGTTTCAATGAAAATCATAACGTATGGTAACTTCGTTTTGCACCATTCCTATTTGCGACATATCCACTGGGCGTAAACGTCGATTTTCACCAATCCGTGACATTGCGTGAGCGTTATTTAGGTGAAACAAACGTGTTTTTACGTCAATATGGTATAACATGCTTTATTCAGATGCAGCTGAACTGCACTCTGGGTGTTGAAAATGCGACATATTTACATAATTTTATCTCAATCATTTTATTTGTCACAATACTCCTATACGAGATTTGAAAACTACGAAATACACTGAGAACACATAAAAAAGTTCAAAGGATATATCTCATCCATACATGTAACTCTATTTAATGAAATCCTCACATCTGGCAAATTTCCTAATGAATAGAATGATGTAAAGCTATAATCTGCCAGTAACACAAAAAAAGGTTCAAAAAGCCACTTTAACAAATACAAAGGAGTTTCTTAACTGAACGTTTTATGTGTCACAGAATGTGTGATTGCCAAATATACTTGTAAAGCCAAGTATACATACACAGAGTAATGGCTTAAATATTTCCGGGGATGATATCTCTTTTAAACCAATAAAAATGGAGCACACATTCTCTTTCATTTTACAATGTGTTAAACCAGGACAGTCGAAGCAAGATATTAGATATTGTTTCCGAACTGACACTGCTCTTATACTGAAATATACATTGATGATTGACATCTAGAACATCTCAAATTTCTCAAATAAAACCAAAATTCGTTTCACATGGAACCATAAGGTGCTAAGCAATGTAACCATTCTAAAACAGTGGCTATCCTCTCAAATGTTCCTTGGAATGGCTTTGCACTTGAAAGGGGGAGCATTGTTGGCAAAGCCCATTATTCCTATCAGTGGTTGCAGCGTTCCACTCGGAGGGACGAACTTGAACCTCTGAATCAATGTGGTAAGAACCAGGAACAGTTCCATGCGGCCTAGTGACTCCCCAGGACATGCTCGGCGTCCTGCAAACCAGATTAAACACGAGGAAAGATCATTAAATGATGTACACGAATGACATATCTTTTGTCTAGCAGAGGCTTTGACTACACATGTATGTTTAATACATTATTAGTTCATGTTGTAATAGGGGGCACGGGTGGCCCAGTCGTCTAAGGCGCCGCGATTCGCTGTGCAGAGTTGCGTCCCTTGGGCATGCCAGAACCTATGTGGGTTCGAATCCCGGTTCGCCCCAATTATGTTTCTAGGTTTGTTAGCACCATACCCGTGCTCGTGGGTTTCACCGAGGTGGTAAACGTCTAAGACATGCATCACTTCGGGCTTTCCTCCCACATAAAGCTGACACGCCATGATTAACTGGAATAATGTTAAAAGCGGCGTTAAACCCAACTCACTCACTCACTAACTCGTAGTACATAAAGAAAACGAATGACCATCGACTATATTGTCTCGGTTAACATGGTAATGTCTATATGCATAGTGTGTGCAATAGGGACAACTTTTCTCAGAAACTACTGACATTAAACAAAAAACAACCAACCAATCCTTATAGGACTCTTGTTTATAGGTCACTACAATGTGAACAAACTCAATTTAACATGCCCATTTGCGGAGGGTAGTGATAACGCTGTTTTCCATATTTGAATATTGAGTTTGATACATGAGTTCTCACGTTAAATATTCTATTGCTTATTATTATTAAAAACGTTAGGGAGCTAAAAAAGTTGATACCATCAGCAAAAGATTCTTACCAAGAGAAAAAGCAACTAATTCATCCCTCTTTCGGAATTTCCCTTCATGGTCAAGGAAGCGTTCAGGTCTGAAATTTTGTGGATCCCCCCACGTTGCCGGATCATGAAGTACAGAGTTCAACATAGGAATAATAGTGACACCCTTGGGGAACGTGTAGCCCTGGAACTGGACATCGTGGGGGACTGTGTGTGGCACCCCTGTGGGTACCATGTCTGCGTGTCTCAGGACTTCTGAAAGCGTGGCTTCTACGTAAGAAAGGCTGGTCTTGTCCTTCATGGAGGGTCGTCTGTTGAACCCGACGTGTTCTTGGATCTCCTGGAAACACTTCTCCTGAACTTCCGGGTAATGAAGTAGGTGTAGTAGTGACCATTTGATGCTGTTGGCATTATCATACGTTCCGGGTGTGAAGATATCAATCAGAAACATCGATAGGTGACTTTCTAAACAGAAATGATAATGCATTAATTATTAAGACAATGCACAAAATGTATGACGATGGATGGATTCAATGACTTTTTCATGTCTTCAGTTTTTTAAAGTTTTTCGCTGATGGATCCTTATGCTTAGTATAAAGGTGCCATCGGAGATATTGTAAATTATCTATAAAAAAGATACAGAATTGTCAAATAAAAGCGATAAAATTCTTAGAGTTTGAAATCCAAAAGGACATTGTATGATTCTGACTAAATCAAAAACATCAAAGATTATACCATAAATACACTAACTCATAATATATAATTCATTTTACCATCAAAAGTCTCGTCTCTTTGCTTGCGGCGTCGCACCTCTTTGAGGAAAGCGGAGGTGAAGTCTTCAACGGGTTCATCTTCTTCGTAGTTGTTGACGTGTTCCTCAATGTGTTTAGCTACTTCTTTCTCCAGTACTTGGATGTTTCTCATAAGGCGTTTATAGTTAAAGAAATCTCCCGGTAGAAATCTCACAGCTGGAAACACATCCAACACGTTTGCAGCTCCTAAATCAGTAATCATCTCCTCTACTGCGTCTAGCAGCCTGATGAATCGTGGGTCATTATATTCATAATGCTTTCCGAAACAAAGGTCAGAAACGATATTAGACGTAGCAGTGTGGACATGTCGTTTACAATCAAACTCATTCGAACCTTCATCCTCAAATGCTTTCAAAAGTTTATCCAGTTCTTGCTGTATTTTCTCTTCAATGGTTGACCTTCCCACCCCGAACTCTCTGAGAGTGGTGACAGCGAACTTTCTCATGTCTTTCCATGTAGAGCCGTTGGTGCTTAATATTCCTATAATATAAAGCATATTTACATATAATGTTATTTGTTGACATCGTCATGGAATAATGAAGCTGTGTGGTTCTTCTGGGGTTTTTTTATATTTATGATATAAATAAGAATCAAGAACATAGTAACTACACACTGGACGACAGTGTTTGTTTGTTTGTTGTTTAACGCCGCTCTCAGCAATATTCAAGCTACATGACGACGGTTTGTAAATAATCGAGTCTGGACCAGACAATCCAGTGATTGACCTCATGAGCATCGCTCCACCCGACCCCGTTAGGCGCCTCTTGCTGAAGACCTACTATAACCCGGATCTTCACAGGTCTCAACACAATTGAAGTGGCTTAATGTATAACATACATAATGCATATGCATAATACGCATGCTATTATGTATATGTTGCAAATCTGTTACACTGTCACCTTTTTTTAAAACTTTAATTTGGTAAATAATATAAATAGTTTGCTATTTAGTCACAAAACATTCACGACAAATGTCGAACTTTTGTGGAGCTTTACTCCATCACGCTGTCTGAAGTACCAGGTCCCGGGTCGTCCATTCACTCAACAATCTTAGAGGTCCGCCATGTTTGCTTATTATTTATGTGTTAACGCAATCTCCTTGACCTACGACGACATGCATAATTAAGCATATCAATATGTTTGCATGCATACCAATAATGCTCCTATCAATCGGAAAACGATGTTGTAAAGATATCCTACTTGTATTTGTTTATTTACTAGTATTAGGTTTCAATAATCATTACTGTTATAGTTGTCATATACGTTATTCTGGCCTATATTTACTCATTTTTGTATCACTTGACACTTCCAAACATTTGCAGATATTTACGTTTGCTTTTATTTATTTAGCTTCACTAATCGTAGCGATCAGCTCATAATCAATCGTGTGTGTGAGTTTTTCTCCCTTGGCCTTTCATTCGTCTTAGTGACATGTGACGCCATGCATATATTAACATATTCATTCTTCCATGCTAAAGAGGGTCCACAATATTAACGGGATCCTTGAAAGCTAGTTGAAGATATACTTCTCGAATTTAATATTTACGAAGTAACATTCAGATCCCTACTCCCTTCAATGTATTGGACACATGCCTCATTCAACACTACATTCCCCCGAAGGCTTCCCGCCGTGATATTGCAGGAATAGTGCTAAAATCGGCATAAAGTACGCTCACACGCCACTACATACACCAAAATCTACAGTTACCTACCTTTGTTGTGACCAAAGATATCCGATAGGAAGGAGTGAGGCCTGTCTGAGAAAACATCAGCGTTCTTGACCAGGGCCTCTTTGTGGACATTGTAGCCGTTGAGGACGATGACGGGCTTGTGGAAGATGTACACGCTGAAGATGTCGCCATACTGACGTCGCAGTTTGCTGAAAGTCACTCGGGGATCGGCATCCATTTGAAAAATGTTGCCCACCAGTGGTAGAAGAGGGGGCCCGGGGGGAAGTCCAGGGTGACGCCGCGTTGACAGCCATAGAATTAGTAATACAGTGACAAACACCAGTATCAGAGATGTATTGAACATCAACAGTCCCGCCAGCAGTGCGACAGCAGCCATAATGGAAGCATTGCTTTGATTTAACATGGCTGCCATGTCTAGTTGCCGAATGGATGTAGGTTATCTCGCTGATGCTTTTTGTAAGCCAGTGCACCACAGTAACAGCTCCTGGATCAGACCATAACTGGTAAAGGTAGGGGTAATAAATTTAGACTCGTCCATTGCAACTGCCCCTACCAACCCAGACGATCGCCATGTTTGTTTGCTCATTCTTTACGTGTGTCATGTATAATATAATGCACACATCTCGTTATGCCAGCTTTAGTATGCGACATACATATTGATGTTTAAACTTACAGTATACGTGTGAAATATATGTTTTAATATCATTTTAATGGATTCAGTAGGGTCCAAGCTTAACAGAACATATATCCACAGCGAATATAATGAAGCCTTCTTGAATTAAATAAAACATATTTCATCACAATTTATACTTAATTAATAGATGCTTACATACTTACTTTATTGCGTCCTGTAATGCATTCAACATTTTATAAGCTTCGTCTGTCAGGCATTTAACAATCACGGTATCACAATTTCTACTTGATTAATTTATTACATGCTGCAATACATTCAACAGTAACACAAGTTTCGTCTGTCAGGCATTTAAGAATCACGGTATCACAATTTCTACTTGATTAATTTATTACATGCTGCAATACATTCAACAGTAACACAAGCTTCGTCTGTTAGGCATTTAACAATCACTGTATCACAATTTCTACTTGATTAATTTATTACATGATGCAAAACATTCAACAGTAAACCAAGCTTCGTCTGTTAGGTATTTAAGAATCACGGTATCACAATTTCTACTTGATTAATTTATTACATGCTGCAATACATTCAACATTAACACAAGCTTCGTCTGTTAGGCATTTAACAATCACGGTATCACAATTTCTGTTGGTTTATTTATTACATGCTGCAATACATTCAACATTAACACAAGATTCGTCTGTTAGGCATTTAAGAATCACGGTATCACAATTTCTACTTGATTAATTTATTACATGCTGCAATACATTCAACGTTAACACAAGTCGTATGACGCTCTTTGATATATTCGTAGCAAGAACATGCTCTCCTGTACCTAAAAAGTTGTGGAGCTGCAGGAACATTGCTCGACATAAAAGGAAATTGAAGTCATCCCTCTTGTCATACCCCTTGTCCTGTGAATAGTTGTTGTCACTAACTGAACCTTTTTTTGCCTAAATATAAATAATAAGCAGATGAAATTTACACTGGTCTCTTTTATTTCTAGTTCAGGTTTGTAAATCAGTGGAAGGAATTGGCAACTAGGCGGTTATTGAACGATATCAAATCATCCATATACCTGGAGCTTAAGTTAAACTCCCTTGTTTTGAGTTTGCCAATCTGAACTGATTTAGACATTCCGATCCATATGCATTATTACGAAATAGATCATTAAGGAGGGGATCACAATTGGTGCCCATTATGTCTTATCCCCAAATTTCACACAGCTGTTTCATCAATGAGTGAGTGAGTGAGTTGGGTTTAACGCCGCTTTTAACAGTATTCCAGTTATATCACGGCGTGTCAGCTTAATGTGGGAGGAAAGCCCGAAGTGATGCAGGTCTCAGACGTTTACCACTTCGGTGAAACCCACGAGCACGGGTATGGTGCTGACAAACCTAGAAACATAATTGGGGCGAACCGGGATTCGAACCCACAATCATAGGTTTCTGGCGTGCCCAAGGGACGCAACTCTGCACAGCGAATCGCGGCGCCTTAGACGACTGGGCCACCCGTGCCCCCGTTTCATCAACGAGGAAGTCAAGCATTTCACATATTGTTTTTACATTCAACTTCAGATGACATATACTTTCTTTTTTTGACAAATTGTCCTGAACATTTGACGACAGAGGTTTAAGGGACCGACAAGTTGATATTGTGCGTGTGTGCGTGCGTGAGAGCCAATATGTTTTTTAACTACATTTCAAAAGCCAGCTATTTTATTTAATTCATAACTAGGAGGCAAAATATCGCCGTATAAATATATCCATGGTCACAACGTTCATAGAAAATGGAATTAAGTTTTTCGTTAAGTTTGCCGTGTGGGACAGTGATATACAAAATTGAAAAATCAAACATTTCGACATAATTTAACATGGTTCTTGGAGAATGTAAAACGTCAAGAAAATTGTTTGTTTGCTGTTTAACCCCCATGGACGTTTCACAAGGGATTAAATAAGTACGACATACACTGAAACAACTCAGAAACATTTATTGAATATATATTTGCACAAAGGGTAGAACATCATGTTAAACAATGTCGCCCCGGTAGCGTACGGCATTCAATGATGAGTTGTGTTCTCCCATGTGTTGTGATGCCACCCCATACCATCACACTTCCTACCCCCAAACTGACGATTTTTAGCAACGCGAACGTCGCTCAAATGTTATCCTGGACGCTGTCCAGATGAAACCTGCTTCGTCTGTGAACAGAATATTGGTCCATTCTTGTCTTCTGAACCTCAGATGCTGTTTTACACCAGGCGTGCCTGACGGTGATGCGGAAGCAAAATTGGGCGTTTAGCTCAATGTCGGGGCCAGATGTTATGTTCCCTCAACCGGTTGCGTACGGTTCAGCCACTAATTCGTCTCAACCGAGTTGTGGCAGTTTGGTGTCGATTCCGTAGATGCACCAACCGAATATAATTGTCTTTTTGACTTGACGTCACATGTGGATGACCGGCCTGTGGCAAGTCATGAGTGTTGTCGACCTGTGAAGATCCGGGGTAGAATAGGTCTTCAGCAACCCATGCTTGCCGTAAAAGGCGACTATGCTTGTCGTAAGAGGCGGCTAACGGGATCAGGTGGTCAGACTCGCTGACTTTGTTGAGGCATGTCAATCGCATCTCAATTGCGTGTATCGATGCTCATGATGTCAATCACTAGATTGTCTGATCCAGACTCGATTATTTATCGACCGCCGTCACATAGCTGAAACAGGACATGGTATATGAATCACTTTACTCCCAACTGATTGACAATTATTTCATGCCAGACGTCTTATTTGACTAGTACATGTGAGCCCCAGTGAAGATCTTGGTTAGAATTGGTCTTCAGTAACCCATGCTTGTCGTAAGAGGAGACTAACGGGATCGGGTTGTCAGGCTCGCTGACTTGGTTGATGCATGTTATTATGTCCCAATTCCTTTGATCGATGCTCACGATGTGACTCAACGGATTGTTCAGACTCGAATATTTACGGACCGCCGTCATATATAGCTTGAATATTGCTGAGTGCGGCGTTAAACAACAAACAAACAAACATGAGCGTTGCCCTTTTGCAGATAACGCCTTCAAAGAGATGATATTGTGTTTCAATGAAAATAATAACGTATGGTAACTTCGTTTTGCACCATTCCTATTTGCAACATATCCACTGGGCCTAGACGTCGATTTTCACCAATCCGTGACATTGCGTGAGCGTTATTTAGGTGAAACAAAGTTAACGTGTTTTTACGTCAATATGGGTATAACATGCTTTATTCAGATGCAACTGAACTGCACTCTGGGTGTTGAAAATGCGACATATTTACATAATTTTATCTCCTCCACCCCTCCACCCCCCAACCACCCCCGAATGTGTGGACTGCAGTTAGTGCTTTTTCTGAGCGCACACCGCGACTCGGGACACTTGTTTGTATTACCGGGGTACACATCAGGTGACCTCGAGCACAACCCTGGGCTTTGTATCATGACTTTCACCGGTAAAGTAGGTCACAACAGGCCCCGTACTGAGTCTCAAAGGTCATCTCTCTGTCTGTCTGTCTGTCTGTCTGTCTGTCTCTCTCCCTCTCTCTCTCTCTGTCTCTCTCTCTCTCTCTCTCTCCTGGAAGTTAAACTACTTCATAACATTTACTTTTCTCTATATTAAGTTATTACATGCCAAGATACAAGAGGCAAGAGAAAGGTAGTAAAAGGTTTTAATTTCCGAAATCTTGCGAAAACCAGGCACAGGAAATCCCTGTGGATAAAAGAGATTTGAAAACTACGAAATACCAGGTTGCGACGGGATTTCAGGAGGACACTTAAAAAAGTTCAAAGGATATATCTCATCCATACATGTAACTCTATTTAATGAAATGTTTTATCATATAATGCTATATTGTACTTACACGCAGATAAACTACAAAGTTGGCATTTGGACATCTCAAATTTCTCAAATAAAACCAAAATTCGTTTCACATGGAACCATAAGGTGCTAAGCAATGTAACCATTCTAAAACAGTGGCTATCCTCTCAAATGTTCCTTGGAATGGCTTTGCACTTGAAAGGGGGAGCATTGTTGGCAATGCCCATTATTCCTATCAGTGGTTGCAGCGTTCCACTCGGAGGGACGAACTTGAACCTCTGAATCAATGTGGTAAGAACCAGGAACAGTTCCATGCGGCCTAGTGACTCCCCAGGACATGCTCGGCGTCCTGCAAACCAGATTAAACACGAGGAAAGATCATTAAATGATGTACACGAATGACATATCTCTTGTTAGGCAGAGTTGTGGGTTTTGACTACACATGTATGTTTCATACATTATTAGTTCATGTTGTAATACATGAAGAAAACGAATGACCATCGACTATATTGTCTCGGTTAACATGGTAATGTCTATATGCATACTGTGTGCAATAGGGACAAGTTTTCTCAGAAACTACTGACATTAAACAAAAAACAACCAACCAATCCTTATAGGACTCTTGTTTATAGGTCACTACAATGTGAACAAACTCAATTTAACGTGCCCATTTGCGGAGGGTAGTTATAACGCTGTTTTCCAGATTTGAATATTGAGTTTGATACATGAGTTCTCACGTTAAATATTCTATTGCTTATTATTATTAAAAACGTCAGGCAGCAAAAAACGTTGATACCATCAGCAAAAGATTCTTACCAAGAGAAAAAGTAACTAATTCATCCCTCTTCCGGAATTTCCCTTCATGGTCAAGGAAGCGTTCAGGTCTGAAATTTTGTGGATCCCCCCACGTTGCCGGATCATGAAGCACAGAGTTCAACATAGGAATAATAGTGACACCCTTTGGGAACGTGTAGCCATGGAACTGGACATCGTGGGGGACTGTGTGTGGCACCCCTGTGGGTACCATGTCTGCGTGTCTCAGGACCTCTGAAAGCGTGGCTTCTACGTAAGGAAGGCTTGTCTTGTCCTTCATGGAGGGTCGTCTGTTGAACCCGACGTGTTCTTGGATCTCCTGGAAACACTTCTCCTGAACTTCCGGGTAATGCAGTAGGTGTAGTAGTGACCATTTGATGCTGTTGGCATTATCAAACGTTCCGGGTGTGAAGATATCAATCAGAACCATCGATAGGTGACTTTCTAAACAGAAATGATAATGCATTAATTATTAAGACAATGCACAAAATGTATGACGATGGATGGATTCAAAGACTTTTTCATTTCTTCAGTTTTTTAAGGTTTTCGCTGATGGATCTTTATGCTTAGTATAAAGGTGCCATCGGAGATATTGTAAATTATCTATAAAAAAGATACAGAATTGTCAAATAAAAGCGATAAAATTCTTAGAGTTTGAATTCCAAAAGGACATTGTATGATTCTGACTAAATCAAAAACATCAAAGACAGGTGTTTTTTTAAAGCCGTCCTTTATACTGAAAGTATTTTATTCCAATTTGCTTATAAGTGTATACCATAAATACACTAACTCATAATATATAATTCATTTTACCATCAAAAGTCTCGTCTCTTTGCTTGCGGTGTCGCACCTCTTTGAGGAAAGCGGAGGTGAAATCTTCAACGGGTTCATCTTCGTCGTAGTTGTTGACGTGTTCCTCAATGTGTTTAGCTACTTCTTTCTCCAGTACTTGGATGTTTCTCATAAGGCGTTTATAGTTAAAGAAATCTCCCGGTAGAAATCTCACAGCTGGAAACACATCCAAAACGTTAGCAGCTCTTAAATCAGAAACTATCTCCTCTACTGCGTCTAGCAGCCTGATGAATCGTGGGTCATTATATTCATAATGCTTTCCGAAACAAAGGTCAGAAACGATATTAGACGTAGCATTGTGGACAAGTCGTTTACAATCAAACTCATTCGAACCTTCATCCTCAAATGCTTTCAAAAGTTTATCCAGTTCTTGCTGTATTTTCTCTTCAATGGTTGACCTTCCCACCCCGAACTCTCTGAGAGTGGTGACAGCGAACTTTCTCATGTCTTTCCATGTAGAGCCGTTGGTGCTTAATATTCCTGTAATATAAAGCATATTTACATATAATGTTATTTGTTGACATCGTCATGGAATGATGAAGCTGTGTGGTTCTTCTGGTGTTTTTTATATTTATGATATAAATAAGAATGAAGAACATAGTAACTACACACTGGACGGCAGTGTTTGTTTGTTTGTTGTTTAACGCCGCACTCAGCAATATTCAAGCTACATGACGGCGGTTTGTAAATAATCGAGTCTGGACCAGACAATCCAGTGATTGACCTCATGAGCATCGCTCCACCCGACCCCGTTAGGCGCCTCTTGCTGAAGACCTACTATAACCCGGATCTTCACAGGCCTCAACACAATTGAAGTGGCTTAATGTATAACATACATAATGCATATGCATAATACGCATTCTATTATGTATATATTGCAAATCTGTTATACTGTCACCTTTTTTTAAAACTTTAATTTGGTAAATAATATGAATAGTTTGCTATTTAGTCACAAAAGATTCACGACAAATGTCGAACTTTTGTGGAGCTTTACTCCTTCACGCTGTCTGAAGTACGAGCACCCGGGTCGGGTAGGAGACGGGCAAGTACCCGAGCAATAAATATGGACTCGACCATTCACTCAACAATCTTAGAGGTCCGCCATGTTTGCTTATTATTTATGTGTTAACGCAATCTCCTTGACAAACGACGACATGCATAAGTAAGCATATCAATATGTTTGCATGCATACCAATAATGCTCCTATCAATCGGAAAACGATGTTGTAAAGATATCCTACTTGTATTTGTATATGTACTAGTATGAGGTTTCAATAATCACTACTGTTATTATAGTTGTCATATACGTTATTCTGGCCTATATTTACACATTTTGTGTATCACTTGACACTTCCAAACATTTGCAGATATTTACGTTTGCTTTTATTTATTTAGCTTCACTAATCGTAGCGATCAGCTCATAATCAATCGTGTGTGTGAGTTTTTCTTCCTTGGCCTTTCATTCGTCTTAGTGACATGTGACGCCATGCATATATTAACATATTCATTCTTCCATGCTAAAGAGGGTCCACAATATTCACGGGAAAGCTAGTTGAAGATATACTTCTCGAATTTAATATTTACGAAGTAACATTCAGATCCCTACTCCCTTCAATGTATTGGAAACATGCCTCATTCAACACTACATTCCCCCGAAGGCTTCCCGCCGTGATATTGCAGGAATAGTGCTAAAATCGGCATAAAGTACGCTCACACGCCACTACATACACCAAAATCTACAGTTACCTACCTTTGTTGTGACCAAAGATATCCGATAGGAAGGAGTGAGGCCTGTCTGAGAAAACATCAGCGTTCTTGACCAGGGCCTCTTTGTGGACATTGTAGCCGTTGAGGACGATGACGGGCTTGTGGAAGATGTACACGCTGAAGATGTTGCCATACTGACGTCGCAGTTTGCTGAAAGTCACTCGGGGATCGGCATCCATTTGAAAAATGTTGCCCACCAGTGGTAGAAGAGGGGGCCCGGGGGGAAGTCCAGGGTGACGCCGCGTTGACAGCCATAGAATTAGTAATACAGTGAAAAACACTAGTATCAGAGATGTATTGAACATCAACAGTCCCGCCAGCAGTGCGACAGCAGCCATAATGGAAGCATTGCTTTGATTTAACATGGCTGCCATGTCTAGTTGCCGAATGGATGTAGGTTATCTCGCTGATGCTTTTTGTAACCCAGTGCACCACAGTGTGCCCTCGAACTGACGTCTACTCGGACTTGTTTGGTCGACCGTGTGTCACAACCGATACAGCACTTCTGTCAAATATCGAACTTGTGTATAGTTATACAGATGGTCTTAAATGGTATTTAAAGTAACAGCTCCTGGATCAGGCCATAACTGGTAAAGGTAGGGGTAATACATTTAGACTCGTCCATTGTCCACTCGTCACACTGCCCCTACCAACCCAGGCGATCGCCATGTTTGTTTGCCCTTTCTTTACGTGTGTCATGTATAACACTAAAGCACACATCTCGTTATGCCAGCTTTAGAATGCGACATACATATTGATGTTTTACCTTACAGTATACGTGTGAAATATATGTTTTAATATCATTTTAATGGATTCAGTAGGGTCCAAGCTTAACAGAACATATATCCACAGCGAATATAATGAAGCCTTCTTGAATTAAATAAAACATATTTCATCACAATTTATACTTAATTAATAGATGCTTACATACTTACTTTATTGCGTCCTGTAATGCATTCAACATTTTATAAGTTTCGTCCGTCAGGCATTTAACAATCACGTTATCACAATTTCTACTTGATCAATTTATTACATGCTGCAAAACATTCAACATTAACACAAGTTTCGTCTGTTAGGCATTTAAGAATCACGGTATCACAATTTCGACTTGATTAATTCATTACATGATGCAATCCATTCAACATTAACACAAGCTTCGTCTGTTAGGCATTTAAGAATCACGGTATCACAATTTCTACTTGATTAATTTATTACATGCTGCAATACATTCAACATTAACACAAGTTTCGTCTGTTAGGCATTTAACAATCACTGTATCACAATTTCTACTTGATTAATTTCTTACATGCTGCAATACATTCAACATTAACACAAGTTTCGTCTGTTAGGCATTTAAGAATCACGGTATCACAATTTCTACTTGATTAATTTATTACATGCTGCAATACAGTAAAGATGTTTGAGCTTCCCGTGTTAGGCATTCAACAATGTATTTTCGATGTTCTGATTATTCACGTTCCTCATAATAAAGAAGTTGACATCCATACATAACTGATGAAGGAGTAAGTAGATACTCCGAAACGTTGAGTTCCTTATAATAAAGAAGTTGACATCCATACATAACTGATGAAGGAGTAGGTAGATACTCCGAAACGTTGAGTTCCTCATAATAAAGAAGTTGACATCCATACATAACTGATGAAGGAGTAAGTAGATACTCCGACACGTTGAGTTCCTCATAATAAAGAAGTTGACATCCATACATAACTGATGAAGGAGTAAGTAGATACTCCGAAACGTTGAGTTCCTCATAATAAAGAAGTTGACATCCATACAAAACTGATGAAGGAGTAAGTAGATACTCCGAAACGTTGAGTTCCTCATAATAAAGAAGTTGACATCCATACATAACTGATGAAGGAGTAGGTAGATACTCCGAAACGTTGAGTTCCTCATAATAAAGAAGTTGACATCCATACATAACTGATGAAGGAGTAAGTAGATACTCCGAAACGTTGAGTTCCTCATAATAAAGAAGTTGACATCCATACATAACTGATGAAGGAGTAAGTAGATCCTCCGAAACGTTAAGATCCTCGTAATAAAGAAGTTGACATCCATACATAACTGATGAAGGAGTAGGTAGATACTCCGAAACGTTGAGTTCCTCATAATAAAGAAGTTGACATCCATACATAACTGATGAAGGAGTAAGTAGATACTCCGAAACGTTGAGTTCCTCATAATAAAGAAGTTGACATCCATTCATATCTTCCTTAGGTGTATCACTCCTAAATGCCTTCTGTTGTATCTTGCTTTGGTTGAGTGTGTTTCTAGATGTGTATGGAAAGCTACAGTCGTGCAGAAAAACCGAACATGCTTGAACCGACACTTCCAGTCCTGCGTTGGGGAGCCGACACTGTACGTGTCAATACCATGGATAATCCAGCATGTGAAGGAATATATATTTCTGTGGAAAAAATGAAATTTTCTGTCACGAAGATTACATTCTTGCAAGGTTTGTTTTCATAAAGAGAAATATTTAGGCTCATAGTTTTAATTTAAAAAGTATCTGGTCTATCCCAATTGCGTGAATCGATGCTCATGATATCAATCACTGGATTGTCTGGTCAAGACTCGATTATTAACAGACCGCCGTCATATGGCTGGAATACTCCTGAGTGCGGCTTTA
This sequence comes from Haliotis rufescens, assembly GCF_023055435.1. Classification (NCBI taxonomy): domain Eukaryota; kingdom Metazoa; phylum Mollusca; class Gastropoda; order Lepetellida; family Haliotidae; genus Haliotis; species Haliotis rufescens. The sequence continues at coordinate 76,703,931 of NW_025963779.1, read as the reverse complement.
AGCAACAGACCAACCAACTAACGGGATCGGGTCCGAGTAGTGTAGATCGAAGCTCATGAAATCAATCACTGGATTGTCTGGTCCAGATTCGAGTATTTTCAGACAACCGACATATAACTGGAATATTGGTGAGTGTGGTGTTTAACAATAAACAATCACTCATATATAGAGCATTATATTCTCGGACACGGAGTTGGTTACTAGCATAGATGATATGTTTGTTCTTACATAAGCTCAGGCATAATAATACAACATGTGTCAAGTCATGTGTCACGTTTTACACGTAATCACATACATAGGAATGTAAGCAATAAAATTATTTCAATAATCATAAGAAATATTGAGTCCATTGTACGTTTCCGACTATTTTCATGAGCATGTTTATAAATCACTACAAATTAGTGTTGACACCAGGTGATCGCCAAATGGTGATCGTATCCTGCCCCATCAGTGGCACCTGTCACAAACACATGCAAAGGCAAGTCCAAAGTTCACCTGAACAACCACGACAACAAGTAAAATTGGGAAATTGCATCGGACATCATTTTTGTCACTGAAGCATAAAAGTTTGAAATGTCCTCTAAATGTCAACCAGAAAAGGTTTTAAAAGATTTACTAACGACTGGAATTATGTAACCCTGATCAAACAACTGTGAGTCATATAATGCATTGCCTGAGTCTTGATATAGCTTGCTGTAATAGCATTTCTTGAGTCTCGTGTACATAAGATGGCCGGAAGTCGTCTGTTCGGAGTGTTGGAATACCATGCTCCTGTTATGGTCGAACGATATGACCCGTTGAGATAGTTGAGTGGACAAGACAAAGAGAAACTCAACGATGACATCAAGTCCATACATCGAAAGAAAACGCAAAGGTGGAACTTTGCTGTCGAAGAACTGACCGTAAAGAAAAGGCTAGAAGAATACGTCCACTGCGACAGGACACAAAGACTGTATATATACCAAGCGCAAGCTAGAGTACTGGGACACAGAGCTCCTCGACAACAGACGATCCACATGATCTGCTATCAACCAGGAGATTCCCAGCACGGCTGCCGCCTGTGTTATCAACCCAAGAGATGTCACCCTCAGACCCTGCGAGACGAGCTCCACAAACGTGAGTGAATGATTAAGTTGGGTTTAACGCCGCTTTTAACAGCATTCCAGTTATATCACGGCGTGTCAGCTTAATGTGGGAGGAAAGCCCGAAGTGATGCAGATCTCAGACGTTTACCATTTCGGCGAAACCCACGAGCACGGGTATGGTGCTGACAGACATAATCGGGGCAAACCGGGATTCGAACCCACAATCATGGTTTTCTGGCGTGCCCAAGGGACGCACAGGGAATAACGGCGCCACTGGCAAACGGCTGTCTGAGCAATTTCTATGTACACAGTTGATATTTGAAAATACATCGAAGACCGAGGGTTGTACACGAACTTTCAGTCCGTAAAATCCTGTACACCATGCACGCTACAGGCGCACGTAACCAATGTATCATTACGTGTTCGAGTTACAAAGACACGTGTTTCGTGAAATACTGCCCGTACTTAAGTGGTATACCAAAGTTCTATACGTGTAAGACAAAAAGCACTTGGATCTAATTCCGACTGAACTATTCTTCAAAGCGGCGTAAAACACTCACTCACTCACTCACTCACTCACTCACTCACTCACTCACTCACTCACTCACTCACTCACTCACTCACTCACTCACTCACTCACTCACTCACTCACTGTTTGTGGACCCTTCATAGATGAATGTGAGGAAATCAAGAACAGTTCTGAAGAGGATGCATTATGATTGCTTCATGTGGGAAGCAGCCATCTGTGAAAGGTTACAGGATGTCGGCCACATATAATATGTTGACGAGAGCAATTTACACCCCGGAGACACATTCGCGCATTTGATGACCTATAGCACCAACTATGACCTATATCATCAACTATGACCTATAGCACCAACTGTGTACATTACAGTCAAGTGACACTGGGCGTCAGGGAAGGCATTACAACGCTTGTCATGTGGTAGATGCGTGATCAGGGACAGCAGTTGGAGATGTGTGGGGTCAAGGCTGCCATGAGTCTCTGGTTTCCTTTTTCGGGGGTTTACTGGTTCAGACATCTTATCAAACAAGTTTTAGACCTACACGTAATGTCTGTATTGGGCCTGGCACATACGTAAACACATGTGAAGGCAAGACAAAACGAACGTGCACAATGTAGGGGGAGAGGGTGTTTAGGTAGTTTTATGACGGGGAGAGGGTCTACAGGTAACTCATTTGTCACGTGTACAATGTGGAGGGGAGAGCGTGTACAAGTAACTCTTTTGTCACGTGTACAATGTGGAGGGGAGGGGGTCTACAGTTAACTCGTTTGTCACGTGTACAAGGTGGAGAGGAAAGGGTCTACAGTTAGCTCTTTTGTCACGTGTACAATGTGGAGGGGAGAGGGTCTACAGTTAACTCCATTGTGACGTGTACAATGTGGAGGGGAGAGCGTGTACAAGTAACTCTTTTGTCACGTGTACAATGTGGAGGGGAGGGGGTCTACAGTTAACTCTTTTGTCACGTGTACAAGGTGGAGGGGAAAGGATGTACAGTTAACTCTTTTGTCACGAGTACAATGTGGAGGGGAGAGCGTGTACAAGTAACTCTTTTGTCACGTGTACAATGTGGAGGGGAGAGGGTCTACAGTTAACTCGTTTGTCACGTGTACAAGGTGGAGAGGAAAGGGGTCTACAGTTAACTCTTTTGTCACGTGTACAATGTGGAGGGGAGAGGGTCTACAGTTAACTCTTTTGTCACGTGTACAATGTGGAGGGGAGAGGGTCTACAGTTAACTCTTTTGTCACGTGTACAATGTGGAGGGGAGAGGGTCTACAGGTAACTCTTTTGTCACGTGTACAAGGTGGAAGGGAGGGGGTCTACAGTTAACTCTTTTGTCACGTGTACAATGAGGAGGGGAGAGGGTCTACAAGTAACTCTTTTGTCACGTGTACAATGTGGAGGGGAGGGGGTCTACAGTTAACTCCATTGTCACGTGTACAATGTGGAGGGGAGAGGGTCTACATGTAACTCTTTTGTCACGTGTACAATGTGGAGGGGAGAGGGTCTACAAGTAACTCTTTTGTCACGTGTACAAGGTGGAGGGGAGAGGGTCTACAGTTAACTCCATTGTCACGTGTACAATGTGGAGGGGAGGGGGTCTACATGTAACTCTTTTGTCACGTGTACAATGTGGAGGGGAGAGGGTCTACATGTAACTCTTTTGTCACGTGTACAAGGTGGAGGGGAGAGGGTCTACAGTTAACTCTTTTGTCACGTGTACAATGTGGAGGGGAGAGGATGTACAAGTCACTCTTTTGTCACGTGTACAATGTGGAGGGGAGAGGGTCTACAGTTAACTCTTTTGTCACGTGTACAATGTGGAGGGGAGAGGGTCTACAGGTAACTCTTTTGTCACGTGTACAAGGTGGAGGGGAGGGGTCTACAGTTAACTCTTTTGTGACGTGTACAATGTGGAGGGGAGAGGGTCTACAGTTAACTCTTTTGTCACGTGTACAAGGTGGAGGGGAGGGAGTCTACAGTTAACTCTTTTGTCACGTGTACAATGTGGAGGGGAGAGGGTGTACAGGAAACTCTTTTTTAACTTTAATGTGTACAATCAGGCGGGGAGAGGATGAACAGTTAACTCTAATGTCACGTGTACAATGTTGCGGGGAAAGGATGTGAAGTAAACTGTTATGTCACGTGTGCAAAGTAGTGGGGAAAGGGTGTACAGTTAACTGTTATGTCACGTGTGCAAGGTGGTTTGGAAAGAGTCTACAGTTAACGATTATGTCACGTTGACAATGTGGCGGGAAAGGATGTACAGTTAACGTTTATGACACGTGTACAAGGCGGTGTGGAAAGGGTGTACAGTTAACTGTTATGTCACTTGTGCAAGGCGGTGGGTAAAGGGTGTACAGTTAACTGTTATGTCACGTGTACAAGGTGGTGGGGAAAGAGTCTACAGTTAACTATTATGTCACGTTGACAATGTGGCGGGAAAGGGTGTACAGTTAACGTTTATGACACGTGTACAAGGCGGTGTGGAAAGGGTGTACAGTTAACTGTTATGTCACGTGAAGAAGGTTGCGGGGAAAGGATGTACAGTTAACTGTTATGTCACGTGTGCAAGGTGGTTGGGAAAGAGTCTACAGTTAACTATTATGTCACGTTGACAATGTGGCGGGAAAGGATGTACAGTTAACGTTTATGACACGTGTACAAGGCAGTGGGGAAAGGGTGTACATTTAATTGTTATGTCACGTGTGCAAGGCGGTGGGGAAAGGGTCTACAGTTAACTGTAATGTCACGTGTACAAGGCGGTGGGGAGAGGATGTACAGTTAACTGTTATGTCACGTGTACAAGGCGGTGGGGAAAGGATGTACAGTTAACGTTTATGACACGTGTACAAGGCGGTGTGGAATGGGTGTACAGTTAATTGTTATGTCACGTGTGCAAGGCGGTGGGGAAAGGGTCTACAGTTAACTGTAATGTCACGTGTACAAGGCGGTGGGGAGAGGATGTACAGTTAACTGTTATGTCACGTGTACAAGGCGGTGGGGAAAGGATGTACAGTTAACTGTTATGTCACTTGTGCAAGGCGGTGGGTAAAGGGTGTACAGTTAACTGTTATGTCACGTGTGCAAGGTGGTGGGGAAAGAGTCTACAGTTAACTATTATGTCACGTTGACAATGTGGCGGGAAAGGGTGTACGGTTAACGTTTATCACACGTGTACAAGGCGGTGTGGAAAGGGTGTACAGTTAACTGTTATGTCACGTGAAGAAGGTGGCGGGGAAAGGATGTACAGTTAACTGTTATGTCACGTGTGCAAGGTGGTTGTCTGTGATATTATAATCGTACGTGTCGTTACTCAGACAGTAATATTGTCTTGTGCACGTTCGCCCCTAGTTGGATACAAACATTTATATTTTTGATAAAGGTGATGAATTAATTACAGTTAATTTAATTAAATCTTTGGCAGCTTGTTTTTTTTTTGTGTTTTTGTCAACGTGTCAAACTATTAGCGCTAAAATAAAAAAATACAAACTGCAGAATTGTACCGTCAGTGCTTTATAGGATGATGACTAATATTCATTTGATATAGGTTTATAGTTAGAATGATTCTCATCCCTTCATTTTCACGTTTTACCTCTTAAACCTAATTTCCGTAATTGATAAAACATGAGGATCAACATATTCATCCGGCTTTTCGCTAAATAACTTAATAATGACCTATAGCTGTTTATTTGTTTGTTGTTTGGAGATCATTTTGTCCTCTCTTCTCTTTATTACGGTTGTAAGAGAGTATGGCGTGTGTCATTCTCCAGTAACCTTCACATATTGAAATGAAGATTTACTTTATGCAATGTGTAGATAATACCTCAGTTAAAACATGTCAAGGTAGGAAGTCAAAGGTAGAGATGGTGTAGACTACCCACGATCATGGTAGTTGCACAGACACACATTTTTGAGAACGTGGTAGATGCTCAGTCAGAGACATTATATACATGATCATGCGAAAAATACATGTACACGAATATGAAACTGTCCACTGAACAGGAACGTTTTTTGTGTGACGCAAATCAGTGTGTTGATCTACCTAAGAACACTGGACATTTGGGCGCCATATAGCTGGAACATTGCTGAGTGTGGCGTTAAACAACAATTAAACAAACAAACAAACAAATCATATGCATTTATATGCGGAATATCTGTAGGAAGAAGATTCTGTGGCTAACAAAAATGTATGCATGGTATAAACCTTCATCGGGCATCGCTGGATATTGCAAACATCGTCGTCACTGAATATATATAATGCATTATACAATATAAGGTACACAAGGAGGACCTGAGACGATGGGAGGGAATATTCAGTCTATTAAACATTACTGATATATAATGAGTGTTAATGTACGTGATGTAACATCCCCACGTGGGACACTGTGTAAACAACTCTGGTCGTTATCAATAACAAGCACTGGCATGGATAACACGTTTTTATTTACTCACATACTTACACCACAACGCGGGACATGTTCTTCGCCAACAGTGTGAATCGTACAGCTAAGCATCGCCACCGACAAGTTGGTGAAATGTTTATTATTCACTGATTCAGGACATTATCCAGACTCTCTAGATGCTCAAACACACCCATGTCGTGATTGACTGTATTTATGTATACCAGAGAGTTTATATCAGAGTTACACTCTCTGATTGTACTACCACTAATTATACTCTGGCAAGTTCTCTACTGAGATCGCCTTTTTGGTCCAGTGGATGAGAAGAAATTTAAGAGCGTCTGTCGATCCCCGGCCGCGTCACACCAAACTACTTGTTGTTTCCCGGCATTAACGGGTTAAATCAAGAATTGGTCGGCTCGTAGTCAGTATACTTACTTATCTCTCCCTCATGATGGTAAGGTAGTTCATATAAGCAGGACTGTTGTGAAGGAAAATCATAGTCTAGTAAATGTTTTCTAAATGTAAGGATGTTATAATGATTAAACGGGCCATTTGCCCGACTTGGACATATGACCGCACATATAACCACCGGGTCATGGTAATTTGTTACCCGTAGGGTGTTGCCGCCTACCTGGTCAGATCAGTCCAGATTCCGAGGTTACAATAGTTCCCCAGTACCCATGCTGGTCCCAGGAGGCGACCAAATGGATCGGGAGGACAGACTCGGTGACCTGGGTGCCGTTGTACAGAACAACCTTAGCGCTACGACTGACGTAAGTCTATGTTAAGGTATGGGAGTTACGATCACCTTAGCGCTAAGATCGCTTTGTACAACGGCACCCAGGTTGATTTTGAGTGTCACCGAACTCCGACCGACCCGATTGTTTCCAGGCCGTCGTCATATTTAGAGCTTGAAGGTATATTGCCAGATTATGTCTTATATATGATATATAACTTGTATAGATATATTGTCAGATTATGTCTTATATATGATATATAACTTGTATAGATATATTGTCAGATTATGTCTTATATATGATATATAACTTGTATAGATATATTGTCAGGTTATGTCTTATATATGATATATAATTTGTATAGATATATATTGTCAGGTTATGTCTTATATATGATATATAACTTGTATAGATATACTGTCAGGTTATGTCTTATATATGATATATAACTTGTATAGATATATTGTCAGGTTAATCTTATATATGATATATAACTTGTTTAGATATATTGTCAGGTTATGTCCTGTATATGATACATAACTTGTATAGATATATTGTCAGGTTATGTCCTGTATATGATACATAACTTGTATAGATATATTGTCAGGTTATGTCCTGTATATAATATATAACTTGTATAGATATATTGTCAGGTTATGTCCTGTATATGATATATGAATTGTATAGATATATTGTCAGATTCTGTCCTGATAATGATTTATGAATTGTATAGATATATTGTCAGGCTATGTCATGTACGCTTATATGATATACAACTTGTAGTGATATTTGTCAGATTAGGTCCTGAATATGATATGCAACTTGTATAGATATATTGTCAGGTTATGTCCTGTTAATGACATATACCTTGTATACATACATTGTATGACTTTGAATCAGTAGTTTGCTCCAGTGTGGTACGTTTACTGGTCATGTAATCCCCTTGTTTTTTTCTACAAATAGTCTTATATTCATTCCTTATTTGATGGTAATTCCGCAAATCTTCATTGTCTTTAGTTTTTCTAAATTTGTTAAGAGCACGACAGCGTTCATGTTTCATTATCAGACAGTCATCATCATGCCACGGGTTTCTCGTTTTACAAATATGTTGATGATTGTTATTATTATTCCTATAAGGTTTTTGCCTCTGTAAACGTTATACACTCTTGTCTATGTCAGTAAGAGCTTCTAAACTCGCTTTTTCCAGATTCGTTGCAATTTCGGACGATTCCAAATTATGTATGAACTGTTCCTTCTTGTTATCCCCCCAGGGGTATCGAACACGGCGGTCTGTTGATTGCGTTTCCGCGGAGCATTTGACCACAGGCGTTGTCATAGTTACAGGTAGATGTAGTGAGTCACATCGAGAAACAACCTCAAAATCACATATATGATAAAAAAAAAGTCAGATGAGCATACAACATAATCCATGGTACTACAACCATTAGGGCTGACATAAGTGTACTCTCCTAATTGGTTATCCGTACCTAGTCTACCATTCACTATGTGAATGTCTAATAGTAAGCATAACTCAAGAAGGCTTGCTCCATAAATGTTGACTACTTTATCGCAGGAATATCTTGGTTGGCAGAACCTTGGAAAATAATGTGAGTAACACCCATTATTATCAAGGAATGGGAAATGGGAATGGATATTATCAGTCAAATTTAGCATTTCTTTTGAGAAAACAATGCATATACTCTGTTCAAAAGTAACAATATAAATGACAAAATCAGTCAGAGAATTTCCTACTAAAACGATAATTCCACCTGATAAACGCCCATGTTTAGAAAGTCTGGTTGCAGGCACACTATATAACTGAAAATCAGAAAATATAGCACTGAATTCTATTTCTGTAGTCCATGTTTAAAACAAAGCTATAATGTCAAAACTGGTAACAAAGGTTAAAAAATCATCTTTACGTTTTTTTATTTTCAAGTCCGTCCACATTACATGAAAGGAATGACACTTTGTCTTGTCTATCACTACACTCGGGGCCCTGGCCACGCCGCTATTTCCCGGTTCTTTCTCTAGAATTCGATCGTAGGGACCGCTGGTTAGTGTCTGTGTTGATTCCTCTACCTATGGATCCGGACCGCCTCCGTGGTCTTGTGGTAGAGATTAAAAGATTGTACTTGTTGTTACCCTGTCTGGCGTTCGGCATTAAGGGGCTAAAACAAGGACTGGTCGGCTCGGAGTCAGTATACTGTGTCTGAGTGGGGTATTCATGTTAAACTGCGGCATGGTATCGGCATCAGTCCGGACTAGTACAAGCAGCCACACACACACATACACGTGCATGCACGTCGCTATATAAGTGCAATAATCTTGGACGCGACGTTAAACCCAATTTCACCTCACCACACCTATGGATCCTGGGCCCCTGCGCCCTGAACCTCTACCCCTAATCTGATTTGGAGTTTTGTTGGTGGAATCGGTTGTGTGGACTGGGAACGAATTGGACTAACCCTTGTCCTCGTTGTCCACAATAAATAGCCTACCTCCCTTATAGTATCCGCGCTTGTTCTCCTCTCTCAGACGTTTCAGTTTGTCACGCTGATTTCTTGTCATATCATTTGCAACCCCGATATATGACGTTTTGAGGTAACCTCGCATCTTTAGAACTCTAATTTTAATATCATTACAGACAAATCGGACAATTACTGGTCGTGGTTTACCGCTTACTCGTACCCGAGACGGTGTTCCAACTTCACTCACTGTTGCACATACAGTAAACTACGGTTATAACGAACACGCTTATAACGAACTAACGGATATAACGAACTAACGTTTTAGTCCCGACTATATGCTGTAGTTATGCTGTATATATGCTTATAACGAATTACGGTTATAACGAACTAAAATTAGTCGTCCCTTTGAGTTCGTTATAACCGTAGTTTACTGTATTTCTTTCTTGTTTTCCTCCATTTTGCTGAACAGTGCAGCCTTCAAACCCATTATTTGTTCCTCCACGGTCGGGCCTGGTTGCTTATCAATATCACCAGCAATGAGAAGTAGTCTTCTCAAGACAGTACATATTGCCAGGCAGACTGAAGGTGACAGATCATCACTTATTGTACTCGATGAGTGGCGGTATAAGGGGGTGAACATATCAACACTGTCAAAAGGGGTGTACAGTACGAACAAGTTGAGTTTTTTGGCACACGATAAAGTGGCATTGCCATTTTCAATCTCATTACCAACTGCGTGAGTTTAACCCCGTCAGCAAGCTGACAAGGTAAGGATGTCATCTGTGGGATGACTCCACGCCCTGCTTCATACACACAAAACGCCAGCTGTAAAAGTCGCCAGCAAATCCCCAAACACGAAGAATTATGTGAAAGAAATGTGTTTTATGTTTCATATGGTAATCATTTGGAATAAGAGCTACCTCACCTTGCCACCTGCCAGTCAATTAATCTGTGTTTAATCCCTCCATTGTTTGTGGATTATTCCGGAAGATTACCTTAGTTACCCTAGACAATACCTAGTAAATCCCCATACACGAAAATCGAAACGTCAAGTCATTTATCCATGACCAGAGCGACGTGGGGTCATATTCATCAACGACAATACCTTTCAGTGAAGCAGGCTGTTTAAATGTCCCAATTTGTGCCCTCCGCGTCGAAATATCCACACCCATGATGCCAGAAGATGTTCACACGGTGCTGACAAAATAGTCGTTGTTACCTTCTATTATACGGTATGTGCTATGACTAAAATGTATCGCGGCTCACAACAGGGCGTCTGTGGCCGTCCGCCATCTTGTCAATGTTTTATAAAAACACATAGATATATTGTCAGGTTATGTCCTGTATATGATACATAACTTGTATAGATATATTGTCAGGTTATGTCCTGTATATGATACATAACTTGTAAAGATATATTGTCAGGTTATGTCCTGTATATGATACATAACTTGTATAGATATATTGTCAGGTTATGTCCTGTATATGATACATGTATATGAATTGTATAGATATATTGTCAGGTTATGTCCTGTATATGATACATGTATATGAATTGTATAGACATATTGTCAGGTTATATTCTGTATATGATACATGTATATGAATTGTATAGACATATTGTCAGGTTATGTCCTGTATATGATACATGTATATGAATTGTATCGATATATTGTCAGGTTATGTCCTGAATATGATATGTAACTTGTATGGAGGTATTGTCAGTTTCTGTCCTGTATATGATATATGAATTGTATGGATATATTTACAGTTTATGTCCTGTATATGATACATAACTTGTAAAGATATATTGTCAGGTTATTTCCTGTATATAAGACTTGTTCAGACAAATTGTCAGGTTATGTCCTGTATATGATATAAGACTTATATAGATATATTGTCAGATTATTTGCTGTACTTGTTAATGATACATTTCTTGTATAGATTTCTTGTCAGATTATAACCTATTGTCAGATTGTTCTGTATATGATAAAGAACTTGTATAGATATCAAGTAGCTTGTTCCCTCTCGTAATTGATAGTTTCGGGACGTGCGTCTCCATCGCCTGTATTTACACATCAAAATTAAACTAACATGCACAGTCAATAACACTCCCACCGATAAAAGACCCAAAACAGCTCTGGTAATTCAATTTGCGAGAAAGTTTTATATTTTCAGCACGATCGTAAGCACAGTTCATTGTAAATAATATTCTTAAGAACATTAAATTGTCGATCCTTTCCTTTCAGGCCATCGCTAAGCAAACAGGGACATGCACGGCCCATGATGTAAGCAGCCACCACTACAATAGTTTTCCCCAAAACTGGCGAGCGTAGTACACTCCCGCTGTCCCACTTCATACTGGCCACTGATGGAAGCATGACGAACATATTCCGTCGCTCTTGAACTTATTGAAGTTACACAATTTGAAGAAATGCTACGTTTCATACTCTTGACATTTTTGTGCCAGTCTGTTGCAGAACAACCAAATGTCTTATTTCTGGTAGCAGACGACATGCGCCCAGACATTGAAGCATTCGGCCATGTTGACGGCATTGTCCGTCCCAAGATGCACACCCCTAATTTGGACAAGTTAGCCGGAAGGAGCCTGCTGTTAAAAAAGGCCTATGTCCAGCAAGCCTTGTGTGGACCAAGCAGGACATCACTTCTGACCAGCAGACGACCGGACACAACTCGGGTGTACGACTGTAAAACGTACTGGAGAACCTCAGGCGGTAACTTTACCACTCTCCCGCAATATTTCAAGGACAATGGATACAGAACAGTTGGAATCGGGAAAATATTTCATGGCGGCAAATCATCAAATCATCATGACCCCATGTCCTGGTCGGATCCTTATTTGGACGCACCTGATAAATACAAGAAGGACAAGCTGTTGATGAATGCTGTAAGTCAAGGACGGTTGAACAAACAACCTCTACAAGATACTTTGGTAGCGGACCATGCCATTGGTGTGTTACGTGATGTTGCGTCTAAGGCCCAAACTGGTAAGCAGCCATTTTTTCTTGCTGTTGGCTTCCGTAAGCCTCATATGCCGTGGACATTTCCCGACAGATTTCTGAAATATTACCCACTTGAGGACATTCCGATTCCGGATAATTATTATGCGTCAACTGATATGTCTAAGATTGCATGGCACACATACAAAAACATGGGAAGTTATAAGGACGTCAAAGCCTACAATCTGAAGAAGGTCGGATCATTCAATTTCACGTTTCCTCCAAGGCTAACTCGACGCCTTCGTCAGGCATATTACAGTGCAGTCAGCGCCACAGACTTTGAGCTCGGGCGTGTTATCAATGAACTTGATCGGCTAGGTCTATCAAAGAATACTATCATCTCCTTCTGGGGGGACCATGGCTGGCAGCTCGGGGAACACGCTGAGTGGCAGAAACAGACTAATTTTGACCTGTCGACTCATGCGCCGATGATGCTTCGCATACCAGGGAAAACAGACAGTGGGATAGTGTCAGAGGAGCTGGTGGAGTTTGTTGACCTGTTTCCCACTCTTGTTGATGCTGTGGGAATTCCAAGGCTTAATACATGTCCCAAAAATTCGAATAAGGTTCGACTCTGTACTGAAGGTACTAGTTTTCTACCACTGGTCGACAAACCCAAGCAAGCGTTGAAGAAAGCCGTCTTTTCTCAGTATCCTAGTGAAGGCCGTGGATTGATGGGCTACACAGTGACAACCAAGAGGTACAGGTACACAGAATGGGTGCCGTTCGTTGGTAGACCCCGTAGACCAAAGTGGTGGAGTGTGAGGGCGGCGGAGCTGTATGATCATCAGGTAGATCCGGCGGAGAATGTGCAGCAAGCTAACAAGCGTTCAAAGAAGAATCTGCGGCAAAGTCTTAGAAGGCAGCTGCGAAAAGGATGGCGGGCAACCACACCACAGTGAAGCAGAATGCAGGCATCCTACTTCTACAGGAGAACATGACTTGATGGAATATTGTCATTTGCCAAAACGCCAGAAACCATAGTCTGTTAAACCATTCTCAATATAAAAAATGAGTGTTTGGATATCATTAAAACAGTTAAGTTTGCTACATTTTTTGTGTGATTTTGTCTAAATACTTAAATGACCTTCTCTTGGTTGTTTGTTGTTTAACGCGGGACTCAGCAATATTCCAGCAATATGATGGCGGTCTGTAAATTGTCTGGTCCAGACAATCCAGTGATTAATATCAGTAGCATCGATATACGCATTTGAAACAGCGTGCCTGACCACCCGATCCTGTTAGTCGCCTCTTACAACAAGCATGGGTAGCTGACAACAATTGTAACTTCAATGTTATAACGACGTCTTAATGTCAGGCAAACAGTTATTTATCTGACTATGTCAATCACAATTTGGTTGTTTCTTAATGATATCTTATTAAATCTTTTATCTATGGTAACGTCTCGGCGTGCAAGAAAATTGTATATTTGAGAGACCTTTCTTAATTCCTAAATTACTTGATAATGTCACCATATAATTACTGTACACTTCCAAGCGTCTGCTTAGGAAATATTTCTCTTACTTGTGCTTATACCAAAACCGCTGTTCGCTGGAGCGTTATTTTTGTCTCGGTGTAATTGCGTTGTTTGTAAGTAAACTAGTGAAAGTTATGTGATTTCACGATAATTCATATCATATCTCATTGGTCTGGTACATCAGCTTAATGTGGAAGGAAATTTCACATAGGTCTTTATAGGTGTTTACAACTTGGTTAAACCCACGACCATGCGCATGGTGCCTACAAACCAAGAATTTGGGGATTCGAACCAACGATCAGAGTATCCTGGTATACCTAAGGGACGTTAAAGTGCCCAGCGAATTGCGACGCATTAAAAGACTGTGTCATCCCGTGCCCCAAGAATGCATGTCTGCTTAGCTACTCACCTGCACCTACTTTATGTGACGATTTATTGAATTCCACTTTGAACATAACATTAAGAAATAACTCACGTAGTAACTTGAAACATCAAGGGACATGCTGGGATAAACAAATAAGCTTCAGTCAAATAGACCTCACGCTGTGTAAACTTTGAAGGATTAATGTATGCCATGAATGTTTTTTTCAATGGATCAAAGACTAGGTACACAACTACTCGAATTTCATTCAACCGGCGTAGCAAACTCAATTAATCCCTGAAAAATTCGGCATCTTAAAAGCTTGGGTGCATGGGTTAAGTTAAAGTGGGTATATAGTTAGACATGATTAGTGCCACTTTCGGCAATATTCCAGCAACATTACGGTGGGGAACAGCAGAAATCGGCTTCACACAAAGGACCCATTTGTGGAATTGAGCCTGACGAGCCATCGATGTAACCACCAGGCTGCCCAACCTGTACTTTCAATGCAAAATATTTTACAACACACGAAAACAAAACCAAACTTTAATCACTCTTTTCTTTTGTAGACAGACTTTACAGTCCTTGAACAGGTTCAAATGCGATGTATTTATTGCGGTTTGATATTACATAGCAGTAAATGTATTATCCACGATCTTTCCTCAGTTCATTGTTTCCAGTCTGAACCTTACGGACGTATTTTTTTCATCAGTGTAATACTGCACACATCCCAACGAAAAAACAAAACAAACAAAAAATCTTATGAGTTTTTTCCTTTTAAAACAATGGCGCCAAATTAAAAAATAAATCAGATTGTATACTTTCCAGGATCTACTGAAGACTTCGTGACAAGACACTGGCACTATGGGGACATTTAGGTCTCTCTCCTTTTAGTCACTTTGTTTTGGGATGTATTAATTCTAAACCGGCAGGTCGGTGTAGAAATCGGAAATTGTATTTCAATAAATGTTTTTTAAATGATGTGTGAAATGAATGGTCGATCAGGTGAGATGAATAAAAAGGATTCCTTGGACTGACAAGACAAATGGTTAGTGGTTGCGTATATACGATTAGTTTATTTCGGTTAAAAGGTCCTCATGGATAATGTATAACAAATATTATTTGAACTTTGGGTACTACAATGTATCAAAGTAGTTAGAGCTAGGCATGGAGATCGGAGGTTGTGGTCTTGGATGTATTTAACGTGAGAAGATTGGAACATCCTCGCCAGTCTATCTCTGTGATCAGCACTGTCGTCTAAATATGGGAAGTATTTTAAACGTATGCCAGTACAGATAGGCACGATCTCTCTCTAGTGTTTCCTTGTTTGTTTGTTGTTTAACGCCGCACTCAGCAATATTCCAGCTATATGACGGCGGTCTGTAAATAATCGAGTCTGGACCAGACAATCAAGTGATTGATATCACGAGCATCGATCCACGCAATAGGGATCGATGACATGCATCAACAACGTCAGCGAGCCTGACCATCGGATCCCGTTAGTCGCCTCTTACCACAAGCATAGTCGCCTTTTACGGAAAGCATGGGTTGCTGAAGATCTTCACGGGTCCTCTGGTCTAGTGGATAAAGCGTCTGCCGGGAGAGCGGCAATGTGAACGAGTTATTGACAAAACATCCCACAAATGTATGATGTAATAGGACTATGCGAAACAGGGACAAACAGCTGTGACATATATCAACAGTGTTTCCTGGATATGTGTATTTCAGTGTTGGTGCATGTGGAACTGCTTCCTGGGGAAGACTGTCGGGTGGAATATCCTTGTTGGAAACCAGGACAGTGCCTTATGTTTGTATCATCGATACTACATTTAAGAAATCACCGTTATGTACTGCTAGAGATGTACTAGTAGGCGGTGTGTACATCAACCCAGAAAATTCTCCCTGGTATAATAATAAGTACAGTAACTTACGGTTATAACGAAGTCAAAGGGACCACTAATTTTAAATCGTTATAACCGCAGTTCGTTATAAGCATATATACAGCACATATACAGCAAATAGCCGGGACCAAAAAATAAGTTATATCCGTCAGTTCGTTATAAGCGTGTTCGTTATAAACGTAGTGTACTGTATAGCCATTGGGGTATGTCATTATTCCGAGACGACTTAAATGCACGAACAGGAACCGAGATAGATTTTGTAGATGATATACCATGAAAAATTTAGAACTTGAAGATTGTGACTTTCAAAATGCTACTTAAATATATGCAGTGCTTTTAAATTAACTATTCTTAATGGCCGCTGTGGCTCTGATGCGTCCGTGCCAGACCACACATTCATTTCACCAACAGGAGCCAGTGTTACTGATTATGTAATCACTTCGAGTGATTTGTTTCCATCTTGTTCCGTACCCGTGAAGATCCGGGGTAGAATAGGTCTTCAACAACCCATGCTTGCCGTAAAAGGCGACTATGCTTGTCGTAAGAAGCGACTAACAGGATATGGTGGTCAGACTCGCTTGATCAACGTTTGATAAAATCTGTGTTAACTTTACACTATTAGAGTATTTATTAAAATTAGTAACTTTAAGACTACAGCGATTCAGAAGATCAGCCCTCACGTCGTCGTATAAAGGGCAGATAAGTAAAACATGGATCTCGTCTTCCACCTTGTCTGTACAATTAAAGCAATATCTCTCTTCTGGTGGTATGTTTGTGTAACGTCCAGTCTCTATCTTTAAAGGCGCCACTCCGCATCTGAATTTAGCTGGAGAGCTCCTATGAGCACGGTTGAGACGATATTCCACGTATTTTTCTGTGCTATTGACTTTTTTTAACAACCTGTAGCTTCTTTGTTTGTTTCTTCCACGGTGTCCTTTCTCCAACAATAAGTTGTCCCTCCATTTAGACTTATATTCAAACATAAGGCGTTCTTGCACCGTTGCAACAAATAACTTTGTTTCAATTTGGGTTTTTATGCTTGTCAAATGTCCCAGGTCGATTCTCTTTAGACATGCCGTCACTTTTCCATTCCAGCTCCTCTTGCAGTTGCTTGACCACACAAATATCTTCTTAGTTATTCTTCTGTTTGGAGTGTTGACAAGTCTGACCCAGTGTCTTGAGACTGTTGTCCATGATCTGATATATGGCGGGGTCCAACCTACTTCTCCATTTATTGCAATGTTTGGTGCAAGGAAAATCGAATAGCTCGATGATGGATAGCATTGACAGCAGAATGCTCTGTCGTTCCCCATATTGCCGACCCATAGTTTAAAACCGACCATACCATAGTGTCGTATAGTTTGGTAAAAACGTTAAAAGGCATAACACCAAGTCCTTAAAATTTAGAAATTTAAAGTCCCAGGAATCTATTTGCGGATTTCGCCGCACATTTAGCCATTGCGTTATAGTCCATGTGTTCGTTTAATAGCACACCGAGGTAATGATACGAATTTTCAATCTCTAAAACGATATCACCACAATAGAATGCTGTTCTTGGAATGCTAGGACCTCTAAAGTGGACAATCTTGGATTTTTCTGATTAGTATTATCTTATTACCTTCACACTTAGTGTTCAGGGCTGATAAGAGACTTTGCAAGTCTGCTGCATTTTCTGCCAATAGAACGATATCGTCTGCTTAAGCTAAAGCAGCAATATTTTCCTCTCCGATTTGAATTCCCTTTCCAAGCTCGTTGATGGTCTTTAGAAAGTCATTAATATACACATTAAACAACAAAGGTGATAGAAGACATCCCTGTTTCAGTCCTCTGCTCACAGGAAACCATGAAGTATAAACGTGATTAATGCGCACAGAGCATTTCACATTGTCATGTAACGACTTGATGGCTTGAAACATTTCCCCTCCTATTCCCGCTTCATTTAACTTTCTCCACTACCGATACCGACCTTTCCTATCCTCCTCCAGAACTCGTCTCTGTTCTCGTTACATATATTTTCCAGTTCTTTATGTACCCGACTTCTATATTGTCTTTTCTCTCGTTGAACACTCTTGTCAAACGCTTTCCTCAAACAGATATATCGGTGTTTTCGTTGTTTAGACATACCACTTGCTTCACACCATTGATTACCTTTCTGCTG
Organism: Haliotis rufescens; assembly: GCF_023055435.1. Taxonomy (NCBI): domain Eukaryota; kingdom Metazoa; phylum Mollusca; class Gastropoda; order Lepetellida; family Haliotidae; genus Haliotis; species Haliotis rufescens. Next base: position 76,685,793 of record NW_025963779.1, on the reverse strand, counting down.
AACACATGTCATTCCCTTTCACCGTCAGTCTCTCATTTCACCACGTCTGTCGGTGTCGGTGTCTTCTATTTCTCTTTCCCTCGGTTGACTGGAAGCTTATCTGACATTTCCTGGATGATGATATCAACCACAGGGCCACGGATAGCCATACTATATTGACTGTACTGATCTTTTTTTAATGTAATCAGTACAGTCAGTTTGGTATGGCCCTGTGATATCAACACAGCAGTTATAAGCGTTATCAATACACGCTTGGTCCTTAACTGAATTTTCAAGTCTGTTTACTACACCTATCAACATTTCTTTTACATCCTCTGACTGTAGGAAATCACCTGGTATTTCATCTGTTATTAGTTTATCATGAAATTCCGACGAATCCGTTTCACTTCAATTGCCATAAGCAGAAAAAAATAATGAACAGATTTTAGAAAATGACACTTGTTCAACCTGATTTGTGTCTCTGGTTGTAAAATCACCTAGATATACGTCAGTGACCCTCACGTTATATCAGAGACCATATAATATCTATTATATGGTCTCTGGTTATATTTATTATTTAATAAGTACGGCTCCAGTGACAACGACAACTTTAACACATTGTATGAATTCCAGTTTGAATAACTTAAATTGACACTTCAAAATACCATGTCTGTGTACAACAATATATCTGACTCTTTTTGAGAAAAAAAGGTTTTCGCTGAAGCGATAGAAATAATGTTTCCCTATTTTCTATGACGAGTGTGTACAAGCGCATCACAACAGTAACAATTTCAACAAAGGAAAATCTCAATTTTATTAAATCACTGGGTAAAATGTTTTTAGGACACATGTATATCGTATCTCTCAACCACAAAAATCTAACTTACAATTGTTTCCGGAAGGAAGGGCAAGAATGAACCCTTTTAAAATCTTGCGGGGAGGAACGTGACAGCCAATCAGAGTCAGTTTCCCTTTAACCCTCGGTCTCATTGCCCCGGAAGTTGATTCATCGAACCCTGGAGCCGGTTACTGTACGTATTCTGGACATCATGACACTAGTGTGGCTGTTGAGCCTGAAATACTTATGACAGTTCAATGTACAAAACAATAATGCTATTTTCGTGATGTTGTTATTATAAATCGATTCTCTAGTTCATTTGCAAATAAAATATTTCGCCACGTTGAATGTTCGGTAAATCGCAATAAGCAGGGGCACGTAACTCTTATCTTCTTAGCACTTCTACTTGAGTTACGAATTTGTTGAAATTCAACTAAAGGATTCAAGTTCCAATGCATCTTCAACATTTTTCTTTTTCAAATAGCGATTTTTTTTATCAAATTGACACTTTATTGACCCTATATTGACACTATACTATTGTTACGAAAATTAATATTTGGCATGTTTTAAACACATTTTAGCCTTACTTATAGCTATATCTATAGAGATATGACCGATAATTCAGTTTTTTTATTGGCCCATATTGAAAATGCAAGTGTAGAAAAACGGAAAATATTCTTCATAACGTGCATTCAGAACGTTTAACTAAGCATGTTGTCCGATTTTTACTTGGATCATTGATAGAACTCTATAAAGTAATGATATGTCTTTTATATTACATCTAAACTGTAACATGGCCGTTTTTCCATAGACCCGATGGGAAGATATAAGTGATGTCCCTCATCACCTGCACCCGAGGGCAGTACTTGTCACAACTGATTGCCAGGAAAATATCAGGTTGCCATAGAAACAAATTTCTGACACAACATAAACACACACTACGTCATGGATCAGCTGATAGTGAAAATGGTATGTATAATGTGACTTTACATCTTAACATGGTCATAGTTAGGAAATAAATAAGCAGTTAAACAGATAGATTCCATGCTACACACACTGTTATCATACTGGCTGTTATCGTTTTATAATTTCCATCGGGGGCTAGGGTGACCCAATCAGCTAAGGAGCTGCAATTTGCTGTTGAGTTGTGTCCCTTGGACACGCAAGAAACCTATGATTGTGGGTTCGAATCCGATTATGTTTCTAGGTTTGTCAGCACCATACCCATGCTCGTGGGTTTCACCAAAGTGGTAAACATCTGAGACCTGCATCACTTCGGGATTTCCTCCCACTCTAAGCTGACACACCGTTCTATAACTGAAATACTGTTAAATACTGCATTAGACCTAACTCACTCACTCACTCACTATAACCTTCATACTGCTCGGGGGATGAGTGGTCTTGGTCTGAGGCAAGGCATTGTTTAAAAGGGGAATCCTTGGGTCCTTGAAGTTTGAACCTATCATATTTGAATGTAGGGAACCGAGTATCTTGCCATTAGAGTTACGACAAGGACCCTATGGCTTTCAAACACTGAAGTGCAATTGTCTGTGCAGAGTTGCATCCCTTGGCCATGCCAAGATCTGCTGGTTGAGAGTATTAATCCCTGATTGTTTCTTGGTTTGTGTAATATCTGTAATTGAAACACAGTAGTTTTAAACTAGCTAGTGTATAATATTATGATAGGCCAGCACATGTCCGCTCCTGTAATGTGATTAGTTGCAGGTAAGCGCAGTCATGTGCTGTTATGTAACATGCGACAGTCTTGAATAAACGGCCAGTCAAGTGGCAGGCTAGTCTCCCGACTCCCGCGTTTATCATTCCTCCCTGAGAGCCCAACAGTTTGTCAGCTTTATATCCATGTTAGTGGTTCTATTTCTAACGGGGGCACGGGTGGCCCAGTCGTCTAAGGCGCCGCGATTCGCTGTGCAGAGTTGCGTTCCTTGGGCACACCAGAAACCTATGATTGTGGGTTCGAATCCCAGTTTGCCCCGATTATGTTTCTAGGTTTGTCAGCACCATACCCGTGCTCGTGGGTTTCAACGAAGTGGTAAACGTCTGGGACCTGCATCACTTCGGCTTTCCTCCCACATTAAGCTGACACGTCGTGATATAACTGGAATACTGTTAAAAGCGGCGTTAAACCCAACTCACTCACTCTATTTCGAACACTAAAGCGGTGTCACTCCCTCATGTTTAGAGGGTTCCACCAAAGTGGGCAACATCTACGACCTGATTCACTTCTGGATTTCCTACCGCAATAAACAGCCATGCTGTGAAGAATCCGAAATACTGTGGAGGGGGATGTGAAGGTGGCTTCACACGACAAACTAAAGTTTGCCGATTTATGTTTATAAACATAAATTTGTGTATATGGACATTGTGAAAACAGTGTGTGAAGTGTCTATTCTCTGCAATATTTTAGACAACATTCTTGTGATATCAAACTTGAACTTGATGTTTGCATGGTTGTCAAACATGTTGGTGGCTTACAACCATTCAGATAGTGCATAGATATCAAATGATTTTTAATTACTGGCAGCAGTATTTGAGGGAAATGAAGAGATATTAGGTAACAAGAACATATAATTATTGTGTGAAAACACAAGTTGGTAAACTTTGTGGTGTTTGCCATCTTATGTTGCCCTTATGAAGTTGCCTTTGAAATAAACCCTGCTTTCTCGATTGCTTCAAGAGAGGGACAGTCATGACAATGGCCAGCGTAGTCTGAATGCTGCATTAGGCGACCATGTCTAATATTTGGATAGATATTCTAAATAGTGGATAGTACAGCTGAATCTGAGTTGAAGACCTCACCATGTTCCTTTCAGGTCTGCTGCAGGTGTCGAAAGAAGTTGATGATGCAATGCATTCTGGGAAACCTGTGGTTGCCCTGGAGAGCACTATCATAACCCATGGCATGCCTTACCCAGACAATGTGTCGTAAGTAGCAGACTATTTGGTAGAGGTGAAACGATACAGCAAGGTCACTATACGATACACATTACGATACAAAGGTCCCGATACGATACATATCGTGTTATGCGTATTTATGTCAAATCACAGGGAAATGTCTTGACTATAAATATTTCTGAGCAGGATGAAAAGGGAAAGCTAGCTGTAGACATATGTTCATAGCAGCTGTTTTTAGTAGTGAACTTAATTACAACACAGTTTGCAATTTTTGACTGACAAAAACGCTGGGGTCCTTAAACGAGCTGTAATGTGTTTTAGCAGGTGTATCCTCTTGTATCGATACAGAAAGAAATGTATCGTGTATCACATATGTATTGTAGGGGGTGTCATTATGACCGCTGTCTGTTCTAAAGGGGTCAGGGGCAGTGGGGTAGCCTGGTGGTTAAAGTGTTTGCTCTGCCAACGCTGAAGACCCAGGTTCGTGTCCTGACATGGGTACAATGTGTGAAGCCCATTTCTGGTGTACCCCGCTGTGATATTGCTGGAATATTGCTAAAAGCGGCGTAAAACAATACTCATTCACTCACTCTAATGGGTTCACATATGTATTGTAGGGGGGAGGGGGAATTATGACCACTGCCTGTTCTAAAGGGGGTCACATATGTAATGAAGGGGGTCATCATTGTCGGAGAATCAATTTTTTTTACCCATGATACTGATTTTTACATTCTGCACACATTTGAGATTTTAGGTTACAATGAACTGCATACAACACGTATGTGTTGCATATATACCACTCAACATTTGCTAAGGACCACACATTTGACAAAGGATGATTTTCTTTGTCCTTAGCAAATGGTACGTAGTATAGTTAAACAATAATGTATCAAGGTTTGGACAAGCATTTTCACATTTGTAGCATTTAGCCGAAGTGTTATTAATTGCAATACAATTTATTGTTACCTTATACCTATCAAACCTCAATATATTTTCTTGCCACTGTCCAGTTGCACAGGCTACATCATAATTCACTTGTCGCCTCAGTTCAGTTTCTGTCTGGATTTCCAGAAACATGCTAGTCATCATTTTCAGGTGATAAGTAGTAATTCTGAAGTACTTGTCAGTGATATTCAAGTTGTTTAAGAAATTAGTAAACACAGATCTGACACAGATTGACAGATGAACGATGTATGATCAACCTGGGATTGTTCAATCTCATTAAAATCAGATATTAGTTCTCGATGCCGCTAAACAAAGATCTGAGGACATCCCATAACGGGTCACGTCAGGCCGACCTTTCGCGAATTCTGACCGACCAATGGAATTACTGACAAGAAGTCGACATTAGCCAATCAGAAGGCAGCTTTCTCGTGCTTTATGGCACTAATTTCAAATTGGCGACTACGCTTCGAAACATATTTTGGCAAATTCTCGCTTATAAAATTGAAACCTGAACAAAAGAACATTCTCGAATAGCTAATATATGGTCTAGATTATATAGGTTCAGTCGTTAAACCCGTAATTATCTTTCAGTATACCCCGTTTAAAAGTTTTCGAGGTTGTATGATGAGAAATCACATTCCAACTGTCACTTTCATGATCTGGTAAGCGACGATCTGATTGGTCTGATGAAAGGTCGTTCTGACGTGACCCCTAATTGGATGTCCTCAGATCTTTGTTTAGCGGTACTAGAACTAAGATCTGATTTTAATGAGATTGGGGATTGATGAAGTTGAAATGAGGATCATCTTAATACAACTGTTTGTTGTCCAATTCAAGGGGAAATGTCATTCACCAATTTGTAAGATGGAACAAAAGTATTGTTGTGAAACTTAAATTCCAAAGTGCACCCAAATATATTTAGGAATATTCTGGCACACTTGTAAAAACATTTTTAATTTTATCCCTACACTAAAATACATGGTTGTATCGTAACTGTGCACAGCTCATGCTGAAACATTGTTACTATTTTGTACATGATGGTGAATGATGTTCCCTTTTCCAGGAACATTTGCATGTGTTTAATTACAGAACAGCACAGGCAGTGGAAGATATCATACGTCAAAATGGCAGCGTTCCTGCAACAATAGCTGTTATTAAAGGACGGGTTCATGTGGGTGAGTGGCGTTACTCTCCAGATAGTGTTCAGTTTCCATAGGAGTGATCAGGGTAAGAACTGAGTCTGGGCCAGGGAACCACTTTTCATAGCACGAGCATCAGTCTATACTGTCGGGGCATGATGACAATAATAGTGGTTTGTTTGGTTGGTTGGGTGGTTGTTTGGTTGGATGGTTGGGTTGTTTGTTTGTTTGTTTGTTTGTTTGTTTGGTGGGTTGTTTGTTTGGTTGTTTGGTTGTTTGAGTGGTTGTTTGGTTGGGTGCTTGTTTGTTTGAGTGGTTGTTTGTTTGTTTGGTTGGTTGGTTGGTTGGTTGGTTGGTTGGTTGGTTGGTTAACTCTTCAATCAGCAATGTTCCAGATGGTTGACTATTAAAAATCGAGTCAGGACCAGACAATCCATGATTGACAACATAAGCATTAGTCCACGCAGTTGGGTTACAGTGACATACATTCAACCAAGTCACCGACACAGATTACCCAATCTGTTTAATAACATCTTATGGCAAGCAAAGAACGCTGGGGACCAATTTCCTTATGTGGATTCCCCACGGGGTGCTGGGGGCCTGTGCTGACATGGTTTGTTTATTTCATGTTTTATGCCACACTGCTCAATCAAGAAGAACTATATATTAATCGAAATGAAAAAAAACACATTGAGTTGAAAAAGGATTATTTGAAAAGGGTTCATTTTACCTGCAGGGCTGACCAGCAGTGAACTTGAATGGCTGGGATCACAACAACATGGACTTGTGAAAACATCTCGCAGAGACTTTCCAGTCGTTCTCTCTCAGGTAGGCGTCTTTGTTCAGGACATTATTATGGACCAGAGCCTTAAGTTAAGCTCTAGCTATTGATAGTTTAATTTGTCGTTGATGCATTGCTATAGGCCAAGGACAAATTTTGATGAGTTGATAGTTTGATCAATCATTACTAGGGCTGGGACAAACCAAATTTACTACATGGATACCCAGCCCCTTTTACTCAATCCTACCTGGGTACCCATTGTAGGTCTCAAGAGATGGGTACAAAATGTCTGAATGGGAATAGTTCGACCGTAGCCCTGGCAAAATGTATTTAGATACATGTAGGAAATGATCTGGTCATGCATACACTGAAGTTGACTGCAGTTTTATCTTTACTCAAACTTATTAAGTCAGGAGGAACACCTGCATAGTCAGAAAGAAATGCGAACATTAGTCACTTATAGTGTAACCATAGAGTTCTAGATCATTTTTGTCATTAAAAAATATATCCCGTGACTAACCATGGGTCCAAGTAGTCCGGTGGTCCTAGTCAGTACCCACCCGACCCCAGTACCTGACCCCAGTACCCAACCTGAGTACAAGACCCCAGTACCCAACCCGAGTACAAGGCCCCAGTACCCAACCCGAGTACAAGATCCCAGTACCAAACCCGAGTACAAGACCCCAGTACCCAACCCGAGTACAAGACCCCAGTACCCACCCGACCCCAGTACCCAACCTGAGTACAAGACCCCAGTACCCAACCTGAGTACAAGACCCCAGTACCCAACCCGAGTACAAGGCCCCAGTACCCAACCCGAGTACAAGACCCCAGTACCCGACCTCAGTACCCAACCAGAGTACAAGACCCCAGTACCCAACCTCAGTACCCAACCCGAGTACAAGACCCCAGTACCTGACCCCAGTACAAGACCCCAGTACCCAACCCGAGTACAAGACCCCAGTACCCGACCTCAGTACCCAACCAGAGTACAAGACCCCAGTACCCGACCCCAGTACCCAACCCGAGTACAAGACCCCAGTACCCGACCCCAGTACCCATCCCCAGTACAAGACCCCAGTACCCGACCCCAGTACCCAACCCCAGTACCCAACCCGAGTACCTGACCCAAGTACCCAACCCCAGTACCCGACCCCAGTACCCATCCCCAGTACAAGACCCCAGTACCCGACCCCAGTACCCAACCCCAGTACCCAACCCGAGTACCTGACCCAAGTACCCAACCCCAGTACCTGACCCCAGTACCGGAGCTACCCGTCCCAGCCCTAATCATTACACCCCTACCACCTGGTATTCTCAAAAAGTATATGTTGTCAGATTTCAATGGAAGCCGTTTTCTGAAATTATTGCTAGACTTGGTAGATTTACTTTCTAATGTCCTTATGATCGCACCCTTTTGTTATAAATTCTTATTACCTTACATCACTTTGGTGTAATGGAATGAACTCTTGATAATTTACAATAAGTCCTTGTTATTTTCCAGCGACTGAGTGGCGGTACAACAGTGTCAGGGACCATGCTGGTTGCTCATAAAATGGGCATTCCTATTTTTGTTACAGGGGGGATAGGTGGGGTTCACAGAGGAGCTGAAACATGTAAGTAGTTGTCACATTATCCTTATCTCAGTACTTGCTTATTGCAAAGCAGGGGGCGGTTGGGTAGCCTAGTGGTTAAAGCATTCCCTCGTCACGCCGAAGGCCCGGGTTCGATTCCCGACATGGGTACAGTGTGTGAAGCCCATTTCTGGTGTCCCCTGCATTGATATTGCTGTAATATTGCTAAAAGCGGCGTAAAACCATACTCACTCACTCACTCAGATCCCAGATCCTTCCTGATTGTACTTCTATGGTTGTCAGCACCATACCTGAATTGGAAAACCTCTAATACCTGCATCCATTAGGGTATCCGCCCACATCACGCTAACATGCCACAATATAACTGATGTACTGTTTGAGGAGATGTTAAACCAAACTCACTCACATCCTCTGTTGCAGCCATGGACGTCAGTGCTGACCTGACCGAGCTGGGCCGCACGCCGGTGACTGTTGTGTCTGCAGGAGTCAAGTCAATACTTGACATCGGCCGCACACTCGAGTACCTGGTCAGACACCCTTCATACCTCCATCACCTCAAATCTTTGTATTACCGCCTCCATGATCTCGTGGATAGAGTGTCTGCCTGGAGAGGGGAAGGTCGGTGGTCTGATCCCCTGGCCCCGTCATACCAAAAGACGTTAAAAGATGGTACTTGTTGTTAACCTGCCTGGCACTTGGCATTAAGGGGATAAAACAAGGACTGGTCGGCTCAGAGGCAGTATACTGTGCCTGAGTGGGGTATCAATACTTTAGCATGGTATTTCATTGGGTTCGGACCAGTTAGTTGGCATTAGTCTGGACTAGTACGAGCAGCAACACACATGTGCATGCATATTGCTATATAAGTGCTATAATCTTGACCACAAACCTTAACCCCATTTCAGCTCACCTCATTAAAGACAGAATTTCCATTTCGGGAGTAAATGTCCTGATCTTGACTCTGTTGTTGGGATTTTATCAGTTCTGTTTCAGGAGATAATGTTTTCCAATAGAGTATTCCAGGCCTCGGTATCTAAATCCTTTCTATTCTTAAGAAGAAAAAAGAAACTTACAGTTATCTCTCTTTTAGGAAACTCAAGGAGTTTGCGTAGCTACATTTGGAAGTTCGCGAGATTTCCCAGCATTCTTCACATCAAAGAGTGGCTTCCAGTCTCCCTATAATGTGGAAACAGCCACGTCTGCAGCTGGTCTTATAGGTAGGGTAGCAAGGACGACCAGAGGTCTTGGAAGATATGTGAGATTTCCTAGCTGTAAGCTAAATATAGATTCATCAGGACAGTCTGCATTCTGAGACTACTGTCCATCTGCTGTCCTTGGTATTGTTTTGATAGCTCAATATCTAGTCTTGTATATGGACAGACGTGTTAGATAGAAATACTCTCACTAAGTTGGACAGGTCACCCTTGAAAGACTTAGATTTGTTCTGCGAGGACTTGTCATCTTCTGATGATTCTTGTTAGTTTTCCTCATGATAACAATGGATTCTAACCAAATTAATTTTTCCAGTTTGGAATAAAATTCCTGTACACCTTGCTTGTAAAAGCTCACTAAAAGGAAAAATCATTTATCCAAGCTTGAATCAGCATGAGACAAAAACTTTGACATGTATTATTGGAGCAATTCAAATCGTATATCGGTCTCATTTTAAACGCATCTTTAGTTCTGTAGAATTGGGAGCCCTCTATAATTGCTGTTTCAAGTAACAAGGTGTTACTTTTTCTATTAGAATCAAATCTACAGCTGGATACAGGGAGTGGCATCCTGATAGCTGTACCTATCCCAGAATCCTTTGCTGCATCAGGGGAGATAATTGAGGCGGCCATTCAGCAAGCTATTAGTGAGGCAAGGTAAAGTACAGAACAGGTTTCTCAGTATGGTATGCTTATGAGTGAGTGAGTGAGTATGGTTTAACGCCGCTTTTAGCAATATTCCAGCAATATCAAGGCGGGGGACACCAGAAATAGGCTTCACATATTATACCCATGTGGGGAATTAAACCTGGGCCTTCGGCATGATGAGCAAATGCTTGAACCACTAGGCTACCCCACCGCCCCGGTATACTTACGAGATATTTTAAGTAGCAACCCCCAATTACTCATTCGAAATAATCCCCATGTGTGGTATTTCTTTATCTGAGGAGGTCCCAGAGCCTCATAATGTTGTAAAGGTTGACTACAATGGGGTCGGATGGTCAGATTCTGTGATTGGTTTGATCGCGTCGCTGTGCTCTGACTACATGGGATGTTGATCACAGTATCAATCACTGGTTTGCCCGGCTCAGCCTCAGTTCTGGAGAGGCCACCATAATATAACTGGAATATTGCTGACTGCAGCTTAAACCAATTACAGTGTGTGACCCATTTAAATGGGTGGTGACCATGGTGATACAGGGATGAGTTCGGACGAAATGTTTTTAGAAGCTTGAAACTTTGTTCATGCATGTTTCTACATAAGCATCTAAAGAAGGAAGAATTACATAGTGTGAGATAGGATAAGTATATAATATGTCAAGTGATGTTTTATCTTAAATTTCAAATTTGTATTGACCCAGTTTAATTGTTATCGTCTGTTCGTTTCCCTGAATTCTCTGAAGGGATACGATGTAATTTTCTTCTGCGGAAGACAAACATGTTTTTATTGCAAATGTAGGGATTATGTATGGCTGGTGATGTGCTTCATTCCGATTCGCTTCATAGACTTTTTTGTAGGCTTGAACAGGGGGGGTCGCGTTATAGGTGGGGTCACTTTATAGACGGTGATATACGGTAAACAATTTAATGTAAAATTTACAATAAAAATTAGCTGCTGGACTATCTTTTAAATCTTAGGTGTCGGTGGCGGAATCCTACACTGTTACATCGACGTAACAAAATACATTATTAGGTTGCAGTTTTGCTACAGTAACCACAACACATGCAGAGCTATTGTATTCCGACCACCATGTAGACTCTGACACTCACCAGGGCCCTGTTTCCCAAAGTGATCTTAGCGCTAAGATTATCTTAACTCTCATACTTTAACATAGGCTTACAATAGTTGTAGTGCTAATATCGCTTTGTGCAAGTGCGCTCAGGTCCCCGTTTCCCAAAGTGATCTTAGCGCTATGACTGTTGTAAGTATGGGCATGACGATCATCTTAGTGCTAAGATCACTTTGTGAAACTTTGCCCAGCTCCTTAGATGAACCCCCCTGTGGGAATCCCTGGTAAGAATAGGCCCACAACCTATGCCATCAGAGGTGACTTACTGGATTGGGTCTGACTCTCTGACTTGGTTGATTGTGTGTCATTATAGCCAGACGGTGCAGATTGTACAGACAGGGCTCCATGTAAGGAACTTGATTAAACTTGCATCTGGTGCATGTTGACATGGAAACCAAATTGCACCAAACAACCACCTTGCGCCTTGGTCCCATAACTTTATCAAAGTTGAAACATAGGGCGGGCTGCTTCCAGTGTCCCTTAAATTAATGATACATTGCACATAAGAACATTTGCACATAATCTTGAAGTACCATCAGTTTGATGACATCACCATGAAAGTATGACAAATTACACAGGATTAGCGATGTAGTATGGTACAGAAACTTTAGAGGTATTGAGATTATACAAAGATGGAGTTTGTGTGGACAAGTAAGGGTTAGTCAGATTCAAAGTTTGATTTTTTTTTGCCTTTTTTTTTAATAGGTTGCACTTGTGCATGTTTTATAAGCTAAATAGATCCCTGACAGTCCACCATACAGCCGGAATGTTACTAACTGCCAATCTCATTAAAATCAGATCTTAGTTCTCGCTATCGCTAAACAAAGATCTGAGGACATCCCATTACGGGTCACGTCAGAACGACCTTTCATCCGACCAGTTAAATTGTCGCTTAGCAGATCATGAAAGTGACAGCCAGAATGTATTTTCTTTTATTATGCAACCTCGAAAACTCTAACACGGGGTATTCCGAACTACAGTTTCGGCCCGTATGACTGATTCTGTCAAAATTATCGTCTGTTTCTCGCTTCTGTGGGATAAACATTTGAACGGAGGAGGTGTTGCACAGTACGTGGGAAGCAATGCCATACAATCGCACCCATATATTAGACATTCTGGAATGTTTGTTTGTTCAGTTTTCCAAATTGTAATCGAGAACTGTGTCAACATATTTTTCAAACATAGTCTGAAATGGAAGTCGCCATAAAGCTCGAACAAGCTGCTTTCTAATTTGCTAATGTTGACTTCTTGTTAGTTGTTTCAGTGGTCGGTCAAAGTTTGTGAAAGGTCGTTCTCTTGTGACATGTAATGGGATGTCCTCAGATCTTTGTTTAGCGGCAGAGAGAACTTAGATCCGATTTATATGAGATTGACTGACTGACAAACAAACAACTTACCTTAGCCGTGTATTTGTTTCAGAGAACAAGGTATCTGTGGGAAAGATGTCACCCCTTTCATCCTGAGTCGTGTCAACGTCCTCACTGAGGGCATCTCCCTACAAGCCAGTATCTTTCTGTAAGAGGAGTAGTGGGAGGAGGGTTTGCCGGCAGTGGGCATCAGGATCAGATGACCAACAGTTGCTTCCAATGTATCAAGCAGTTAGTGATGAAATACTATCTTGACCTGAAAATATTAAAGGAATACTTCACACGTGAAATAACCCAGAGGATCTTCTTCCAGCCTGCCTCACTTGTATGTTGCTCTGGTTTTCAACCTGGGATCAGTAAGAAACTCTATGTATAGATTGTGGCACAACATCTCATGACATGAAAATTTGACAAGTCTACTCTCAGCTGTGCCACTCAGCTGTGAAAATATCAATTTCCTATGTCCCTTGATGAAACAGACTGTTGTTTTAACAAGAAGAGCCAATTATCCCATATTATTTCTTATCTTGATGCAACATATTGCAATTTCCTTCTTCACTTCAATCATATAACACATAACCTCAAATGTGCCTCTTCATCTGGGGCGCTTGTTCTCTTGGTTGAGTGTCAGTGTTATCTGTCCATCACTTTCCTTATAAATATTATTACTTAGACTTCTTAACCAATGAAGTACATGCTCCGAAACAGCATAATAGGTCAGGGCTCCAGATAATTTTTTAAACCATTGTGTATTTACTCATTAATGATCGTTCATTTGGGGTATTGATTGTTTTCTTTGAGTATTCAGTATGTTTTTAGTTAAAATTAGTTTTGTACTGTAATAGATAATTTTCCTGATGAAATCCAGACATTGCTTTGATAAAGAACAATGCTGAGGTTGGCAGCAGAATAGCCTCAGCACTGAAGGATATACAGTTAAGGGGAGATCACTCTGAATCAGCAACTTTAAAAAGGCCTGAATTTGAAGAAAGAGGCAGAGAAGAGCAATCAAAACCTGTGGGTAGAAAAAGTGATAAATTGTAATTTGAAGGAATATTTTGATAATTATTTATGTTTAAATTAGCTTTGAGCCACTGAGATATATGCTCAAAGGCAAAAGTAACTATCACGTTCTTATTCATAATATGTGATTTCTTTTGCAAGTAACTCAAAACTCATGTATTTTTCATTGATCATGTTGTTGATTTAAGTGGTGTCTAATTGGGCTGAAGTTAGGCCCCCATAGGCTTTCTAAAAAGAATTTAATTATATTTTATCAAATTCAAATTATTCTTTAGAATTTGTTCATTTTAAGTATAATCGCAAGGGAAGTGTTTATTGTCTCTCCCCTGTAGAGATGTTGAGCAATCTGAAAGGGTTGGCTTTCTTTTTACCTCCGATACTCATCAAAACAGAGTCAAGCTAGCCCTGTTTGTGTTTTTTTGTACTCTGTCAAAAGATTAATAAATCTGTAATATCCATAACATAATAATTAAGCAGCATTTAGATCCGTGACCCTATGGTTGGTTTAAGTTTTGTGTTCTAAATTAAGGTCTGGTCTCACATTTTAGAGTTATTTTCCATCATGAAGTTGCACTTTTTGACTGAACTCGTGATGACCAGGAATGACGTATTTTGCAAATCGGGATCTTCTATTCAGTACGATTGTGGAGTTAGGTTGGTTTGGGTGGTTGGGAAATCAAAATGTCATTTTTGGTGCAGGTAAATGTTTAATTATGTGGCCTGCCATTCACCTTTGTAGGTGACAGTTAACCTGACATGATGTTGACAGGTGGTGGTAGGCGGCGTGGTGGTGGACTTCTATGCTCAGCTGGGACAAAACCATGTACAGGTATGTTTGTTATTGTGTGGAGTGTATGTTACATAGAAGATAATCAGGTCTTTGAAAGGCATTTAGAAGTGATACACATAAGGAAGAGAATATATGGATGTCAACTTCTTTATTATGAGGAACACAACGTTTCGGAGTATATGCTTACTCCTTCATCAGGTGAATGAATGCCATGAAGCTGAGAGCATATATATGTACATGTAAGGACAACAAAATTAATAAGATAACAAAGGATGGAAAATAACAAAGGGTACAAGCTAACAAAGGAAGCCAACAGATGATTGGCACTGATAGGTGATTAGCAATAGACAATGGAAGCCATTTGGTTGCAATTTCGTGAGTTGGGACAACATGCAAACCAAGAAATGTAATAAGTCTATGGGAAAAGTCAAGTCAAATAAACAAAGATGGCAGATGCAGTAAAATTTCAAAGTTAAATCAGTACTTTTAAAGAATCAACCATAGCTTCCCACACCCGCCGAGTCTGGGAGCAATACTGCCATAAACTTCACCCCCCATCCCCCAGACACAAGGACAACTGTCACAAGCCTGCAGTGTCTGACCCTTACCCCGTGTTGAAGTATAGTTGAAAAAAAACTTGAAAATAACCAAACCAACAAACATAAGACATTGATACATAATATATCCCCGTGTTATGGGTTTTCGAAAACGCTGAAGAAACATTCATAGTTTTATCGCTAATCACATGAACAACAGTAAAACATCTCATTCACTTATAGGCTAAAAGACAACTTTATCTTAAAAAAACAAGCCATCTTCTGAGTATTTACAATTTCTGTGTGACGCCACATCGCTCGTTATAGTGCATGTATTCATGATAGAAAACGCATGTGTCATAAATAATAGTAAAGGCATATATGATGCTGAAAGCTCTGATCGTAAACAGGACAATCCGCAACGGTTTGTGGGAAAAACAATAATATTTTTTGGAGTAGTTTTTCAAAATCTTTGATTATATTTTGACGAGGAAGATAATTTTTTCCAAGGACTACTGTTTTAAAAAAACGAGATTTTCCGCGTTTCCGTGGAGATTTCACATCCCTGATTATGTTATCCTAGTGTTTATTATGGTATCCTACAGTGATTATTATGTTATCCTAGTGTTAATTATAGTATCCTGTAGTGATTATTATGGTATCCTAGTGTTTATTCTGGTATCTTATGGTATCCTAGTGTATATTATGGTATCCTAGTGTTTATTATCATATCCTAGTGTATATTATGGTATCCTAGTGTTTATTATCGTATCCTGGTGTTTATTATGTTATCCTGGTGTTTATTATGTTATCCTGGTATTTATTATGTTATCCTTGTGTTTATTATCGTATCCTGGTGTTTATTATCGTATCCTAGTGTTTATTATGTTATCCTAGTGTTTATTATGGTATCCTTGTGTTTATTATGTTATCCTGGTGTTTATTATGGTATCCTGGTGTTTATTATGGTATCCTGGTGTTTATTATGTTATCCTTGTGTTTATTATGATATCCTAGTGTATATTATGATATCCTGTTGTTTATTATGTTATCCTGGTGTTTATTATGTTATCCTTGTGTTTATTATGATATCCTGGTGTTTATTATGTTATCCTTGTGTTTATTATGGTATCCTAGTGTATATTATGTTATCCTTGTGTTTATTATGTTATCCTTGTGTATATTATGGTATCCTAGTGTATATTATGTTATAGTATCCTTGTGTTTATTATGGTATCCTGGTGTTCAGTGGTGTTTATTATGTTATCCTATTGTTTATTATGGTATCCTGTTGGTTAACAGGTCACCTCATCCTTCAGATCCCCACATAGGTACAATGTGTGAAGTGGTGGCTGTGACTATGATGTTGCTGCAGTACTGCTGAATTTCTTATGAGATTGTGTCCTGTTCATCTTTCGTTATCAAAATGTTCTATGTATAGATGTTCTTATTCTGTGAATCATTTCAGTCTAATGGCGCTACATATCCTGGTAGTCTGAGGCAGTCATTTGGTGGTGTGGGGCGCAACATCGCAGACTGTCTTTCTCTTCTTGGATCACAACCGCTGCTTGTGTCAGCTGTAGGGAGGGGCTCCCACACAGGGGCCCTGCAGGCTTCCTGTCAACACATGGTGAGTGTCTGGGTAGAGAGGGTTAACATGGTGGAGGAAGAGAGAGGCTCCCACACAGGGGCCCTGCAGGCTTCCTGTCAGCACATGGTGAGTGTCAGGGGAGAGAGGGTTAATGTTGTGAGTGTCTGGGTAGAGAGGGTTAACATGGTGGAGGATGAGAGAGGCTCCCACACAGGGGCCCTGCAGGCTTCCTGTCAGCACATGGTGAGTGTCAGGGGAGAGAGGGTTAATGTGGTGAGTGTCTGGGTAGAGAGGGTTAACATGGTGGAGGAAGAGAGAGGCTCCCACACAGGGGCCCTGCAGGCTTCCTGTCAGCACATGGTGAGTGTCAGGGGAGAGAGGGTTAATGTGGTGAGTGTCTGGGTAGAGAGGGTTAACATGGTGGAGGAAGAGAGAGGCTCCCACACAGGGGCCCTGCAGGCTTCCTGTTAGCACATGGTGAGTGTCAGGGGAGAGAGGGTTAATGTGGAGAGTGTCTGGGTAGAGAGGGTTAACATGGTTGAGGAAGAGAGAGGCTCCCTCACAGGGGCCCTGCAGGCTTACTGTCAGCACATGGTGAGTGTCAGGGGAGAGAGGGTTAATGTGGTGAGTGTCTGGGTAGAGAGGGTTAACATGGTGGAGGATGAGAGAGGCTCCCACACAGGGGCCCTGCAGGCTTCCTGTCAACACATGGTGAGTGTCTTGGGAAGGAGGGTTAATGTGGTGGAGGAAGAGAGAGGCTCCCACACAGGGGCCCTGCAGGCTTCCTGTCAGCACATGGTGAGTGTCTAGGTAGAGAGGGTTAATGTGGTTTTAGGAAGAGAGAGGCTCCCACACAGGAGCCCTGCAGGCTTCCTGTCAACACATGATGAGTGTCAGGGGAAGGAGGGTTAATGTGGTTGAGGAAGAGAGAGGCTCCCACACAGGGGCCCTGCAGGCTTTCTGTCAACACATGGTGAGAGTCAGGGTAGATGGGGTTAATATGGTGAGTGTCAGGATAAAGAGGGTTAATATGGGGAGTGTCAGGGTAGAGAGCGTTAATGTGGTGTGTGGCAGGATAGAGTGAGTTAACATGTGAGTGTCAGGATAGAGAGGGTTAACATGGTGAGTGTCAGGATAGAGAAGGTTAACATGGTGGGCATCAAGAGGGGGTTAACATGATGAGTGTCTGGGTAGAGAGGGTTAACATGGTGAGTGTCTGGGTAGAGAGGGTTAACATGGTGATTGTCAGGATAGAGAGGGTTAACATGGTGGCGAAAGGGTGAGATTGACACATAGGTGGTCTGCTGGCTTATTGTCAACACAGCGTTATTTCACAAAACGTTTTGTTTGGTCGTCAGTTGATAGTGAATGAAGAGATGTAATTAGGAGAGTAATGGTAGTTTACTGTTGTATGTGTGATGTATAGGCTGCCTGCACGCATCTAACTGAGCTAGTCTTGTGTTGCAGGACCTGTCCGGGGTGAAGGAGCTGGAGGGGCGGTGTACGGCGGCGTACTGTGGGGTGCTGCAGCAGTGTGGGGAGATGATGTTCGGGGTTGGGGACATGGAGATCATGTCGCACATCACACCACACCTGGTCAGTATCTCCAGCCTCTGTTGTGGGGAGGACATGTTTAGTGTCCATCAAACAAGAAAACAACAGTGTCATTGATAACCCATCAGATTCCCTGTGCAGTGAAGTGTGTTGCAATCCACATCCTAACAACCCCGTAGGGATTCCCGTTTAGAATGTGTCTCCAGCAGCCTGTGCTGGTTGTAAGAAGCGACCACATGGATCAGATGGTTATGTGTGGTGACTTAGTTGAATGGCTGTCATTGTACCCTGATGGTGTGGATCGATTGTCACAATATCGATCACTGGATTGTCTGGTCCAGAGTCGATTATTAACAAGCCGCTATCAAATAGCTGGAATATTGCTGAGTGCTGTGTTAAACAACAAACAAACAAACAAACAAACAAACAAACAAACAAGGAAATGCCTGACGCTTATTCAGAGATTGACTGTAGTTACTGATTGCTGTTTCACAGGTGTCCCAGTTCTCTGAAAGTCTCTCAAAAGCCCCGTTAGTGTGTGTCGATGGCAACATCCCAGCTGAGACAATAGAGTACATCTGTGATATGTGTAGTCAAAACAAGGTGCCGGGTAAGTTTCATATATGTGACAGAGGCAAAGTAACACAGGCGTCTGTGATATCTGTTGTTTCAACAAGGTGCCGGGTAAGTAGCATATATGTGACAGAGGCAAAGTAACACAGGCGTCTGTGATATCTGTTCTCAACAGGGTGCCGGGTAAGTAGCATGTATGTGACAGAGGCAAAGTAACACAGGCCTCTGTGATATCTGTTCTCAACAGGGTGCCGGGTAAGTAGCATATATGTGACAGAGGAAAAGTAACACAGACGTCTGTGATATCTGTTGTCTCGACAAGGTGCCGGGTAAGTAGCATATATGTGACAGCGGCAAAGTAACACAGACGTCTGTGATATCTGTTGTCTCGACAAGGTGCCGGGTAAGTAGCATATATGTGACAGCGGCAATGTAACACAGGCGTCTGTGATATCTGTTCTCAACAGGGTGCCAGGTAAGTAGCATATATGTGACAGCGGCAAAGTAACACAGACGTCTGTGATATCTGTTGTCTCGACAAGGTGCCAGGTAAGTAGCATATATGTGACAGCGGCAATGTAACACAGGCGTCTGTGATATCTGTTCTCAACAGGGTGCCAGGTAAGTAGCATATATGTGACAGAGGCAAAGTAACACAGGTCAATAGAGTCAAGAGTCATATTAATGAGGAGTCCTTTAAGTCACTGAAACTTCATGGAGATTTATATTGTTTTCAACAGTGTCAATTTTAGACCATATTTTGTTAAGGATTCAAGACAATTGTCCCGGTAGGGATTCTGAGTTTGAATAAATTCCGAGCAGCCTATGCTGGTCGTAAGAGGCGACTAGATGGATCTAAGTGGAGTCGGTGAGTTAGTTGATTGCGTGCCATCGTCCACCAGTGGCGTGGTACATTGCTCTCGACATCAACCACTGGTTGTCTGGTCCAGATTCGTGTACTTCCAAGTTGCTGTAATACACCCCTTTGTTTGTTTTTAACGCTGCAGCAATATACCAGGGCCCATTTCACAAAGTGACCATAGTACTATGACTATCGTAAGTCTATGTTAAGATATGTGAGTTATCTTAGTCGTAGCGTTACTACTGTCGTAAGTCTATGTTAAGATATGGGAGTTACCTTAGTCGTAACGTTACTACTGTCGTAAGTCTATGTTAAGATATGGGAGTTACTTTAGTCATAGCGTTACTACTGTCTTAAGTCTATGATAAAATATCGGAGTTACTATAGTCGTAACGTTACTACTGTCGTAAGTCTATGTTAAAATATGGGAGCTACTAAAGTCCTAACGTTACTACTGTCTTAAGTCTATGTTAAAATATAGGAGTTCTAAAGTCGTAACGTTACCACTGTCATAAGTCTATGTTAAAATATTTGAGTTACTTTAGTCATAGCATTACTACTGCTGTAAATCTATGTTAAAATATGGGAGTCTCTATTGTCTAGGCACTACTACTGTCGTGTCGTATGTTAAAATATAGGACTTGTAGTGCTACAATCGCTTTGTGAAATGGAGCCTGATATATTGCTGCAGCATTAAGTAAACACACAAGATAAAGGAATTTGAGTTAATGCTCTGTATAGTGATGTTATCCCTATTGTTACTATATCCTGTGTTTCCCCTCAAGTATGGTTTGAGCCGGCAGACAGCCACAAGGCGCCAAAGCCTTTCTCTACTACGGCGCGAGATCACATCACCTACACGTCACCCAATGTAGCGGAGCTGATGCAGATGTGGGCAGCCTTCAGGGGAAAGCCCTCAACTGATGTTGGTAAGCTCTGAAACAGCGACCTCAGTGGTAATGAAGACGAGGATGTCAGTTGTAGCTGGAAATGCCTGAGGGGATTATTACTTGTTGGTGTTTCAAGAAGGCGTTAACGTTATCTTTTGGGATTTTTCTTCAAATTTAGGATTTGACTTTTTATCAATCTAATTTACAAAGTTGGCTATTGATGGCAGTAATTTGGATTGTTTTAACCGTTGCCATGTTGTTATGTTGGGTTTTCTAAGTTTAGAGAGTTTTCATTTCGACCAATGTTTCATGACTATGGCGACTGACTTTAAGGTGCGCAGTCAATATTATCTGTTTTCCGTAGTGTATTTTCTTTAAGTCTTTGAAAGGCATTTAGAAGTGATACACATAAGGAAGAGAATCTATGGATGTCAACTTGTTTATTATGATAAAGGAGTAAACATAAACTGCGAAAAGTTGTGTTCCTCATAATAAAGAAGTCGACATCCATAAATTCTCTTCCTTATTTTCTTCAACTCATTAATTGGATTGTGTTGGTGCCATGCTCCAGTGGTTTCAAATAATGTTTTTACTTCAGAAATGTTTTGGCTGTCAGATACAATACGGTTTTCTGTTATTTTATCCCAGGACATTTATCTCAATAGATAAAATCAGAAATATTTAGTGTTTATTGTCCCTTTGTTATTTCAGAGACAATCTCTCTTGACACTCCCAGGCCAGAGGATGTTATAGATGCATGTTTAGTGTTTATTGTCCCTTCTTTATTTCAGAGACAATCTCTCTTGACACTCCCAGTGCAGAGGATGTTTTAGATGCATGTTTAGTGTTTATTGTCCCTTCGTTATTTCAGAGACAATCTCTCTTGACACTCCCAGTGCAGAGGATGTTTTAGATGCATGTTTAGTGTTTATTGTCCCTTCGTTATTTCAGAGACAATCTCTCTTGACACTCCCAGTGCAGAGGATGTTATAGATGCATGTCTTCCATACTGCTGTGATCTTGTTGACAGCATACCTGTTGTCATGGTAACGCTTGGTTGTCATGGAGTTCTGCTGTGCCACAGGCTGGGAGACAAGCCTGTGTTCCCAACCAAACACAACCAGGTGGGTATTTATGTTGCTGTACCAATACATACTTCTAATTACAGGGAGTAATCTCAACTTGATGTACGGAAGCCAAACCCTTGCCCCCACTGCTTGCAGAGGGAAAGCATCAAAGCCTAAAATGTTAACCTGAATAACCTTCTCATTGTACTGTCATGTGGATGAATGTGACCTGCGCACAGGGACCCCCACATGAACCCCCATGTGAACCACCATGTGAAACTCCTCATGAACCCCCATGTGAACCACCACAACCACATGAAACCCCCCATGTGAACCACCGCAACCACATGAACCCCCCCCATGTGAACCACCTCAACCACATGAACCCCCCCATGTGAACCACCACCACATGAACCCCCATGGGAACCACCACCACCACCACCACATGAACCCCCCATGCGAACCACCGCAACCACATAAACCCCCCATGTGAACCACCACAACCACATGAACCCCCCATGTGAACCACCGCAACCACATAAACCCCCCATGTGAACCACCACAACCACATGAACCCCCCATGTGAACCACCGCAACCACATGAACCCCCCATGTGAACCACCACAACCACATGAACCCCCCATGTGAACCACCACAACCACATGAACCCCCCATGTGAACCACCCCAACCACATGAACCCCCCATGTGAACCACCACCACCACCACATGAACCCCCCATGTGAACCACCGCAACCACATGAACCCCCCATGTGAACCACCACAACCACATGAACCCCCCATGGGAACCACCACCACATGAACCCCCATGGGAACCACCACCACATGAACCCCCCATGTGAACCACTGCAACCACATGAACCCCCCATGTGAACCACCACAACCACATGAACTCCCCATGGGAACCACCACCACATGAACCCCCATGGGAACCACCACCACATGAACCCCCCATGTGAACCACTGCAACCACATGAACCCCCATGTGAACCACTGCAACCACATGAACCCCCATGGGAACCACCACCACATGAACCCCCATGGGAACCACCACCACATGATCCCCCATGGGAACCACCACCACATGATCCCCCATGGGAACCACCACCACATGAACCCCCATGGGAACCACCACCACATGAACCCCCATGGGAACCACCACCACATGATCCCCCAGGGGTCCATTTCACAAAGAGATCGTAGCACCAAGGCAGTCGTAAGCCGTAGTCGTAGTTCTACGGTCGCTTTGTGAAACGAGCACCAGGTTTCTACTCTTCTCAATGTTGGCTTGAGTATTAGGGATGGGCATTATAGAGCTTGTGTTCTGACCAATATTGCCCACAAACTCTATACAGCCCACATACTTCCAGCATGCTAAAGCCGTTGACTTTGGATGTTTGTTTTCGGATTGTTTGGCGATGTCATACTGCCCAGGGGTAAACATTGCATTAGTAGCTGTGAGACCCAAGAAGATTCCAGGGTAGAATAGGTCTTCAGCAACCCATGCTTGCCGTAAAAGGTGACTCTGCTTGTCGTAAAAGGCGACTAACGGGATCGGGTGGTCAGGCTCGCTGCCTTGGTTGATGCATGTCATCGGTCCCAATTGCGTGGATCGATGCTCATGATATCAGTCATTGGATTGTCTGGTCCAGACTCGATTATTTACAGACTGCCGTCATATAGCTGGAATATTGCTGAGTGCGGCATTAAACAACAAACCACCACCACCACTAGTAGCTGTGCCCCCTGTGAAGATCCGGGTTAGAATTGGTCTTCAGGAACCCATGCTTGTTGTATGAGGCGACTAACGGGATTGAGTGGTCAGCCTCGGTGACTTGCTTGATGCATGTCATTATATCATGTTTGTGAAGTTTGATGCTCATGAATTACTGTCTGGTCCAGACTATGGTATTTTCCACCCACAGTCATATAGCTGGAATATTGCTGAGGGCAGCATTAAACAACAAACAAAACAAACAAACAAACAAGTTGTCATGCCTGTTTGCGAGCTGTCCTCCTCTCTCGGTGCCAGCTGAGATCAGTCGGCAAGGGATGAGTTTCAAAGTTGGACATATGAACACACAATGCCATTTATGAAGTGGTCAAATGTAACAAATGTTATATTTGGGATAACACTTTCTTCGTAAGTACTAAAATCTGTACTTTACTAGAGGGCCTGTCACACACTACCGATGTACCTCGCCGGGACTAAACTGGAGCAAAAAATTAACGGCGAGACAATCAGCAGAGCTCCGGCGAGAAGGCACTTGAAAAATCGAAATTGACCGTAGCAATATTGATGTTGTACTGACGTTCCAGTTGTGATACTGTTGTCCTACCAATATAAGACCTGATGTGCTACCAAAACCACTTTTCTGTCACCTTAGTGTTACCGATGTGCCGCCGATGTGACATGGAGCTCCGGTATCACATCGGCAGAGCATCGGTACTACTTCGGTGGTTTTCGGTAGTACTACGGTATCACATCGGTACCAGTGCGGTACACATTGAGGCCACCGGAGATCCATTACGGGGCGCTACCGGTGCTCTACCGACATTAACAAAGCCATACCGGAGTACTGCCGTTGTACTGCCGTTGTCCCGTTGCTTGCTCCGGCAGCACTACGGAAGACATTTTTGAGCACGTTAAAAAATTTCTACCATCGGCTGCTGTTGCTAAATTTTTCGCCGATGTTCTGACGATGTCCTGTTGATGTACTTCTGTTCTTAGCGATGTGATACTAGCTCCCGCGACCCAAATCGCTAAGGCATCACAATTTGCAGTGTAGGATTTCGTCTCCTCATCAAATCTGATAATCTTGTGGTTCATGGTCCATGGTCTAGTGCATAGAGCGTCTGCCTGGAGAGTGGAAGGTTTGTGGATCAATAGCCTCTCCGCGTCATACCAAAAGATGTCAAACGATGGTACTTATTGTTACCCTGTCTTGCGTTCAGCCTTGAGGGGCTAAAACAAGGACTGGTCGTCTAGAATCAGCATACT
Source organism: Haliotis rufescens (assembly GCF_023055435.1). Lineage (NCBI taxonomy): Eukaryota > Metazoa > Mollusca > Gastropoda > Lepetellida > Haliotidae > Haliotis > Haliotis rufescens. The sequence goes on along the minus strand of NW_025963779.1, from coordinate 76,661,329 downwards.
GTGTCTGAGTGGGGTATCCATGTTAAACTGCTGTATGGTATCTTAATGAGCTAGCACTATTAAACCGGGCTAGTTCAATCAGTCTCACACATGACATGACATGCATGCACGTTGCTATATAAGTACATAAATGTGGAATCTAGAACACAATGTTTAACCCCATTTTACCTCACCTTGTGGGCAGTTAGCATTAAAAAACAGCTCCTGTCTCTGTACCTGCCCACTCTCGCCCCTCAAACCCCCCCAATGTTTCCATTGTTGTAGACGTACAGCGATGATGTGAGCGTTGTTCACTACCCCGCCTGCAGCCTCGCCCAGATGCCCAGCGCCACTGTCAGTGTGTCAGGAGGTGGGGATTGGTATGTACATTACTCTACCATGCATATAAGGAGTTCACGCAGGCACATAAGGCCTTGAACTTTTACCTCACCTGACTGAAAGTCAAGTGAGCTCAATTCATGGCCTGTTTGTCTGGTGTACGTTTGTCATCCAAGTGTGTAAGCATCTTCTCCTCTAAAACCACAACCGCCTCCGTGGTCTAATGGTAGAGCGTCCGCCCGGAGAGCGGAAGGTCCGGGAATCGATCCCCAGCCGCGTCATACCAAAAGACGTTAAAAGATGGTACTTATTGTTACCCTGTCTGACGCTCGGCTTTAAGGAGCTAATCAAGGACTGGTCGGCTTGGAGTCAGTACACTGTGTCTGAGTGGGGTATTCATGTTAAACTGCGGCATGGTATCTCAGTGTGCTAGCACTATAAATCGGTATCAATCTGGACTAGTACAAGCAGACGCACACGCACACACGTGAATGCACGTCGCTATATAAGTGCAATAATCTTGGATGCAACGTTAAACCCCATTTTACCTCACCTCAACTAGTACTTTGGGGCTTCTTTAGGAGGCATTTCGAGGTTGGAGACCTAAGTAAGGATAAGATTTATGGATGAACAACTTCTTTATTACAATTAGGAGCGACGTTTCAGTGTAGGTTCAAACACCGTTATCAAGCCAGCATCACTTGCTTAATAACGGTGTTAGAACCTACACCGAAATGTTGATCGTAATTGTATTAAAGAAGTTGTTCATCCATAAATGTTATCCTTACTAACTTTTGGGCTGTTATTGTTTTTTTGACTAACTGCAAACACATTAACAGTAACAACTTGAATCAATGTATCCTAAAAAGGAAGAGGGGACAAATCTGTATTTATGAGTAAAAACACTAGTTTTAACAGCTACTTGAATTTGACTGAGTGAGTGAGTGAGTGAGTGAGTGAGTTGGGTTTAACGCTGCTTTTAACAGTATTCCAGTTATCCAACGTGTGAGATTAATGTGAGAAGAAAGCTCGAAGTAATGCAGGTGTCAGATGTTTACCACTTCCGTGAATCCCACGAGCACGGTATGGTGCTGACAAACCTAGGTACATAATCAGGGCGAACCAGGATTCAAACACACAATCATAGGTTTCTGGCATGCCCAAGGGACGTAACTCTGCACAGCGAATTGCGGCGCCTTAAATGACTGGGCCATTTGGGCCACTTGGGCCACCACTTGAATTTGAACTCTGCTTGAAAAGGACTTGAAAATGATGTTTCTTGATTTTTCTAACCCAAGCCACATCTCACAAACATACACTTCTGAACGTGTCTGCAACATGCTTCTCAGTAACAGCTTTGTGTGGTGTTGGAACGTGGTGGTGGTGTTGTAATCATCTTGTTGTCAAAAAATGGAATCTCTACAATGATATCATTTGTTGCTTAAATCCAATTTTTGTTTCCAGCTTTGCAGCCGGGGTGATCGATGCAATCGTTAAAGGTCATGACCTTGACCTTTGTATAAAGGCTGGTTTAATGGCAGCCCAGTTATCTCTTCAGTCCCATCATGCAGTGCCAAACACGATACGACCCGAAGCATTCACCACTGACAGAGTCAAACAGTGGGCTCCGTGGAAACCAAGACTTATTAAAATAGGAAGTAAGAAGAAAATACGGTTTTGATTTAGAGGGCTTTATTACATTGGGCACAAATCACAGAAGCAATTTACACTTCTGCGGGCACAGAGACACTCTTCCATGAAAGGGGGCTCATCATTGGCGTCAGGACATGATGTTTTTGTTCTTACGGCCAGACCATGTTCTTTGTAGTATTGATTGTCTTGACCAAAGTGCCAAACGTCCATCAACAACAATAAAAAATGTATATTTTAAAATCTCTGTTGGTTTTTAAGGACATGAAAGATACTTTTGTTATATTTTCTTGAAAAATGTTAAAGAAGATAAAACCAAAGATACCAAAAATAGGGTTTTAACTATGACATATTTCTGACATGTTGCTAATATTTGTGCTAGTTTTCTAAAATCAGGGTTGACTTATCTTGTAAGACAATAAAGAATTGGTGTTGCCTTTGATATTCATTATCATAGCAATATAATTATGGTAGGCTGTAGATTTTATCGTTTAATGCAAGTGATTTATTTCTTATCTAAGATCAGATGTACTCCCAACAATTGCTGGGCATCAAATTGTATTATTTGTGAACTATATTTTTTAATTGATATGTACATGAATAGTTTTAATGAATCCTACTCATGTGTGAAACTACAAACATGTTTCCTGCTGACTGAAAGGGTTTTTCCAATGATATGTATTATGAACTCAGTGATGTGTTTTGATAACATGAGCATTATTGAAATACTTCCAGCATTTATCATGTTATAAACATTTTGTAGTATTATTAAACAAAATATGTTGTTATGTGTACTGTAACGCTATCCCGATATTGTGCAATCTCATTCAAATCAGATCGTAAAGCTTTGTGTAGCCGTAGGGAGCATGAAGGTCAGATTTGAATGAGATTGGGTATTCTAGTGTGACTTGTGTGTTTCAGCCCTGGCTGTGTACATTGAAGGTTACTTTGTTTGACTTGAAATCCAAAGTTTTGGAAACTATCATTATTTTTACAATTTTTATCCCAATATAATCCTACAAGTACTCAAGTCATGTTTCAAATATGATTGATCAACCTGACTTGTTGATAAGAGTGAGTGAGTGAGTGAGTTTGGTTTTACGACGCTTTTAGCAATATTCCAGCAATATCACGGCGGGGGACACCAGAAATGGGCTTCACACATTGTACCCATGTCGGGAATCGAACCCGGGTCTTCGGCGTGACGAGCGAACGCTTTAACCACTAGGCTACCCGACCGCCCCCTTGTTGATAAGATGCTATACTGACAGCCTAAAGGCTTCACCATATTTACAAGCTTTCAACTTTATGGGAAAAGGGCACACATTTAAAATCCCTCAAGTTCAATGACACATCACATAAATAGCATGTATGACCACCCCCTGCTTCAAGACACACAAAAACTCTCCGATGCACAGAAAATGTCCGCAGTCTGATGACGTCATGTGGGATATGATGCCATTCTTCTTGGAGGGCCTGGATCTGTTCTTGTCTGCTGGCTAGAGTATGTGGTCGCTGTCGAACACTGATCCATGACATCCCAGAGGTGTTCTGTAGGGGACAAGTCTTGGGAGTGTACAGTGAGTCCTGTATGATTCAAGCTGTCAAATGTCTGTTAACGATGACCAGCAGTGTTCTCTCCTGCCCCCAATTTCCTTCCCACAGCATAACACCCTTCCACCATGACCTCGGCACGACCTCCTGAACGCAACATGCCGCCGTTTGTTCTCGCCTTCGGCAGTAAACTGCGGTCTTCACTCAGCTCTGAACAGTCAGCACCAGCTTTTATCAGTGATGATGACCCTCTGCCAGTTACATTGTGCCAACAACGTACATTCTGGCCCCTTCTCATTCCTGACAACGATGTTGCGCTGTCAATAACTGTCCTCTGTTTGGCCTGTAAGACCTAATCCTTGAGCCCTGAGTCGCCTGGCCACTGTCTATCGACTAACCATATGCCCTAAGGCATTTGTTACTGGTGATGTCACTGTCAGAAATGATTCTGGAGATGCAAAGTATGCAAGTACTGGTCTTCATTGGGCATAGTTACCCTGGGTCTGCCTGTTCTGGGCCTGTCTAATATCTGCCCTGTCTGTCTGTAACAGTGCATCGAGTTAGTTACAGCAACACAGGAGCAAGTTTTTTACTTTTTTGCATTTTCTACAAAAACGTGCGGTGAACGTGTATCACTTTCTCTATTGAGCATTGTTGTGATTGGGCGATGTGTTTTTCATTGATTTAGTTTGAACTTGTGTCTTATATTTTTTTGCGATTTCATTTTTAAAGTGTGTTTTTGTTGTATAATGTGGCAGACAGCAATATACACATGGGCGGGAGGGGATTCTAATCCTGACAATCATGGCAAATCTTAAGTCAACTATTGACTCACACATGGCACTGTGAACGCAATTAGATGTATTTTACAGTTGTGATGAGTTTACATATTCAAGGGACCAGAATGTATTATTTTTGTTATTCAATGTATCATTTTGTACCAGAAATCACATGATCTGCACATACATTTCTTTGAATTCAAATGGAATTTTAATAAACCATTATTTTCAAGATATGTTGTCATTCTTTTTCTTTAAGCGATTATGTCACACTTTTTATTGCTGCAGTTGATTCTGAGCCGGCAATTCACTGGCCATTGTGAAGTAAAATTGACACAACTTTTGGTCACTGGCACAATTATAGAGAAGTTATACATCAACCATAACACGGAAATCACTCCAGGCATGTTAAATCTACTTTTTGATGTTTTTTAAAAAATTCTCTTATGAGACCTAGGTGAGCTCATCAGTGGATAGAACTAGGGCTGAGACGGGTATCTTAGGTACTTGTGTCGGGTGGGTACTTGTGTCGGGTGGGTACTGGGGTGATTTAACTACCTGCATGAGAGCTTGAAGGTTCTGCACGTCTGTTGGCAAAATACTGATTTGATACTGATGTTTTTTGCTGCCTTTACTGGAAATATTTCAGCAATATCCCAGCAGGTGAATCAGCTTCACACGTAGAACACAGATCTTCTGTATATTGAGGTTAGGTGAAAGTGTTTAGTATCACGGTTAATATTATTTCACATGTATAGCGATGTGCATGCGAGCCCGGACTAATGCCTGTTTTATAGGGTTAGCTTACTCGGATGCTATGCCGCAGTTTAACATTGACACCCCACTGCACAGTGTTCTGACTCTGAAGGGAGCGCAGGTGGTCCAGTCGTCTAAGGCGCCGCGATTCGCTGTGCAGAGTTGCGTCCCTTGGGCACCCAAGAAACTTATGATCGTGGGTCCGAATCCCGGTTCACCCCGATTATATTTCTAGCTTTGTCAGCACCATACCCGTGCTCGTTGGTTTCACTGAAGTGTTAAACGTCTGAGACCTGCATCACTTCGGGCTTTGCTCCCACATTAAGCGATATAACTGAAATACTGATAAGCCCAACTCACTCTGACTCTGAACCAACCAGTAGGATGAGATGGTTGTTAACTTTCTAACGCCTAACAGCCAGCTTGGGTTGTATACACCCCAGTGAGCTGAGAATGATTCTTGAGAGCACATTGATCCATTGACCAGGAAAATAATATCGCTTTCAGCATGCCCCTGAGTAGTGTAGAAATATGCGCAATATAAATAGGCCATTATTATAAGTCCTTGTTTAATGCTCTTAATGCCAAGCACCAGGCAGGGTAACATCAAGTACCATCTGGTAAAATCGTTTGATATGACCACCACACTTCCATTCTCCGGGAAGATGCTCTTCTTACAAGGTCATGGAAGCGGTCTTCTGTATGATGAGCAATCCCACCAAGCTACCCAGCCATTCCCTTATGGTGAGTGACAGCTTTTGGCTCAGAAATGAGAATACTAATTCCCTAATTGTCCCAGACATCATTTAGTAGTACCGGTACATAGGCAGCTGCTATATCAGACTACAGGTAACCTATTTATGCCCGTGTCAGCCAACAACTATTCAAGTCCTCAGTCTGAGTAAATGAGTATGGTTTAACGCCGTGTTTAGCAATATTCCAGCAATATCGCGGCAGGGACACCAGAAATGGACTTGACACATTTTACCCATGTGGAATATCAAACCCAGGTCATTAGCATGATGAGCAAATGCTTTACCTTCTAGGCTACCATACCCCCTTTTCAGTCTGAAAACAGTATCATTAAAACATAAACAATGTGACTTATCTTTGCAAATTTTATTATGCAAAAATATACATAGTTATATAAAAAAATTACATGGTACAAATCATACTATTGCTAGAGTCTTAAAAAGAAATGTAGTTATTGTACAGAATGATTAAAAAATGACAATGGTATTTACAATGCATGTTATCATGAATGTATCACTTTTATTTTGTTGTCATCTTTTCATCTTAGCAATTTTACAGCATCAAGTTTCTTCAAGAAATCAAGAACGTGTTCAGGTTATTAATCATATTTCTGGTTCCAATACACTAACTACACTCAGTCGGCATCACTGTCAAATACTGAGCATTGAATACCTTGACGTGTTTACATTTTCACATCCTTAATCAAACCTAGTAGAAAGAGCAACAAGGTTCTATCAACCAAGGGAGATAATGTGAACAAGGGAGGTAACTTCCACTAAACAAATAAACAGGAAAGAGGAAACGGATCTCAAGCAAATGAGTTCTAATGAAATAAGGCAAAACAAACCTTTGAATCAATGTATTGATTTCAGAGCTCCAGATAAGCTACTAATTACCATTACCCAATTAATGTACAAATATGCATTAAGAAATTTGCTAACCCAATAGCATAAGAACAGTGTTCGCAATTACCCAATGTAGCTTTTCAGATATATCTACACAGATCTTCTGTTACTGACTGAATGCAGCATCATGTATATACATGAACTCTACTGCAGTGAATAATGCACAGATGCACAAAATCTCGCTTATTGTAACTTAGACATGTATATCACTTTTAAGGTTATGCGACATGTGACTGACTTGAAGCAGCCCACGAAGACATGATATTTACAAGTTACGTGCACAGCACAGAAGTAGATTATTGTTCAAAAAGTTACAAAACCCAATAGACTGGACCGAGGAGAGTAAAAAATATATTGAATACTCAAAGAAACTATTAATACTAATGTGAATGATAACATACCAAATATTCAACAGATCAAATACGTCTCTGGAGCCCTGTTGGTTTGTTTGTCTTCTTGTGATGGTCAAATGTAGTTGGATCAATATCTTAAGCATTATAGGCACATTGGGATTATAGGGGATTCTTGGCAGAAACAAGCAAAATTTGTATTGTTTTAACATTAAATGGAGAGATTCACAGCAGGTTTGAAAGAGCAAAGAAGACCTGAAATGATATTTATACCTATAACATGAAACACATAAAGATTATCCTGCATGTACAGCACAAAGATCATGGTGAAGATGAACCGGACTATGCATTTATCAATAAAATCTGCAACAACACATAATATTTGATCTTTATATTTTGAACTTTTTTCCTAAAAGCAGTAAGTAATTACAACTGAAACGTATTAATGAGAAATAATTGTACCATCAGTTGGCAAGGAGATATTGGACTTTCTAAAATTCTGATGGAGTGTTGTATTGATCATGTCTATTTATCATGTTGGTTTCAGTATGTTCAAAAATGAGCTATTTACAATGGCAACCTGTCCTCTCACTTGCATCCTCTTGCGGACATTTTTCAGGACACTGAAAGCATAAAAAACATGATAAATATGTTTTAACCATAATGAAAAAATATTTGTGTGTTCTCATGTCTAACATACATTTATTCGTATCAGTGCCTGTTTCAATGAAGTTTGTCAAAGAGAAGATTGAACATTGTATCCATAAATTGATTTCCAAAAGATCACTGATTTGCAACTCTATCTAAAAGTGTCTACAAGGAACATGACTTCTTGCTTACCAGTTCTAGCACCTGAGGCTTGGTCCTCTATACGACCGATTCGTCCACTTTCCCCCGGCTACCAGCATTACTGCTATCACTTCCTGTCCGGACTTTGTAACCTTGGTCTATCTTGGGTGGTCCATGGCGGTAGTGGGCCCCTCTTGGCTGGCCATAGGCCATCCTCTGGTGTGCTAAAGACATAGTGGTCATCGTTAAAGTTGATGTATACAAGAATGTGCAGCATCTATTACTCACTTACATTTCTTGCATTTCTGTCTGTGCAGTCAACAACAAGACTATTGGGTTGTGCCATGATGTCAGATGGTATCATGACTTGTGGGATAGATTGAGTATGTTTGATTTAATCATGTTAAGCATATTATAATGTGTTTCAATTTGTGTAATGTTCCAGCGAAAAGTACAATGCTTCAGCCAATAGTACAATGTTTCTGCAAGTTGTTCAGTGTTTCAACCAATAATATAGTGTTTCAGTCAATACTACAATGTTTCAGCTCATAGTAAAATGTTTCACCTATAAATAGTACAATGTCATTAATACAGTTTCAGCCAATAGTACAATGTTTCAGTCAATAGTACAATGTTTCAGCTAATAGTACAATGTTTCTGCAAGTTGTTCAGTGTTTCAACCAATAATATAGTGTTTCAGTCAATACTAATATGTTTCAGGACAAAATTTCAGCAAGTAGTATAGTGTTTCAGCAAGTCGTACAATGTTTCAGCAAGCAGTACTGTGTTTCTGCCAACAGTACAATGTCTCAGTCACTAATACAATGTCTCAGTCACTAATACAATGTCTCAGTCAATAGTACAACACAACACAACACAACACACCTGGTCAGTAAATATCTAATAACGTGGGGATGTTGGGTAACAATATAACCACACTCAGCAATATTCCAGCTATAAAACAGCGTTTGGTAAATAACTGAGTCTGGGCAGGACAATCTAGTGATAAACATCATGAGCCTCGATCTACGCAAATGGCATGCGTCAACCATGTCAGAGAGTCTGACCACGTTAGTCGCCTCTACGACAAGCATGGGTAGCTGAAGGCCAATTCTAACAAGGCAGTGGAAACAAGAAAATAAAGATAATGAAAGCAATGATCCAAGACTTTGGGGTATGATGACACACTATCAATTAGGTCACCCAGCCTGACCACATGATCCATTTGGTCACCTCTGACAACCATCATGGATTGCTGGGGACCTATTCTAACCTGGAATCCCCCCTGGGGTCTTCAACATGATTATTTGGTGTCTTATTGTCTCACCTTCAGGGTACGGCCTTGGTTTCTCATCACGATAACTACTGGCCATGGAACCGCTGTCATATTCTTTCTGTTGTCTATAGTCTTCACGGTAACCTCCAACGCTGGGTGGACCCCCGACACTGTGGTCGCGGTAACCCCCTGGTGGCGCAGACGGATATCCTGTTGATGGGTAACCACTTGATGGGTAGCCCATGCTGGGGTCGCGGTAACCTGGACCCACAGGTTCGGAGCCACCATACGATGGTGGTGGACCATTAGCCATTCGATTTCGAGCCTGAACAAAGAGAGTGAATTGATTTTGTTTTTTTGCAGAAACTGCATAAAGGTCAACAGAGAACATAGGTAGACTTGTTGTACAGTAAACAATCAAATACATTGTTCAGATCAATTTTGAAAAAATAGTAACAAGAAATAAGAATATTGTTTGGACAATGTGACTTAATAATAAGGGTACAATGTTTATCTTGCTCAACAAAGGTCTCAATTTACTTTGACACAATGCTACTAATACATGTACGTACATGTAAAAGGCATGAAAAGTAGAGGTTTGACACAGTCTGTTCAATCAAAGTTAGAATCTTTATTTCTTTTGAGTCATTGTATATAGCATATCTCTAAACAGTACTTTACTTAGTGATATGTAAAATTTACATTAAATTGTATATTTATATACTTAACCTATCTCATACTATGCATTTCTTCCTTCTTCTTTCAATCATTATGTGGAAACATGCTTGAACAAAGTTTCCAGCTTCTAAAAACAATTCACCTGAACACATCCCAGCATCACCATGATCCCCACCCAAACAAATGGGTCACGCACTGTAAACCCTGTGCCTTGTGAACTTACACGACATAATCACCTGACTACCCCTGTCATATCATTCTCTATCTTAGAACTGACAGGCTAGAGGAGCTATGATGAGGCGATGGTCGGGTGGGCATATAGCATGTGAGATTGGATAGGTATATAAATATACAATTAAATTTAAAATTTACAAATCTTTAAACTTATCCTATCTCACACCATGCATTTATCCCACTGTTGGACCGTGGGGTGCAGATACCCTAGCCTGTATAGACTATAACCATGAGACATATACTACTCAAAAGAAGTTAAGGATCAACTGATTCTTTCATATTACAATAGTTATTCTCTCATGCCATGACAGATTAACTTTACCAATATGAAAGAATCGGGTGATCCTTAACTTCTTTTGAGTAGTATACATGACGAAGCTGGTGCTAAACAGTGATACAAATATAAGAATCTATACCGCCGCTTAGTGTTGCAAAGACAAGAAGTCGTGAGTGGGTAAAACACCACAACAGGCAATGCGACCCCTTTATGCTAGTCGGACATAACATGAAAATGGGCATAATAGATGGCACATGTTTTCCCTTAGAACATCGTTATGCAAAAGACTGATGCTTTGAAAAGTGTTCTATTCAGCGTACGACTAATAACCGTTCCGGAGGGGGTCTCCAGGCTATGAGTTCTACAAGACAAGCCTCATCACTATCTCTGACAGACAATAGGTTGAGCCAGCTTGGCATCTCATTTCATGCTTCGTCAAAGCTATCAATCACACAAAGGATTAAAGCATGCTAAGACAAGAAGAGGAACATTTGACAACATCCACGAGAGGCTCATCAAACCAACAGTGAGACATCACATGCCTGAAGCAAGGGGAGCAGGTATGGTTTTGGCAGCGCCTTGTGGCGACTTTGATTTTGAAGACCGGAGTCTCAACAGACAAGGTTGCTCAACCTCCATTGGGTACTCAGTCTAGGAACCCGAATGATGAAGACAATAAACACAGGGGCAATAATTACTCTGTATATACAGGATACAGAGTACTGGGCAGCAGAAGTGAGTAAAAGTATCGTCTATTTGCGCTGATGTGCGGCCATCAATTGTTGTGCCAGGACCAAAGGACCAATCTGGGGGAGGCCGTGAATGTCAGTGAAGGGGATGTTGCTTGTTTGTTTGTTGTTTAACACAGCAACTCAGCAACATTCCAGCTATATGACGGCGGTCTGTAAATAATCGAGTCTGGACCAGACAATCCAGCGACTGACATCATGCGCATTGATCTACGCAATTGGGATGCGAGGACATGCATCATCCAAGTCAGCGAGCCTGACCACCCGATCCGGTTAGTCGCCTCTTACAACAAGCATATTCCCCTTTTACATGTCACATAGATAGTGGAAAGTGAAATTGCTGGCGGCCATGGTAGAGGCGATGGATCTAGTCTCATGTGGATTGGACGTCACAATCCAGCAAAGGCGTAGGCCTGCAGGATAGTTGAGTGAAGTCAAAAGGAGACTGAAGTAAGGGAAACTTTTGTGATGGCAACCGTGAAAAGTGGGATGAAGTCTATTGCGGGCATGCTAAAGTGGGCGCACAGACTCGAGGTAGATCCTGAGCGCTCTAACTGGGCATAAGGAGATGTCTTTATGGTCATTTGGGCTCAGGATGGATGCCAGCGATGGGATGGTAAACAAATGGTCTGGCTGTCCCATATGCAGAATCTTAACGATGAAGTCCCAGTCAAGGCCCAGAAAGACCTTCCCATTCTGTTTTCTCTCACATTGGACCCTGTTAACATCATACTCTGCAGGAGTCAAATGGTGTAGGATCACGTTAAGATCCCAAGTGGGTGGGGGGAGTCGAGAGAGACCAGTCAGCCAGCTTGTAGGACTGAATGAGGGACTGAAGCTCAGCGAACATGGAAATCTTCGATCTGGTTTCAGTAGCAATGAGAGATTTGATGCCGCAAGAGAGATATCCAAAGTGCACCCTTTGAGCTTCCAAGTGGATCTCAGATGTTGCAGATACTCTGCAACTTGTTGAGGAGAAGCTTGACAGTAGGCTCAGAATGCTTTCCATTTATAGTTGTATAAGGCCTTAGTGGAGGAACGGTGAGCCTCAGTGGTGGTAATGGCTACTCTCTTCGAATTTTGGGGCCAAAACTGTTCTTGACACAGTGCAACAGAACCTCTAACAAGGGAGGCTTTCGCATATGACACAGAAGCAGCGATGGCTTTCGTTGCTGACAGGATTTTAGAAATAAGCGGGAGCGGGAGCTGGATGGTAGTATCCAAGTGGATGAGATCACGAAGTAGTAGCAGAGCGCTTGGGGCAGAGAATAGCAATGTCACCATCCAAGGCATATGATGATAGAAGTCGGCACGAGAGTGATAGTCACGATAAGGCGATGCATATGGGTAGACACACATATGATGATACGGATCCAGATGTGGGGGGTATCGATCCCTGTAGTCGTTATGCTGAAGGTGATCCCTGGATGAAGTCTTGATGAGGAGGGTTCGTGGAGTAGGAGCGGGGACTATCCCACCAATGCCGATGATCTGAATAAATTGTAGAAGTCAACAACCGATCAGCAAAATCTGAATAGGAATTATCCTTTGAATGACAGCAATTGTCATGTCGAGCAGGAGCTTGTGTTCGATCAGTAGAGCGACACTCCTAATCTGGTGAGTGTTGAGTCTAGAGAGGGGCGACTCGTAGATCTGGAACATCAATCCTTGGAATGTTGATCATTTGATGAACGATCCGGACAGCTTGGATCCATGGAATGGTGAGGTGTGAGGTGTGAGAGCAATTCCATCACCATCAGTCCTTAGTATGTTCAACGTCCTAGGACTTTGACAAGCGGTCAACGTCACGCTTGTGGCATTTGCGTAGGAACATACTGAAAGCTTCCTTGGTGAGGTGGGAACACTGTCTTCATAACAATGGCCGCAACACTCACAACAATGATCATGAGGATCAGTAGTTTACGTCTGCAGGCCTCTTCAAGTTATTGTTGTAAAAGTTGACAGAATTGAAGACATAGCTTACAAAAAAAAATGTATTCTCTAAAACTCAATACCCATCTCCACAGGGTGGTGATGAGATAGAGAATGATGTGGCAGAAGTACAAGGGCTGGCTGAAAAGTTCTAAGCCTAAGTGGGATATCTCAGTCGGATTGAAACAACTTTTGCCACCAACAAGTACAATCATTTAATGAATCATAGACGTAAGAAGTGCAACTGTAGTGTTATTATTGTCTTTCTACCAGACCATCTTGTGAACCTACCCATTGAAATCACCAGAAATGGGCAGTAATCAAGTACCTGCAACTGAAAGGGCTAACTCCACCACAGATACATACTGACATGGTCTCCACTTTAGGGGATGATGCCCCTTCCTTTTCCACTGTAAAGAAGTGGGCTGCAGAATTCAAGCATGGCAGAGAGAGCCTTGACGATGACCCGCGTCCAGGAAGGCCTTCAACAGCAACCATTCCGGAAAACATTACTCGGGTGCATGACATGGTGATGGCCGATCGACGATTGACCACTCCACATATTGCCAGTGTTGTGGGCATCTCTCAGGAGAGGGTTGAGCACATTATCACCAACGAGTTGGGAATGACAAAAGTTTCTGCAAGATGGGTGCCAATCAGAAAGCAGATCAGAAACGTGTCAGATTCCTGACGTCCCGTGACAATTTATGCCATTTGAAGCAGATCCCGATGATTTTTTGGACCGATTTGTAACCATGGATGAGACCTGGATTCATCACTTTCAACCAGAAACCAAAATTCAGTCTAAACAATGGAAGCATCCGGAATCACCAGCCCCCTAAATAGCCAAGTTGGTTCCTTCTGCTGGAAAGGTGATGGCTTCAGTCTTTTGGGATTCCAAGGGTATTCTGCTGATTGACTATCTTGAAAAAGGCCAGAATATCAATGGAAGATATTATGCTGACCTACTGAGACAGTTGCGTGAAGCTATCAAAGCTAAGCGACGGTTAATGCTCACTAAAGGAGACCTGTTCACAAATCGGTGGTTGCCATGTCAGGGATCCATGATTGTGGCTTCGAACTCATTGGCCATCCCCCTTATTCACCCGATTTGGCCCCGTCAGACTTCCACCTGTTTCCCAAAATGAAAAAGGAACTAGCCGGTTGCCATTTTCCTAGTAATGATGACATCATTTCCGCTGTGAATGACTTTTTTAGGGTTGCTGAAGAAAATGTCTTCTTGACTGGAATCCAGGCCTTGTAGCATCGCTGGCAAAAGTGTGTAAACCTGGAAGGGGACTATGTGGAGAAATAAATGAAAACCATCGACTTGGTACGGGTCTTTCACAGTTAGGCTTAGAACTTTTCAGCCAGCCCTCGTATTACATTGTGTGAGCCATTTGTTTGGGTGGTGACCATGGTGATGCTGGGATGTGTTCAGGTGAATTGTTTTTAGAAGCTGGAAACTTTGTTCAAGCACATTTCCACTTAAGGATTGAAAGAAGAAGGAGATATGCATAGTGTGAGATAGGATAAGTTCTGTCATATCAATGTTGCAGGAAAACCCAAAATGACAGATTACAATTGTTTACAACTTTAACAAAAAAAACCAAGCACAAATGTCAGGATCATAATCAGATTGAATCTAGGATTCAAGTAAGTTAAATAAAGTCACATCAGCAATATTTCAGCAGGATTCACCCCCAGCCAATGGATTTTAGCATGACTAAGGGATAAACGCTGCACATGAAGCACCTCATTTAGGTGGCCTTAGTCACCAGTTTGTTAATTTGATCTAAAACACTGCAGTCAGCAATATTCCAGCCAGGCCAAGGCAGTCTGTAAATAAGCAAGTGATAAACCAGTGGTTGACAATAATAGAAATGTCCCGTCCCCAGAGTTGGGAAAGCAATCAAGTAATTGAGCCTGATAACCCTAATCAATTAAGTCGCCTTTTACGACAAGCATAGGATACAAGGAATATTCCATCCTAGAATCCCGGGAGACAGCAGTACTTAATAAGGAGGCTGTAAAGTATCCAGGCCATACCTCGATCTCCTTCTGCTTCATCTTCTCCAGTCGAGTGTCCAGTGTGTCGCTGCCGATGATGCCACGCTCCTTGTCCCTGAAGATGAGGCCCATGATGAAGGTGAACATGCCAGCGAAGGCGGAGAAGAAGCCGGACAGGACACACAGACCGTAGCTCCAGGACAGGTAGTTCATCCACGGTCTCGGCATCCAGGTCGGGTCATTGGACATCTCCGCAAACACCAGGGCGATGAGGAACACCAGAAATGCTGCAATGGGAGATTGTTAGATCAGACTTATGGGTGTCTATTGGAGGCGATGAGGAACACCAGAAATGCTGCAATGGGAGATTGTTAGATCAGACTTATGGGTGTCTATTGGAGGCGATGAGGAACACCAGAAATGCTGCAATGGGAGATTTTAGATCAGACCTATGAGTGTCTATTGGGGGCGATGAGGAACACCAGAAATGCTGCAATGGGAGATCATTAGATAAGACCTATGGGTGTCTATTGGGGGCGATGAGGAACACCAGAATAGCTGCAATGGGAGATTGTTAGATCAGACCTATGGGCTTCTATTGGGGGCGATGAGGAACACCAGAAATGCTGCAATGGGAGATCATTAGATCAGACCTATGGGTGTCTATTGGGGGCGATGAGGAACACCAGAAATGCTGCAATGGGAGATTGTTAGATGAGACCTATGGGTGTCTATTGGGGGCATCTTGACTATGCAAAAGTATTGCAATAACGTAAAGTGTACCATTCCCACAATGTAGAGTTTCTGGCATTGTAAAACATGTCATGCCCTAGAATGTTCACCTTCTCCTTGGTTCAGAGATTGCAAAGACACAAGGGGGAATAGGCCTGATTCCTCTTTCAGTACAATATAATTATGACAATGCAGTAGCGTGGTAAAAACTGGTGTAAATTACTGGCAATGGTTTCAAAATTCATAATATATATTACATACTTGATCATAACGGTTCCACCCAAATCAACGGTTGGCACCTCTGAGAGTTGTTGAGTTAACTTTGCAATTGGATTGCGACACAGCAAAGGGAGGAAACCTTTCATAGTGAGTGAGTTGTTTAACACTGCTGTGAACAGTATTTCAGTTACCAGTGTATCATGGACATCTTTTGGTTTATTTTGTTTGCTGTTTAACACTGCACTCACCAATATTCCAGCTATATGACGACAGTCTGTAAATAATAGAGCCTGGACCAGACAATCCAGTGATTGACATAATGAGCATCAACCCACACAATTCGGATACAATGACATGCATCAAACAAGTCAGCGAACCTGACCACCCAATCCTTGCCTCTTACGACAAGCATAGTCGCTTTATATTGCAAGCATAGGTTGCTGAAGACCTATTCTACCCCGGATCTTCACAGGTCTCAAGGACATCTGCAAGGCTTACATCACTTTGAGCTTTCTCTCCTCATCATGGACATCTGCTTGATGGGGAACGAAAGCTCAAAGTGATGTAAGCCTTGGAAGTTTAGGTTGATATAGTACTGAAAACCAAGAATCATTACAAAGGTAAATCTGGGATTTGAACCCATAATCTTAGGTTACTTGAATCCTAAGGGACACAACTCAGCACAGCGAATTGTAGCAACCTAGATGATTGGGCCACCAGTGCCACCCATAGCAAATGAAATGCTTTATAGACTATTGAGCCTTATTTAGACAAAACACAGTTAGGGAAGAGAATATATGGATGTCAACTTCTTTATTATGAAAGTTCTTGATAGTGTAACGGGGGCTTTATGATAAAGGAGTAAGCATATACTCCGAAAAGTTGTGTTCCTCATAATAAAGAAGTTGACATCCATATATTCTCTTCCTTAAGTGAATCACTTCTAAATGCCTTTCAAAGACCATATACGAAAACACAGTTAGTTAGTAAGAGTGGTGTATACCTGCAATTAACTCCATGATGCTTCCAGCAAAGAGGATGCTCACTCTGCGTCCGGCGTACAACTTCTTGTACATGATGTCCGGCAGGTAAAACAACAGCAGGAGGCCTCCCACCAGGTCTGCTACCAGTGTGAAGATGGACAGAGCTTGGATTCCACGAAACCATGCTGCAATGTAAGAGAAGAAAGCCATCATAAGACATTTTTGTTAAAAGTACAACAAATTCCTGTATGCAGTACCAGTTGTGTTCAGCGTTCCAACTTTGTAAACTACACATGTGTGAATATGCTACAGGAACAAATCCATTTTAATAAAACAAAACTTTTCTTTTACTTAGGGACTGCTCATGGAGGGTGAGTGAGTGAGTGAGTGAGTGAGTGAGTGAGTGAGTGAGTGAGTGAGAGTGAGTGAGTGAGTGAGTATAGGTCAAAAGGTTAACGTCTCGTTTAGCAATATTACAGCAATATCATGGTGGGGAACACCAGAATTGGGATTCTACCCATGTTGGGAATCAAACCCGAGTCTTCGGTGTGACCAGCTAACGCTTTGACTACAGGGCTACCCCACCACCCCCAACCCCTGTATGTAAGTTAAATTACCAGTCCGTTATGAAGAGTAAGGTTATATTTGTATGTTTGTTGTTTAACGCCGCACTATATAGCAATATTCCAGCTATATGACGGCGGTCTGTAAATAATTGAGTCTGGACCAGACAATCCAGTGATTGACATAGGTGAGGTAAAATGGGGTTTAATGTTGCGTTGCATATTGAACTTATAGAGTGATGTACATACATATGTGTTTGTGTGACTGCTTGTGTTAGTTTGGACTAATGCCAATTTTTTAGTCCTAGCCCACTGAAATACCTTGCCACAGTTTAACATGAATACCCCACTCAGTATACTGACTCAAAGCTGACCAGTCCTTTTTTTTTCCCCTTAAGGCTGAGCGCCAGGCAGGGTAACAACGTATTTTAACGTCTTTTGCATGATCAAATCCAGGACATTCTGCTCTCTGGGTGGACACTCTACCACTGGACCATGGAGGCGGTCAAACCCGTGAAGATCTGGGATAGAATAAGTCTTCAGCAACTCATGCTTGCTGTAAAAGGCGATAATGCTTGCCGAAAGAGGCAACTAACGGGATCGGGTGAGTGTCATCGTATCCCAATTGCGTGGATCAACGCTCATGATGTCAATCACAGGTTTGTTTTGCCCTAGTTCGATTTGTATACAGACCGCCATCATATAGCTGGAATATTGGTGAGTGCGGCGTTAAACAACAAACTAAACAGAAACTGTCGATTGAGGTTATAGTTATTGAGTGAGTGTGTGTTGGTTTATGCCAGTAATCAAGATTGAAGCTATCACCATGATCACCAGTAGGCTATAAAAAATCATGTTCTGTCTAGACAAACCAAGCAGTGGTTGATAACATGAGCCTACAGCATGATCGCCTAAAAGTGTCCCCTTTGACTGGCAGGCTTTTGATGCTAATTATATTAATTGCTGCATGCCATACAAGTACTACCCCAATATATCTTAGATGTTTAATTATCAACTTTGGGTGCGCTGTATTTCACGGACATACTATAATCATGATAATCAGTGTCACAAACTTCAAAACCGGAAGTTACCTGCACAGGTAAACATTGTGAAAATGCCTTTACCTGTTGATTACAGGTGTAATCATGACGGTCGCCGATTAGTGTTACACGAATAAACATATGTCGTTATAACTGTAAGAATACTTACATGGTTGAATTTGATTAGCGACTTGGCTGAACTCGGAGGAGTGGATCCACCAACAGCCGACATAGGACTTCATGTTGGGGTCCTTGGGCTGGATGTACCCCGCAAGACAAACGTGCCATAACCCGATGTTGGAGAACGGACTGTGAACACGGGTCCATGATTTGTACCAATATGGTGTGGCAAAGGCCAGAAACATCAACAGGAAGGCTGTAATAGCACAGAAGAAGCCAACTTTGAAAAGCGTTTGAGTCGCCATCTTGGCGAGTGTGTCTCACCTGGACGAGTCTACTGCGACAGGTGCGCGGGGGTGTCACATTCTAATCTGTATGACAGGTCTTATCCTCATGAACTGGTAAAATAGATACAAACTTGATTGTCGCAGTGGAGTGTATTCAACTGTGAATTATGTTTTCGTGTAGTATTTCATATGGTGGTAAAAATGTTGTAATGATTGCCGTTTTTAATAGTTGTCTTTAGGACACATTCCATTTGCATTGCTAATCGCGGATGACCTCATTCAGTCAATATAGCACTAACAATCTTTACAACCGCGCGTTGCGTTGTCGCATGTAGGCCATAAACAGGCTTTGTCCGATCCACATCTGCAAGAATATTATTATTTGGTTCCATATATACTACAGAAGACGCCTTGATTATGTCATCGTCTCTCAATGTAATTATTCACAGGTCCATGCAGCAGGATACAGGTATTACTGGCACACTGGATCCATATACACAGAGATATCACTGACACACTGGACCCATAGAGATATTACTGACACACTGGACCCATATACACAGAGATATTACTGACACACTGGACCCACAGAGATATCACTGACACACTGGACCAATAGAGATATAACTGAAACATTGGACCAATAGAGATATAACTGAAACATTGGACCCATAGAGATATCACTGACAAACTGAACCCATATACGCAGAGAAATTACTGACACACTGGACCCATAGAGATATCACTGACACACTGGACCCATATACATTGAGATATTACTGACACACTCGACCCATAGAGATATTACTGACACACTGGACCCATATACATTGAGATATTACTGAAACACTAGATCCATATACGATGAGATATTACTGAAACACTGGACCTATATACATAGAGATATTACTGAAACACTGGATCCATAGATATTATTGACACATTGGATCCATATACATAGAGATATTACTGACATACTGGACCAACAGAGATATTACTGACACATTGGACCAATAGAGATATCACTGAAACATTGGACCCATAGAGATATCACTGACACACTGGACCCATAGAGACCTCACTGACACACTGGACCCATAGAGATATCACTGAAACATTGGACCCATATACATTGAGA
Source organism: Haliotis rufescens (assembly GCF_023055435.1). NCBI lineage: Eukaryota > Metazoa > Mollusca > Gastropoda > Lepetellida > Haliotidae > Haliotis > Haliotis rufescens. The sequence goes on along the minus strand of NW_025963779.1, from coordinate 76,641,237 downwards.
TATTACTGACACACTGGACCCACAGAGATATCACTGAAACATTGGACCCATAGAGATATCACTGACACACTGGACCCATATACAATGAGATATTACTGACACACTGAACCCATAGAGATATTACTAACACACTGGACCCATATACAATGAGATATTACTGACACACTGGACCCATAGAGATATCACTGAAATATTGGATCCATATACATAGAGATATTACTGACATACTGGATCCATAGATATTATTGACACATTGCATCCATATACATAGAGATATTACTGACATACTGGACCAACAGAGATATTACTGACACATTGGACCAATAGAGATATCACTGAAACATTGGACCCATAGAGATATCACTGACACACTGGACCCATAGAGACCTCACTGACACACTGGACCCATAGAGATATCACTGAAACATTGGACCCATAGAGATATCACTGACACACTGGACCCATATACAATGAGATATTACTGACACACTTGACCCATAGAGATATCACTAACACACTGGACCCATATACAATGAGATATTACTGACACACTGAACCCATAGAGATATCACTAACACACTGGACCCATATACAATGAGATATTACTGACACACTTGACCCATAGAGATATCACTGAAACATTGGATCCATATACATAGAGATAGTACTGACACACTGGACCCACATACATAGAGATATTACTGATACACTGGACCCATAGAGATATTACTGAAACACTGGACCCATATACACAGATATTACTGAAACACTGGACCTATATACATTGAGATATTACTGAAACACTGGATCCATAGAGATATTACTGAAACACTGGACCTATATACATTGAGATATTACTGAAACACTGGACCCATATATACAGAGATATTACTGAAACATTGGACCCATATACATTTGGGATACTTAAAAAGTACACTTTTATTATTAAGTAATCAATAAACCCATGGAATTTCAAATAGTCTCATTTTCATATTCAACAGGTGATAACCCGCTTGCCTACCACACATGAACTGTCCCGTCGCCGTTGATCTGAACAGTAAAATTGAAACACCTTTACCCTGACACCCCTATTGCGGGTAATCGACTCTTCCCCTCACCTTGATTAGTGTCACCGCTTTGAAATTCCTACCAAGCGTCAACCAAAATGGCGGACGAAGACAAGGCGAAGAAATCAGCGACACACAGGGTTAAATCCCTGGTGTCGTTGTTCGGGCTGATATTCACAGTCATCACGTTTGTCTGTTTCATGATCGGCTTCTCCAGCCCAAACTGGATCGAGCATTTTAACAAGTACACCGAACGCCAGTTTGTCAAGATGGGACTGTGGGAAGTATGTTTCAAGCAGTGGAGCTATTACAAGGACTATCTCGGCAAGAAGTACAACGGTTGCTGGTGGATATTCTCGTTTGAATATCGCCCAGTGTGGTCCTGGTTGAACCCACGTAAGTATACCTATCTACCTGACGCTGGGGGTAATTACAGGTGTTTGTTATTGTCAGGTGAGAGGCACAGGTGAAAATAACATGGCGAACCGGAAGTAGGGAATTTAGCACCCGTGTATATTAGTTTACTTGTGTTTTGAAACTATTTAAAAAATGTCATGAGATATTTTCACGTTGATGAAACCATTTGATAGATCGATGAGTATCATGAAGTGAATACCATATCGCTCCCTTTACTTTCGGACATTGTCTTGTTACTATTTGACAACACATTCATCTAACAGTAGGCTAAATATGTTACAGTGGGATAGCATTGTGGTTACGCAGGGTCGTTCCCCACATAGGTACAACGTGTGAAGCCATTTCTTGTGTCCCCGCTGTGATATTGCTGGAATATTGCTAAAAGCGGCATAAAACTATACTCAATCACCACAAAAGGGAGTTGGGTGGGCCGTAGGATTGGTCTTAGGACTGTCATTGAGTGTCATACCTAAAGAAGATTTCCACATTTCAAGTCATTTGCAACCAAGTTTTAATGCTTTTGGCATGTGTGATATTATGACCCCCAAGCATGCCAATTAAGCATGCGTGGAGTCCCATGCTGAATGATTTGAGTCTGATTGTTTGATAATATGATGATAAGTATATGTGGACGCTTCTTTCACATACATAAAAACCTTAAATTGCTTATGGCTTCATGAGAGAGTGTACCCTTTACTAATTGATGAGAAGCTTGTACAACATGACAATTGTTTAAATCAAAAGGCATCACAAGTCAAGGCAGATTGCTACAAATATGCATGCTAGTTGTTTTGTCTTCAGTTTCCATAACTAACTGAATGATGATCGAGAGTGAGTGAGTGAATGAGACACTAGCATGGCCTGTCAGGCACACTAAAGGTTGATAGCATGAACAACAACCCCCGTGGTCTTGGTAAGTTCGAACAGAATGAGCCAAGTGACACATTCACCTCCAGTTCTCATCTAGTCAGCTCTGGAGCAAGATGTACTGGGCACTTAACATCCCCCAGAATCCCCACAGGGAGACCAGCAAGATGTACTGGGCACTTAACATCCCTCAGAATCCCCACAGGGAGACCAGCAAGATGTACTGGGCACTTAACATCCCTCAGAATCCCCACAGGGACACCAGCAAGATGTACTGGGCACTTAACATCCCTCAGAATCCCCACAGGGAGACCAGCAAGATGTACTGGGCACTTAACATCCCTCAGAATCCCAACAGGGAGACCAGCAAGATGTACTGGGCACTTAACATCCCTCAGAATCCCAACAGGGAGACCAGCAAGATGTGCTGGGCACTTAATATCCCTCAAAATCCCCACAGGGTGACCAGCAAGATGTGCTGGGGACTTAGACCCCTGAAGATCCTTGGTAGAATAGGTCTTCAGCAACCCATGCTTGCTGTAAAAGGCGACTATGCTTGTTGTAAGAGGCGACTAATGGGATCGGGTGGTCAGACTCGCAGACTTGGTTGATGCATGTCATCAATCCCACTTGCGAGGGACTTATGATCACCCAGACTCTCCATACAAGAGGTACTTTGGGCAAGTCTTCCAAAATTCCCGTGGGGGAAACTGTGAACCTTTTCGGACAAGAAATGTCCAGGGGGATGATGGACCTCAAAATGGATTTCAAAATTATAATCAGTTCTTAACAGAAACAGAATAAATGGGGATTCCTGTGGTTTATTAGCAAGCTTACACTGCAGACGTTCACAAAAGCCTGGTTCGACCAGAACATCAGAAGTTGCAACTGAGTTCAATGCAAATACAGTTCTTTGTATAGTTTCCAGGCTGCCTGAACATGCTGAGAGGATCCACAACTCAGTTCTATATACAATGTATACTAACACTGTTCTTCATATTACCATAGTTCATCTGTCATGGCATGACCTATTAACTATTGTAATATGAAAGAATTGGGGTTCTTTAACTTCTTAGAGTAGTATATTAATAAACAATTGTAACACCACAAGGAGGCTGTTCCCAGTTATGCATATCCTGAACTCTAATGTCTAAGGGACATAGATATTAATGTAGACTATTCTCCATGATATAAACCATACTCTTTTATTGCAAGAAAGTCCCTTAATGTCTGAACCAATTTTGAGTGGTTGAGAAAGTGTGTCCTCAAGCCAATTAAGGGGTCAAACCCTTTGATTTCAAGCCACTGGTGAACACGCACATCACTACTTCCATAAATGTGGAATTAAACATGACAAACCCTTTTGAATTTGGTTGAGAGAAATGACTATAACAATTAAAATATGTGTATGATGTTCACAATAGGCATGGAGGTAGATCTAAGTTTTGTTTGTTTGTTCAACGCGGCACTCAGCAATATTCCAGCTATATGGTTGTGGTCTAAATAATCGTGTCTGGACCAGACAATCCAGTGATTGATATCAGGAGCATCGATCCAAGCACATGCACAACCAAGTCAGCGAGCCTGACCACCCGATGGGTTAGTTGATTCTTATGGCAAGCATAGTCGCCTCATACCACAAGCATAATTGCATTTTAAGGCAAACATGGGTTACTGAAGACCACTTTTAACCCCTCACAGGCCTCATCTAAGTTGTGAGTGTGCCTGGGTATCTTGCATTGCTTTAGAACCTGTTGTAAAACGCATGTTACTTCTATAATCGTTTTGCTGACGTTGATAACAATGTAACTGTTTGTTGGTTATTTATAAGTAAAAAACATTGACAACCTGGTCATATCAGATGTTCTATACTAAGATAATATAAAGTCATGTTGGTATGTTTCCTGAGTCCGTATCAGATTCACCCTGATTGTGTTTCAAGGTTTGCCAGCATCATACTCCTGTTCGGGGGTGTCACCAAAGTGGTTAATGTCATAGTGAGTGAGTGAGTGAGTGAGTTGGGTTTAACCAAACTTTGAACAGGGTTAATGTCAAACACCTGCATCACCTAGGCTTTCACCCCATATTAACCTGATACGTGATGTAACTGAAATACTGTTCAAAGTTGTGTTAAACCAAGCTCACTCACTGTACACTGATCGTGGACATGTGGACATGTTCAACGCGACAGGCTTCTAATGCTCCTAGGCCGCCTATATGGTGATAGAATCTCATTTTTCCAACCTAACATAGACATCTTTATGTTCACAATTATAACGTTGCCATAGTCAGACATGGTTATGATTCACGATCTGGAAACTGGCGACAAGTTACACATAGTGAAATCTGAGGGCAATCGGCATCAGTAACACTCCACCATTATAGAGTGCAAAGAATAACTAACACTATCCGTCGTTCCTGAGCAGTTTGTGAAGCATGGTATAATTGTCTGTGACATCTTCGCCTTTTGCCATTCACATGTTTGCATGTAAACTTTCCACTGTAAACACCGGGAGTATTCCGAGGTGACATCCAGGTGTTCCCGCTGACTGAAGAAACACACCTGACGTGATGGCGCGCTCGGGCAGCAGCTTCTACCTGACGCGAAACGCTATTTACAATGAAGAACCTTTGCATCAGTGTATACAGAAATACACATCTGTATTTATGGCATTACGTGAGCATCAACAGAGAGCTGCTCTTCATAAAGTGTTACAAACCACCTTACCGCAACAGTTAAGGAAGCCGGGCTGTTTGTGACTCGTGATACTCTCTTTGTTTTAGTCTTGGATAAATAGAAGATCACAATCATAATTTTCTTTTAGTATTGATTGTATAATTCTCTACCTTGCTTGTATCTAATGCATGCAGTGGTTGCTCCCTTGATGTACAGATAGTTTTTGAGTCGACGTCATGATAGGACCCGTGAAGATCCGGGATAGAATAGCTCTTCAGCAACCCATGCGAAATACTGTGCGGTTAAAAGGCGACTAACCGGATCGGGTGGTCAGACTCGCTGACTTTGTTGAAGCATGCCATCAATCCCAGTTGCGTGGATCGATGCTCATGATCTCAATAACTGGAGTGTCTGGTTCAGCTGAAATATTGCTCATTATGGCGTTAAACAACAAACGTACATCACTGACAAAGGTAACCAGGTAAAAAATGTACTCATTTAAAAAAAAAACCCAATACAATTCCTGGACCCTTTAATTGGAGCACGTGTTTCGGTAAATACTGATACAAACGATTATCACGAGACAAGCTCACAGCAGTCGCAGAACGTGTAACTTTGACTGACCTGTTGGGGATCCCGTCTGAGTCGAATGAGTGTTCAAAATCCACTTGTGCATACTCTACCCCATCTGATAACGGTGGCAATACTGTACACCAAGCCTCTTCCAAGTAAGCAGTTATCCCTTCGTCGTATGTTAACAAAATGAGTGTAAACGTGTTTGGATTATATATGGATTAGTAACTTGAAGTAAATTTCGGAACTTGTGGTTCGAATGCAGATGTATACAGACTTATATTTTACAATGCTTTCCAGGATTAATGATTTTGTATGCATAATGCTGAGACCCAGGCCATATATCTAGGACATGCTCTGTAGAGCTGGTAGCTAACAAGGAAGGTAGGGTAGCCTAGTGGTTAAATCGTTCCCTTGTCACGAAAGGCCCGGGTTCGATTTCCAATATGGCTACAATGTGTGAAGCCCGTGATATTGCTAAAAGCGGCGTAAAACTCTACTCATTCATTGGGGACTAACAAGTCGATAATAAAAATGGGCCAATTTGTTCGTAAGGCGTTAAATTAATTGAGCAGGAGTAGACAGTCTTTAACGTTGTAAATTATGTAGGATGTCCTACAATAATGTGTTGTAACAGCAATTAAAGTGTTCGCCAACTCCTTTTAGAGAAAATATAACTCTCCTAAGGAAAATCACCGATTTTCAATTTGCCCTGTTCGAAAGATTATATCGTTTTGTGAACACGCCTGATGAGAGGGAGTACGCGTGTTCGCGTGTCATTTAAGTTCGTTTGTTTGTTTGTTGTTTAACGCCGCACCCAGCAATATTACAGCTATATGACGGCGGTCTTTAAATAATCGAGTCTGGACCAGACAATCCAGTGATTGACAACATGAGCATCGATCCACGCAATTGGGGTAATTTAAGTGGAAATACTGTTAATATGCACCGTTCCAATGTTCCACCGCAGGCAATGTATGTTAATTACAAAGAATACAAGTAAATGTGAAGAAAAAAATTCCCGTGTCGATTTCGCTCTACTGGCAGCTGTGGAAGTGCATATCATGGAATAGCACGTGTTTGTATGTTTAGCTGATGGTTGTTTAGGGGCGAATAACGAACAAACGTTTACCAGGATCATTTCTAGTATAAGCACAGGTCGATATGTGTAAGTATAATAGAACATTCACCAAGTCTGATTTACTACCGCACAGTCGCAATGAGCAATATCTCGACATAGCTGCTGAGTCACACCTGAGCACCCCTAAAAAGCAGTGGATTCGCCCAGGTAGGTTGTCGCCATCAGGTTTGAACTAATCAAGATGGCGTCGCGGGGTCGGACGAAAATAGCGATATGTGGATTAGTACTAACAAGTCTAGCACTTCTGTTTTTGATCGTGTCAATGTGTACACCAAACTGGTTAGAAGCCTTACAGGAAAGAAGGACAGGTTTCGGAAAGTTGGGAATATGGGAGGCGTGTTTTAACAACTATGTCAACGAGAAAGACAGTCTCGGGAAGCGATACAATGGTTGCCACAGCCTGATGTCGTTCGAATACAGGAGTATATTCGAATGGCTAAATCCGAGTAAGCGTTACATTCTGACAACAGTATATGTGTGTGCACAGTACACTTATAGTTTGTTTTTTCTCCACCCTTTTGATCACACCTGATGTGTCTTTCTTTGATGCATTACGGCACAGGTAAGATAAGTGACGTCACAGGTACAACAATATAAACAAAATGGCGATGCTAACAGTTGGTGTCAAGAAGAACCTGTGAATACATTTTTGAGAGTTTCCAGCTGATATGTTTTAGAATTGTTAGATTTAGACACACATATGTATATAGATGTATCACGTGTGTTTGTTCCAAAATACTCCACACCTGATTCATGTTGAGAATATCGATTACATAGTGAAGGGCATTTCCGGTTTTAGATTTCAGGAATTCCATGTTTAGTTCAAAGGCATATCCACGAAAAGGAACGATAATTCATATTTCTGGTTATAACAGGAGCGCGTTATACTCTTGATTATTAATATATGATTTTTTGTTCAAAAAAAGTATTTTGTTTTAAAATAGGTATTGAAACTTTTCAATTGTTTATTTTATCGATGTCGTTCTGTATATATTCAATCTACAATATCACCTGAAATGTAGCACGCTGGCTCGGGTATTATATGGCAATAACGGCACCTTGTATTAATTAGCCTCGCTCTGGTTACAAGGAACCGCTAAACAATTGTTTTCCTCCGAGGTGTTTATTTTACAAGTGGGTGTTAAATGTCAAATGGGAAGGGATGCCTGCGTCTGTTGATATATTTGTGTTGTAGATTACATTGGACACTTTCGTGTCACGTTTTTATACTCAAAATAAACAAAAAAGGTTCAAAGTTAAAACTTAAGAGCTTCGTGATGGATTGTGATAAAGCCCCATGTGGAGCCTGTTAAGACACCAGAGATTTTACTTACACAGATCCGTAGTTTAATTTTTTTCGATGCGCCAGGAACACAATTTAGTTAGAATCTACATCTGAATATTCTTGGTAGATACTAAAGAACCAGACTGCAACTATGGTGTATATCACATAAACATTGAATAAATACACATTCGCTCACGGTAAGACTTTTTTAAAACTTTGTTTACGAATCCCCGACTCAAATATTTGAAATGTGAATAAATAAATTGGAAAGCAGTTTTTTTTTTATTCCTCCAACCTCAAGTAAGTAGTAAGTAAACCGTTTAAAAAGTCTAACTTACTGCCTCTATCCATGTAAATAAATAATTTAAAATACTATTATTATAACCTGTTTAAAATTTATCTTAACTTCAAAACGCAACTAATTATGATGTATCTATTTGAAATTGGAATGGGTTTTTTCCACCTACCCACCTGAATGTTGGGGATGAAAATCCATAAACCGACCGAAACAATGGCTGGCTCTTCCAGTCATCAGTTACAAACTGGATCCAGTTAAAAAAATTCAGTGTAGAATTAGAATATAATTAAGGTTAGAGACATAACCCCTCCCCCCATCGCTTGGGCACGCCAGAAACCTATGATTGTGGGTTCGAATACCGGTTCGCCCTGGTTATGTGTCATGGGTTTTACCGAAATGGTAAACATTTGAGACCTGCTTCACTTCAAGCCTTCTCCATACATTAAGCTGACACGTCGGGATACAATTAGAATACTGAGATTATTATATATTTATATTGAGATTTGGAGCATGTCAAGATGACCTCTGTTTCCATAATTGTCTCTATGCGAACTGGACCGCCTCCGTGGTCTAGCGGTAGGGCGTCAGCCCGGATAGCGGGGGTTCGGTCGCGTCATACCAAAAGACGTTATTAGATGGTACTTCTTGTTACCCTGCCTGGCACTCGGCACTAAGGAGTTAAAACAAGGAGCGGTCGTCTCGAAGTTAGTATACTGTCTGAGTGGGGTATTCATGTTAAACTGCAAGATAGTATGTCAGTGGGCGAGCACTATATAATCGGCATTAGTTCCGAACTAGCACAAGCAGCCACATACGTGCATGCACGTCGATGTATTATCAGTGCAATAATCTTGAAAACCCCATTTTGCTAGAATGGAATTAAAATGAGGATTTGGTATTGTGTATATGGGAAGCTGACACAACATACTAATTTAAAGCGTCTATTCCTCAGAGAGCACACCGTTTGCATAACATTCAGTCCTTGACGCTTGGTCTCCTTAAAGTTTGATACGCAAGACAGGGTCTTCAGCAACCCATGCTTGCTGTAAAAGGCGACTAACGGGATAGTGTGGTCAGGCTCGCTGACTTGGTTGATGCATGTCATCGATCTCAATTGCGTTCGATGCTCATGATGTCAATCACTGGATTGTCTGGTCCAGACTCAATCATTTACAGACCGCCTTCATATAGCTGTAATATTGTTGAGTGCGGCGTTAAACAACAACAAACAAAGCTATCTTAGCGCTACGACTGTCTGTCGTAAGTCTATGCTTAAATATTTGAGTAAGGGCATCTTCGCCCTACGTTCTCTTTGGGAATCGAACCCAGATATTGGAAGACCATTATGCATTTCCTTTGTTCGAGACACGAGTATGTAGAAATTCCTAACTAATATTCTGCTGCAATCATATAATTTGTATTTACGTGTAAATATGTTTGTTTTCATGTCAAGCAAGGTTCCCTCGTATGTGGACGCGAGTATTCACCGGCTCTTCTGTTTCAGCATGGCTCCTTGTCATCCAAGTGCTGATGGTACTCACGCTGATAATAATGATGGTGTGTCTTGTCTTCGTCATCATGTACTTCGTCAAGTGCTGCCCGGCAAACAAGGAGAAACGATACGTCATGTTCAGCTACATCCTCAACTTCACAGCAGGTGGGTATTTCACGTCACTGTAGAGCGAGGTTCGAATTCACACATGGTGATAATTTGAGAAGCCTACCCATAAATTCCGTCGGGATGTTGGTGCAAGGAAACCAAACCCATCCTATGGCCATCGATACACGGGGGATGGTGGGAATGAAAGAGAATATTCTACACATTTAACTCTGCTGATTGTTAAAAGATGGTACTTGTTGTTACCCTGTCTGGCGCTCGGTATTAAGGGGCTAAAACAAGGACTGGTCGGCTCGGAGTCAGTATACTGTGTCTGAGTGGGGTATTCATGTTAAACTGCGGCATGGTGTCTCAGTGAGCTAGCACTACAAATCGGCATCAGTCCGGACTAGTACAAGCAGCCACACACACGTGCATGCACATCGCTTTATAAGTGTAATAATCTTTGACGCGACGTTAAACCCCATTTCACCTCACCACCTCATGCTTAGTAGCCGACCAAGAACGTCCCCTCCTTAACACCTGCAGAGTCACTGTGCCCTGTCTGTCATAAACATTCAAGAAAGCAGCAATGACTCTGGTGTTGGTTTCAGGGTCATGGTATCCAAATAGGTATTTGATGAAAATACTCAAAGCAAATTTCCGTTATTTATGTTAAAATTCATACTGACCTGTATACTCACGATACTTATAATATAAAATATGTAGATTGACAGAAAGAGGTATGTATGACAGCCACGAAATATAGTATTCAACCTCTTTGATGTCAATAACATATCACAAAGGCAAAGCATGGCCGTAAAACATGTACACGAATAGAAGTTATTATCTGTCTAAATCTTCAGGAATATGCAATAATAATCTTGATCTTTTTCAGGTGCGTTTATCGGCGTCAGTGTCATTACGTTCGGTATCAAGGCTGATACTGACCGCCAATGGCTGCCTCACCCCGATTCAAACTTCCTCTCCTGGTCGTTTGGTTTTGCCGTCCTATCTGCGTTTTTCGCCCTCTTTGGTGGAATGTGTCTGCTGGTCGAGTGGATGAGACTGAACCAGGAAGACAACAACAGGGCCCGAAGACAGAACATGTCTCTCACGTCCAAGCCTGCTACAAGATACTAAAGAAGCAGACGACACAACTGCAGGAGCAGACGACATGAACTGAAGGAGCAGACGTTGACAATAAGAACTGTGGAAGCAGATATATGTGACAATACCTTCCCGCCACCTCATTGTGGTCTGTCGTTTAGAGTGTAACAAATAAGCTAATCAACACTCGGGCACCAGATTACAGATTTCTGTCACCTTGAGAAATCAGTGAAATCATCCAGGACTTAAATGCTCATGGAAATGAAATAATTAATCGTTTTCTATATTTTGATGGTTATTCGTGATCTAATCATGATCTTATATCAGGGCCTTTGAAATCATATCACCTATAGAGGCAGCTCTTTCAACAAAACACAGGTTGGTAAATATGTAGGTTCGAATATATATTTTTGGGTTTTGCAGATTTTACATTATTGTGCTTGATGTAGTCCTTGATGGGCACTTACTGAACTGGCTATTTTATGCAATGTCATTTGCTAATCATGTATTACAGTGTCTGCTTCTATAGAAACAACTGAAGCTCAGGATATATAATTACGCGCTGATGCGCGAGATACATTTCGCTTTGGTTAGTCAAAGTATTTTCAGTTCCAATAGTATTGTATGAACAAAGGGAAGCAACTCTTGCCAGGGACCTTTCCGCTGTAGTTATGTACGTTAAGCTCCAAAACACCTGCCAAGGTAGCAGTCATTGACAAACTGTGTGAATGCTGCAGGCTATGTTTATAAGAAAAATAATAAGTACAGTAATATCAATGACAATTATAAGGCTCTGAGAACATTACTTAGGAGGAAATCTCAATGATTTTTCATTAACATAGTATGGCTATAACGCTTTTCCATATATATGTGGATCGTTTTGTACATTTGTATAATATCTCATCATTCGCTGCAGAATAGAAGAATATGCATCATTGTACATACCATATGTTTTGTATATTCGAAAAGATTGTGTCCTTGTTTTAGTTTAGTTTTAGTTACAAATAGCTTAACTGCAATAATTTGACACTGATTATAGCATTGTTTCTAGTTATCATTTTTTGGCATTCTAAAACACTTTTAATCTTTACATATTTATTTAATCTGAGAAAACTGACTAATATAGTAGTGTCATCGTTACTACCTGTGTAGTTGATGACGTATTGATTGGTTACATACTGAGTTATAGTGATGATCACGTTGATACTCGTTTGATTCCGTGAAACTTGGTAATGGAGGAAGCCTGGCCGGAATCAGCCGAGGATTTTCCTATTGTCCATCAGCATAATCGATCTGCCCCTTACCTCAATGCTTCAATTTTCTAATTCAAATTTACAGCAGTTGCAATATTCATCTTTCATAAATAAGAACAATGTTTCCACTGAAATAGGTTTTCAATGTACTGAATAATGGTTTTACTTTTCCTTTTCCACACAACTTCGAATAAAAATATATCCACTTCGTACGATAAGGGGAAGTGACTCCTTCCAAATTAACCATTGTATCTCTGAAATCGGTTTTCTAGAAAATACCAACTCCTGTAAATATCACTTAATGACCATTGTGATTGAGGTATTAGCGTTAAGTCTTTGTCCTTTGTATGTTATATTTCTTTTGAAAATGGTGATTATGCCCTATTTGATAATGCCACTTTGAATTTTAAGAGGAGCATTTCTAGCCTGAAATTTCAAGGAGCATTTCAATATACCTGTCTGCATGTTTATCCTATCGTGCTTCTCCCCATACCCAGTCGATGTATATATCATTTCTTTATTTCCCTAATCATACCTATTTTTGTAAGATGACAAAATCGTTTACAATAAAATATCAAATGGATCACAATCCTTTTATCATTTTCTTCCCGCTGGAAAACAAGCATGCATTGAGGCAAGTCTTCCTGAAAAGCTGAAAAAAGCTGACAAGGCCTGAAACGACGCTTTCCTCTCCACAACAAACGTGGATTTGAATCTCGGATTCCCCATGACTCTTGTTTGGTGGATCCGCGCTGATGCTCAAGTGACGAGTGTTCAACATCAATAGACCGTCTCCGTGGTCTTGTGGAAGAGCGGAAGGTCTGGGTTTCCATCCCCGGCTGCGTCATACCAAAAGACGTTAAAAGATGGTACTTGTTGTTACCCTGCCTGGCGCTCGACATTAAGTGGCTCAAACAAGGACTGGTCGGTTTACTGTGTCTGAGTGGGGTATTCATGTTAAACTGCGGTATGGTATCTCAGTGGGATAGCACTATAAATCTGCATCAATCCGGACTAGTACCAACAGCCACACACACGTACATGCACGTCTCCATATAAGTGCAAAAATCTTGGACGCGTATACCCCATTTCATCTCTGCTCAACATCAACAACCTGCACCAACGTAGGCTTTCGTCCCACAGTCAGCTTCCGCGCTGCGAAATACAGCGTAAAACCCACTTCACTCACTCATTTTTTAGACTGGTGTCAATTCAGTGTCCTATATACTTGTGTGCTGTCAACCTCAGCGTGAATCCATACTCACTTTATCTACCACTGTTTCCTTGTTCCACATCGTGTGATTGCAGACATGTAAACCTTTATTGGAACATCCCAGTGCTCTTGACTGAACAGGTAAACATCTACGACCTTCGTCACTTGGGATATTCCTTCGCGACACGCCGTGATATAACTGGAATACTGGACACCAGCTCCCTCACCAGGTACGACTGGTCAAGAGCGGACTTCGGTTGACATGGCAATAACGTTTATCAGGCATCTTAAACATAGCTTGGTATATTCTACAGCTATCAAGGCTGACGAGGTAATAGTACAAGACGATAATTTTAGACAAATATATTTATTCACAGATGATAGTGTTATATTCACAAATGAGAGTTGATCACAATGGTAAACAATCAACAAGTACGTGTTAGCAGATCGTCTTTAAAATGGCGTGTTGTATCTTACTTCCAATAACTTCTCATAAGTGGTCCTCAAAGTTTCACAAGTGATACAACACGCACTCTCCAATCCGGTCTGGAGATAGTTTCAACCCTTTTTTAAACAGAAATAAATTAAAAAAACCAATGTTCTAAATACAACAATAAGATATATAGTCATTGTTAGCAAGGCAAGGCAAATACATCAATCAACTTTCACAGAACAACACCAGATTTGAAAACCCGAAGAGAGGTCATTTTGTAACTCAATCTATACAGTAGCACTCCAGTCTCTCCCGGACTAAACTAAACAGTGGTTTTGATTTTGAACACGGATTAACTGTAACAGCTACGACACAACATACATCTAAAAGCGTAAAACCTGTGAACACAAGTAATATAGAAGGATAAACTGAAACTGACATCGTATAAAGAAATATTGAAATTAGTTTTTTTTTATCGACTTTCCAATTGATGTTAACGATCGTGTATATACCTTCACTAGTGGATCATTATGTCCGAGTTTCTCCCTTGTTCGTCTTCATGTTATCCTCACACTCTTTTGTTCATCTATTTTAGAAATCAAACTTAAAATCAAAGAACATTTTGATATTGCCAAATCTTAATTTTCGCGACGCTACCCGCCTGTGTGCAGACAAGTGAGTGAGTGAGTATGGTTTTACGCCGCTTTTAGCAATATTCCAGCAATATCACGGCGGGGGATACCAGAAATGGGCTTCACACATTGTACCAATGTCGGGAATCAAACCCGGGTTTTCGGCGTGACGAGCGAACGCTTTAACCACTAGGCTATCCGACCGCCCCTTGTGTGCAGACAAGTTGACATATGTGCACAGACAACTCAAACACGGTGACCCATGTCGTGGAACTCTACAAAGTCAGATGGTTATAGATTGTCTCTTCATACGACTAAACAACAAATTGGTTGCGTTGCACGTATACCGATAAAGCAGGTACAGTAAAATACGTTTATAACGAACACGCTTATAACGAACTGACGGATATAACGAACTTTATTTTTGGTCCCGGCCATTTGTTGTATAGATGTTGTATATATGCTTATAACGAACTACGGTTATAACAAACCAAAATTAGTGGTCCATTTGAGTTCGTTATAACCGTTGTTTACTGTATATACATATTTTTCTCAGTTCTCCGTGTCTTCCCGGCCCTAGAAGTGAATCATGTTTTTTAAACGCTGTGTTACGTTTTGCTTCCAGAATCGTATTATGTTATTAAAATGTATTCATTGGTGATAACATACACAAAGCTTCAAACTGGTGTTCAGGGATAGTTTCAATCCTCTTTATAACATAAAGTAATAAAAAACAAGAATCAATGTTGTTAGTGTAACATGTCAACATGTCATTCGTAGCAAGAAACAAAACAAATAACAAATGTGACCCACCATGAGAAAAGGAACCTTATGGGTGCGGGGAAACAATTGTGCTATGGCATCATAAAGACGTGTGATGTCATGTATCTATTTAATACATATGAATTGAAGCTTGCGAATTGTATTTTTGTGTTTCGAAGATGCTGTTGTTTTTAAAATATAATGAAAAGTCACAATGTGATTTTTCACCCATGAGGTCCCTTATCTCATGGTTGGTCACAAATAATCAACTCTAAAAACGGGGCACAATACATGATCGAAGCACATGACGAGCAACATCTGGACTAGACACTGGCTAGACTAATCGACCCCTACCCACCCCCGCCCTTACCCTTGATGAACAGAGAATGGCCACACAGATCACGTTATTAAGAAACTGCTGCATTTATACAGTTCTCGATGCTCTCATTAATACAATGAATGAAATGGAAATACATAATAAAAATGTTTGTATCCCTGAATTCCTTGGATAAACAAGTGTTACGGTATTGGTACCAATGCAACTAGCGGCCCCTGAGGTATTCCTTGTATTATCAGTGGCACTGGTATCAATTTAACCATGGACTCTTTACATATTACTTAGATTAACAAGGGTATTGGTATCAATTCAGCCATGGACCCCTTACATATTACTTAGATTAACACGGGTATTGGTATCAATTCAGCCATGGACCCCCTACATATTACTTAGATTAACAAGGGTATTGGTATCAATTCAGCCATGGACCCCTTACATATTACTTAGATTAACACGGGTATTGGTATCAATTCAGCCATGGACCCCCTACATATTACTTAGATTAACAAGGGTATTGGCATCAATTCAGCCATGGACCCCCTACATATTACTTAGATTAACAAGGGTATTGGCATCAATTCAGCCATGGACCCCCTACATATTACTTAGATTAACAAGGGTATTGGCATCAATTCAGCCATGGACCCCCTACATATTACTTAGATTAACAAGGGTATTGTTATCAATTCAGCCATGGACCCCTTACATATTACTTAGATTAACAAGGGTATTGGTATCAATTCAGCCATGGACCCCCACCCACCATCCACCACCCCCCATCCCCAACATATTACTTCGATTAACAAGGGTATTGGTGTCAATTCAGCCATGGACCCCCTACATATTATTTAGATTAACAAGGGTATTGGTATGAATTCAGCAATCCCTGACGAATTCCTTGGATTAACAAGGGTATTGGTATGAATGCAACTAGCGATCCCTGACGAATTCCTTGGATTAACATGGGTATTGGTATGAATGCAACTAGCGATCCCTGACGAATTCCTTGGATTTACAGAGGAATTGGTATCAATTGGCACCTGTCTAATTGTGTGGTGTACCCTTTAACCTTGCTACACATCAATACTGCATGTTTGTCCATCATATAACCGTGTTATATATCATCACAATAGGACCATCGCCATACAGAAGATATATCCTCACCGGTGGAACCCTGACATGACACAAATTGTGTTGATGCATCAGATTCAAGGGTTTTTACGGCAGTCTGTCTGTCTGCAGCGAACAGACACAGTGATGTCTGGTTCAAACGCATCATACTGCATCAGAAATAATCCATACAATTTCGGTAAAACATACAATAAACACAACCCGGAAATGCCCGCTGAACATCTACAGTGACGACCTTCACTGCCCTTCATCTACAGTGACGACCTTCACTGCCCTGCATCTACAGTGACGATCTTTAGTGTTCTGAACCTATAGTGATGACCTTCACTGTTATGTCCTGCATCTTCTGCAGTGTTCGAGATGAGCGCCTGTGCGTAGGCCCGTGATTTGTAGATCTCGTGTCGGGCCCATTGTGTCAAGTTTATGTGGGTCCTTATGGCCTGCAGTAAATCTATCTCTCTATTTATTTATCACAAAAAGTTGCAGCTTTTTAATGTGGGCCTGAAGAGTTTAGTCGTGGTCTGCATCTTCTAAAGTCGGTCGGTCCTGATTGCAGACTGGCATTTTTTATTTCAAACACTGCTGTTCTACATCTACAATGACGGTCTTCACTGTTCTGCATCTACAATGACGGTCTTCAATGCTCTGAATCTGCAGTGTTCTGTTGCATGTTTCTTCACTCTGATGTTTTCTGGGTCATTTTCCCTTAAAAATACTATTCAAGTATCACAAAATAATTCGGTAGAAAAACGATCATGCCTGTCATGAAGTAAGAAATATAGGGAAATTATGCGTGTTAATTGTCTCCCCAAATGTCCAGACAATATCTGGACAACACTGCTTCCTCTTGTCCCGGTTAGTGTTTCCGCATTGACCTTTCCCTGCTGCAGCACAGAAGCAGGGCCTGTATCCCGTGCATGCTTGAACCAATCATCATGATGAATATGGTAGCTACGCTTGTGTAGTAGGACCAATCCAACTGGTTGGAATCAGGAAGCGGAAGCCAGTAGGGGTCGTTCGAGCTGTACCTGTACAAGGACGTCCCACACGATATCATGACCGCTGAAACAGACAGCACGAAGAGTAAACATTGTTAGGTCTTGTCTCATACTCGTTCAATTGTAAGGACATTATTAGGTCTTGTCTTGTACTCGTAACATTTTGAGGTTGGTTGGCTCGTTTGTTATTCAAGCTATATGACGGCGGTCTGTTAAATAATCGAGCCTGGACCAGACAATCCAGTGATTAATATCATGCGCATCGATCCACGCAATTTGGATCGATGACATGCATCAACCAAGTCATCAAGCCTGACCACCCCATCCAGTTAGTCGCCTCTTACGACAAGCATAGTCGCCTTTTACAGCAAGCATAGGTTGCTGAAGACCTATTCTACCCCGGAGCTTCACGGGTCAACATTTTAAGGACATTGTTAGGTCTTGTCTTATACTCGTACAATTGTAAGGACATTGTTATGTCCTGTCTTGTACTCGTAACATCTCAACCCCACAGTGATTTGTTTCCAACACTTCAGAGTTGGCGTGTCAAAGGTTTTATGACTGCGAGATTGGGTGGTACAATTGGGGTGCACTGACTGAAATGTATATACTTTGCTTATCGGAGAGTGATATACATGTACATAAAAGTCTTATTGACGACCGTGTTTCCTAGTGTAAACTCATTGCAACTATTACAAACGCATCACGGACAGACTATTTGATATATTAAAAGAAAATTGCATGGCTTGGTAGCTGTAGGATCAGGAGTTGTGAAAACTCAGAAGGATGGAGCTTACTTGATACGCTGCCTAGGACAGTGATGGGGATGAGGAGTTGTGCCCTCCCCTGAACCAGGTAGAAGGCCGAGGAGAAGAGGTTGAAGACGTTGAGGAACAGAGACATCACCAACATGCCCTTGACTGCCTTCAGCCATACTAAAACAAAGAGACATCACCAACATGCCCTTGACTGCCTTCAGCCATACTAAAACAAAGAGACATCACCAACATGCCCTTGACTGCCTTCAGCCATACTAAAACAAAGAGACATCACCAACATGCCCTTGACTGCCTTCAGCCATACTAAAACAAAGAGACATCACCAACATGCCCTTGACTGCCTTCAGCCATACTAAAACAAAGAGACATCACCAACATGCCCTTGACTGCCTTCAGCCATACTAAAACAAAGAGACATCACCAACATGCCCTTGACTGCCTTCAGCCATACTAAAACAAAGAGACATCACCAACATGCCCTTGACTGCCTTCAGCCATACTAAAACAAAGAGACATCACCAACATGCCCTTGACTGCCTTCAGCCATACTAAAACAAAGAGACATCACCAACATGCCCTTGACTGCCTTCAGCCATACTAAAACAAAGAGACATCACCAACATGCCCTTGACTGCCTTCAGCCATACTAAAACAAAGAGACATCATATAGACTTGAAACAGCGGTCAATCCAAATGTGGACAACGGGCATATTTACCAAAGTATAACTGACAGATATTGATATGGATTAAATACACGGAAATGCAGTGAAATGAGATGCCAACTTTGAACATATTCATGGACTATTGCTAATGTTATACTTACAAGATGAGTGGCCTAGAGGCTTTTGAAATACAAACTACAAATACATTGCTACAAATGTTTCGGTAGCAACTTGAAGCTGGGCGACAGAGGGTTAATGTAACGGAACCATATAGCAAGCTCCAGATAAATGATATATAAAGCGTTAAATTGGGTGACCATTATTAATCATTGTAATAAGATAAAATAGAAATAAACATTTTGTTTTGTTATTCAGGAATTGTCAGGATAAAATAAAAGTTTGAATATTGTTTATTTGTATCCTTAGAGATATAAGGGTTTCCGTCTCCGTGCATCGAGTATTATCAGAAATGTAAGCTACATCCTGGTTAATTACACACTGACGAGGCAGGTCAAGAACTATCCTCCCATTCCCGAGTATGGCTGCAGCATATCCCGAAAGCAAGTTGTAGTGTTGAAAATGGTCTATGACGATAACAACGCTGACATTCCTCCCGCATCATAACAGCAATGCGTAGACTGAATTGGTGTATGACAGTCAACACACGAGCTTGACCTCATGACAAGATTATCCATAAAGTAAACAAACAATGTGAATGTCTGTTATGAACACTGTCCTCGCATACAAGCAGGGTCATAGCAGCGGTTCCAAAGTGATTTGATTCGAAACAACTTGTTCAAAATAAAAAAAGGGTTTAAAACTTTGAATTATATGTAACTATGTAACATACATAGGTTACAATTAGGAACCAAATACATATTTTACCGCGGTTATTTAAGTTAGAAAGAAGCTTGTTGCAATGAAGAAATCATTATTACGACATTATGACCACGATCATCATGATAAATGGTATTTTTGTGGTTGGTTTGTTGTTTAAAGCCGCACTCAGCTGTATTCAAGCTATATGACGGCGGTCTGTAAATAATCGAGTCTGGACCAGACAATCCAGTGATTGACCTCATGAGCATCGATCCACGTAATTTGGATCGATGACATGCATCGACCAAGTCAGCAAGCCTGACCACCCGATCCAGTTAGTCGCCTCTTACGACAAGCATAGTCGCCTTTTACAGCAAGCATGGGTTGCTGAAGACCTATTCCAGCCCGGATCTTCGAGGTTCGGTATTTTTGTAACGATTTCTGTGTTGACGTTACCGGAAATAGGATATAACGTATTTGACATAGATTAGAAACACAGCAATATCAATAGAGTGTTACTGCCAAGTGTTTATAAATTACATTATGAAATATTTAGTCTTATACTTACTGGGGTGTATCCAATCCTGAACATCATAGAAAATTGGGTCGGCAAAACTGTAACACCCAACTAAGCCTTTAGGGGTCTGTACATTTCTATGTATGACGTAGTTAACCAGACAGATCTTCCATAAACCGGCCTTCTGGAATCCGGACCCCTCCACAGGGGACTGTATCCAACTGTCCGTGAACACAGCAACCATTAAGGTAATCGTAGCCGTCGCGATGATCAACGTTCCCAGGCCATGGAGCAGGAGATTTGTCCGCTCGCCCGCCATTTTGAATTTTGTTGACTCACGCGTTGCAAAGCGAGATAGTGTTATCGAGAACGCCACCGCATTGCTTGATAAGTGACAGGTAGGCAACGCTGGCATGTGTAGTCTTAAGTTGCCATTTTTGCAAACATGTGATAAAACAACTGATTTGACCTGTGATTTTAAATTATCAGACAGCATTTGCATAACATTGGTAACAAAGCGTTTGACACTCCTGTAAAAAAATCGAATTTAATATTATTATTTGATTCTATGAACGATATGTCATTAGATACGTGTAAGTTTAACGTGTACACTGACATGTGAGTACCTGCTGGATCATGCTGAAAACATATTTCTAAATTCTAAAATACTGCTGTTTTTTGTCGGTAGAGGAGAGTGCAGATAGACCCTGATTTCAAAGCAGGCTTAGTTTCAGTTAAACATAACATCAACCTCATGTCGCACGCTGTATTACATTATATCTTCAAACTGATGAATATTTATACGCTTTTCTATGCCATTTTAAGTCCCAACTAAATGGGAGCCACAAATTCACCGAGGCTGACACCCATAAATATAATTGTATATTTGCAATGATTCCACAGGGTGTTCGCCAAACAGTTGGGCATGTTCTTCGTTACCGTTAGCGAAGGTCAAGGTCACAAAGCCAAAGCATGCAAAACATGGCATCTACATGAATTTAAAACAGTCACTACGGTGATTCTATGGTGGCCGAGAGGAGCCATCAATTCCAGCCGCGAGAAAGCGATAACGCGATAACACGAGACGAGAAAGCGATAACACGTGACGAGAAAGCGATAGCACCAGACGAGAAAGCAATAAAGTGAGCAAGCGATAGAACGAGGGGACAAAGCGATAAAACGATATGAGAAAGCGATATTTCCCATAAACCCGTACATTGAAAAAGGTTTTTGCTGATATTCAGTTATCCATTCCTATAATTTCCACCGGTATTTTGCCTTTTATACCAAGAATTTTTCAAAATATTGTAGTAAATAAATTTGTTAGATATAGATACAGAATGATATCTCGTTTCCTTTGCATACATGCATGAGTTTACTTTCTTGTATCGTAGCAAGTTAGAAAGATTCACATACACAAGGGAAAAGTCTTTTAGTTTTACTTTATTTCGCCAAAACTCCACAAAGTCCGCGGATAATTTGCGATATTTTGCGAAACATAATTGTCCCTTTTATGAGAGTTACTAGTTTTATGCCTAAATGCGTGAAGCCTATCTATGGGCTCACTAACAGCGGTGTTTATCATTTAATATATGCAAGTACATATACATGTGGATTCGTACAAGACTAGAGACACAATACAAGTTGATCAGAAATCAAATGTCAAAAATAATATTTACGGACAGTATTATGGCATTCACACTGTCACATCATATACTACTCTAATGAAGTTAATGAACACCAAAATTTATAAGACTGTGGTTTGCAATACAATCAGCCATGACTGATTAACCATAGTCATATGAAAAACTCTTTAACTTCTTTTGTATAGTATATATTGAGATTTTAATATGACCTATTCAGAGAGTATTGTCATGACCTGCCTTCCACTGACGGCGTGATGGTCCCATAGAACACCTTTGTTTGTTTATTGTTTAACGCCACACTCAGCAATATTCCAGCTTAATGACGGCGCTCTGTAAATAATCGAGTCTTGACCAAACGATCCAGTGATTGACACCATGAGCATCGATCCACGCAATTGGCATTCGATGACATGCTTCAACCAAATCAGCGAGCCTGACCACCCGATCCAATTAGTCGCCTCTTACAACAAGCATTGTCGCCTTGTACAGCAAGCATGGGTTGCTGAAGACCTATTCTACCCAGGATCTTCACGGGTCTAAGTCCCCAGTACATCTTGCTGGTCTCCCTGTGGGGATTCTGAGGGATGGTAAGTGCCCAGTACATCTTGCTGGTCTCCCTGTGGGGATTCTGGGGGATGGTAAGTGCCCAGTACATCTTGCTGGTCTCCCTGTGGGGATTCTGGGGGATGGTAAGTGCCCAGTACATCTTGCTGGTCTCCCTGTGGGGATTCTGGGGGATGGTAAGTGCCCAGTACATCTTGCTGGTATCCCTGTGGGGATTCTGAGGGATGGTAAGTGCCCAGTACATCTTGCTGGTCTCCCTGTGGGGATCCTGAGGGATGGTAAGTGCCCAGTACATCTTGCTGGTCTCCCTGTGGGGATCCTGAGGGATGGTAAGTGCCCAGTACATCTTGCTGGTCTCCCTGTGGGGATCCTGAGGGATGGTAAGTGCCCAGTACATCTTGCTGGTCTCCCTGTGGGGATCCTGGGGGATGGTAAGTGCCCAGTACATCTTGCTGGTCTCCCTGTGGGGATTCTGGGGGATGGTAAGTGCCCAGTACATCTTGCTGGTCTCCCTGTGGGGATTCTGGGGGATGGTAAGTGCCCAGTACATCTTGCTGGTCTCCCTGTGGGGATTCTGGGGGATGGTAAGTGCCCAGTACATCTTGCTGGTATCCCTGTGGGGATTCTGAGGGATGGTAAGTGCCCAGTACATCTTGCTGGTCTCCCTGTGGGGATCCTGAGGGATGGTAAGTGCCCAGTACATCTTGCTGGTCTCCCTGTGGGGATCCTGAGGGATGGTAAGTGCCCAGTACATCTTGCTGGTCTCCCTGTGGGGATCCTGAGGGATGGTAAGTGCCCAGTACATCTTGCTGGTCTCCCTGTGGGGATCCTGGGGGATGGTAAGTGCCCAGTACATCTTGCTGGTCTCCCTGTGGGGATTCTGGGGGATGGTAAGTGCCCAGTACATCTTGCTGGTCTCCCTGTGGGGATTCTGGGGGATGGTAAGTGCCCAGTACATCTTGCTGGTCTCCCTGTGGGGATTCTGGGGGATGGTAAGTGCCCAGTACATCTTGCTGGTATCCCTGTGGGGATTCTGAGGGATGGTAAGTGCCCAGTACATCTTGCTGGTCTCCCTGTGGGGATCCTGAGGGATGGTAAGTGCCCAGTACATCTTGCTGGTCTCCCTGTGGGGATCCTGAGGGATGGTAAGTGCCCAGTACATCTTGCTGGTCTCCCTGTGGGGATCCTGAGGGATGGTAAGTGCCCAGTACATCTTGCTGGTCTCCCTGTGGGGATCCTGAGGGATGGTAAGTGCCCAGTACATCTTGCTGGTCTCCCTGTGGGGATTCTGAGGGATGGTAAGTGCCCAGTACATCTTGCTGGTCTCCCTGTGGGGATTCTGAGGGATGGTAAGTGCCCAGTACATCTTGCTGGTCTCCCTGTGGGGATCCTGAGGGATGGTAAGTGCCCAGTACATCTTGCTGGTCTCCCTGTGGGGATCCTGAGGGATGGTAAGTGCCCAGTACATCTTGCTGGTCTCCCTGTGGGGATTCTGAGGGATGGTAAGTGCCCAGTACATCTTGCTGGTCTCCCTGTGGGGATTCTGAGGGATGGTAAGTGCCCAGTACATCTTGCTGGTCTCCCTGTGGGGATCCTGAGGGATGGTAAGTGCCCAGTACATCTTGCTGGTCTCCCTGTGGGGATCCTGAGGGATGGTAAGTGCCCAGTACATCTTGCTGGTCTCCCTGTGGGGATCCTGAGGGATGGTAAGTGCCCAGTACATCTTGCTGGTCTCCCTGTGGGGATTCTGAGGGATGTTAAGTGCCCGTACATCTTGCTTGTCTCCTGACCACCCGATCCCGTTAGTCGCCTCTTACGACAAGCATGGTCGCCTTTTAGGGTAAGCATGGGTTGCCATAGAAAACCTAATTAGGGCCATAATCAACCAATTAGTTTTCACAGAAGTCCGTGTATTGTTTTAAAAACCAACGTCTGTACAGTTATTATGTTGAAGTGAACAGTGAGAAAATTTCAACATTCACTCCATAGGTATCATTTAAAATGTGACTGGAAAAGATCAGGGCCCACTTGCACAAAGCGATCTTAGCGCTAAGATGATCGTAACTCCCATACTTTAACATAGGCATCCGATAGTCTTAGCGCTAAGATCGCTTTGTGCAATTGGGCCCAGATGCTCAACACGTATACATTGACGTATGGTACATAGTTGATTTCAATGCACAAGTACATGTTAGGGGGAGATTATGATCAATGATCTTGTGCTCATCTTGGGAAGGGGTGTACATGTTTGGTGACTGGAGTCAAACTGCGACATTGTCTGCCAGCAATTACAGTAATCATCAGCTGCTGGATTGATTTGCGTGATAACAGTTGTTTGTTTGTTTGTTTGTTGTTTAACGCCGCACTCAGCAATATTCCAGCTTTATGACGGCGGTCTGTAAATAATCCCGTCTGGACCAGAAAATCCAGTGATCGGTCTCAAGAGCATGGATCTACGCTGAGTGCGACGTTAAACAACAAACAAATACGTCTTAATTAATAAAGTGGATTGTACACATTCTTTTCTACCCATGCATTTTATGGGTACATCAATCAGTATTAGATTGTTATACAGATGATTGTAATGGATGTGGTTGTAACCTGTCGGGCAAAAGAAAGTATGCACTTGAAAATTGGATTGGACCTAATCAAAACGTTATTAGGCTGAACACAGTCGCCGAAAAATTAAGACGCCAAATGAATCACCATCGAATAACCATTTCTTGTTTGATTCATTTTTTGCCACAAGCGGTTGGATCCTATGAGTGAGTGAGTGAGTATGGTTTTACGCCGCTTGTAGCAATATCACGGCGGGGACACCAGAAATGTGGATCCTATGAAACCATAGTGAATGAATGAAAGAGTGTAAAACCTTCATGCTGTTCAGACAGGAGTTAAAGCCTGAGTTGGATCCGGAGCAGGAGCCAGGGCCAGAACAGGAGCCAGGGCCAGAACAGGAGCCAGGGCCAGAACAGGAGCCAGGGCCAGAACAGGGCCAGAACAGGAGCCAGGGCCAGAACAGGGCCAGAACAGGAGCCAGGGCCAGAACAGGGCCAGAACAGGAGCCAGGGCCAGAACAGGAGCCAGGGCCAGAACAGGGCCAGAACAGGAGCCAGGGCCAGAACAGGAGCCAGGGCCAGAACAGGGCCAGAACAAGGCCAGAACAGGAGCCAGGGCCAGAACAGGGCCAGAACAGGGCCAGAACAGGAGCCAGGGCCAGAACAGGGCCAGAACAGGAGCCAGGGCCAGAACAGGGCCAGAACAGGAGCCAGGGCCAGAACAGGGCCAGAACAGGAGCCAGGGCCAGAACAGGACCAGAACAGGAGCCAGGGCCAGAACAGGGCCGGAACAGGAGCCAGGGCCAGAACAGGGCCAGAACAGGAGCCAGGGCCAGAACAGGGCCAGAACAGGAGCCAGGGCCAGAACAGGGCCAGAACAGGAGCCAGGGCCAGAACAGGAGCCAGGGCCAGAACAGGGCCAGAACAGGAGCCAGGGCCAGAACAGGGCCAGAACAGGAGTCAGGGCCAGAACAGGGCCAGAACAGGAGCCAGGGCCAGAACAGGAGTCAGGGCCAGAACAGGGCCAGAACAGGAGCCAGGGCCAGAACAGGGCCAGAACAGGAGCCAGGGCCAGAACAGGGCCAGAACAGGGCCAGAACAGGAGCCAAGGCAAGGGCCAAAGCTGAAGCAACATTCGTCACCACTCGCCCCTTTCCGTAACCTGCAAGAAGACTTGTCCCCCTATCGATGAATGTTATGTGCGAAAATACGACAAACCAATCAGAATGCGCGTATGATTTCAAGTTCTTCGTCAAAGAATCCATCAGAAACAATTTATGATTTTACATATGTCTTGCATTAAAACATATACCCACGACACAGTTAAATGTGGTCAATCATATTGTATAAATCCGCATGTCCTGATGTGCTTTTAATTGCATCTGAAATATATATAATATATGGGGACATATATGTGAAACATTACGCAACGAGTTGACAATTGTTTTAGGTATGCCCGTTTGCGCTAAGACGGAACCCGGTCGCAAAAATGGCCACGAGAGGGGCACGAGTCGCTATTCAGCTTGTCCCGGAATGACACGAGTTGGTCACGAATGCTGAAGCAACTGTGATTTTGCACATCCAGTTATCATGTTAAATCGTTTCTTTTGCAAACATTGGGGACGACGTTGACTCCATGACTGTCGGCTTGAACTGATGAGTAATGTTCCCTATTTTAAAACATTTAAGCTCTCCTCTTCTCTAGGTCTGACCTCAATATTGTGCCTCATTCAGACGTTCTCGCTGGGCCTGCTCTACCACTTGATGAGTTGGACATACTTTAGCAATCTTGTGTTCAAGATTAATCATTGATTTATCTTCTTGATTCTTCATCTCTTCTACTTGTTTCTTAGCCCATTCTGGTTCCTACAACTCCAGTAGGCTTGCATCTTGGCAGATATGTACTCTTCTCGAGAGGTCACAGCTGACTCTATGACAAAGCCTACAACCCAGTGAGCTTAGATGTGTCAAAAATGTTAAACAAAAAATCAATAGAAAGGACTGTTTATCTTTGAATAAAGTACAAGTGTGTGTGTGTGTGTGTGTGTGTGTGTGTGTGTGTGTGTGTGTGTGTGTGTGTGTGTGTGTGTGTGTGTGTGTGTGTGTGTGTTATCCAGATTGTAGCCAAGAAAGTACCGTACTCGACGTACAATGTATAATAGACGTTTGGTAACACTACATATTCAAGATGTTGTTGTGGTCCATATTATGTATACTTCATTAAGAACTGACTTTCACTTTGTGTAGCGTCATTGAATTTTGAACCTTCAAAAAGTGAGAGCCAAACTGTATGAATGTCGGCGTTTGTCAATGAAGCTGTATCGATTAAGTGTAACTCATCACCGATCACTTGGCCGATAATTCTGAGGTTATTATGAAAGATGTGTGGAATAGACACTGATGTAACTCATCTATTACTGCTGAGTGTTGCTGACAGTCACTGCGAATCAAGTCCATAGTTTTTGCAGTCGAACAGTTTGACATTTTCATCTTTCCATCTCACCACCTGTCTTCTCCAGACTGCCTCACCCTTCTCCATCTCACCATCTGTCTTCTCCACACTGCCCCACCATTCTCCATCTCACCATCTGTCTTCTCCACACTGCCCTCACCCTTCTCCATCTCACCACCTGTCTTCTCCACACTGCCTCACCCTTCTCCATCTCACCATCTGTCTTCTCCACACTGCCCTCACCCTTCTCCATCTCACCACCTGTCTTCTCCACACTGCCTCACCCTTCTCGATCTCACCATCTGTCTTCTCCACACTGCCCTCACCCTTCTCCATCTCACCATTTTTCTTCTCCACACTGCCTCACCCTTCTCCATCTCACAATCTGTCTTCTCCACACTGCCCTCACCCTTCTCCATCTCACCATCTGTCTTCTCCATACTGCCCACACCCTTCTCCATCTCACCACCTGTCTTCTCCACACTGCCTCACCCTTCTCCATCTCACCATCTGTCTTCTCCACACTGCCCTCACCCTTCTCCATCTAACCATCTGTCTTCTCCACACTGCCCCACCCTTCTCCTTCTCAGCATCTGTCTTCTCCACACTGCCCACACCCTTCTCCATCTCACCACCTGTCTCCTCCACACTGCCTCACCCTTCTCCATCTCACCATCTGTCTTCTCCACACTGCCCTCACCCTTCTCCATCTCACCATCTGTCTTCTCCACACTGCCCTCACCCTTCTCCATCTCACCATATGTCTTCTCCACACTGCCTCACCCTTCTCCATCTCACCATGTCTTCTCCACACTGCCCTCACCCTTCTCCATCTCACCATCTGTCTTCTCCACACTGCCCTCACCCTTCTCCATCTCACATCTGTCTTCTACACACTGCCTCACCCTTCTCCATCTCACCACCTGTCTTCTCCACACTGCCCCACCCTTCTTCATCTCACCATATGTCTTCTCCACACTGCCCCATACCCTTCTCCATCTCACCACCTGTCTTCTCCACACTGCCTCACACTTCTCCATCTCACCACCTGTCTTCTCCACACTGCCTCACCCTTCTCCATCACACCATCTGTCTTCTCCACACTGCCCACACCCTTCTCCATCTCACCATCTTTCTTCTCCACACTGCCCCCACCCTTCTCCATCTCACCATCTTTCTTCTCCACACTGCCCCCACCCTTCTCCATCTCACCATCTGTCTTCTCCACACTGCCCCCACCCTTCTCCATCTCACTACCTGTCTTCTCCACACTGCCTCACCCTTCTCCATCTCACCATCTGTCTTCTCCACACTGCCCTCACCCTTCTCCATCTCACTACCTTTCTACACCACACTGCCTCACCCTTCTCCATCTCAACACCTGTCTTCTCCACATTGCCTCACCCTTCTCCATCTCACCATCTGTCTTCTCCACACTGCCCCACCCTTCTCCATCTCACCATCTGTCTTCTCCACACTGCCCTCACCCTTCTCCATCTCACATCTGTCTTCTACACACTGCCTCACCCTTCTCCATCTCACCACCTGTCTTCTCCACACTGCCTCACACTTCTCCATCTCACCACCTGTCTTCTCCACACTGCCTCACCCTTCTCCATCACACCATCTGTCTTCTCCACACTGCCCACACCCTTCTCCATCTCACCATCTGTCTTCTCCACACTGCCCCCACCCTTCTCCATCTCACTACCTGTCTTCTCCACACTGCCTCACCCTTCTCCATCTCACCATCTGTCTTCTCCACACTGCCCTCACCCTTCTCCATCTCACTACCTTTCTACTCCACACTGCCTCACCCTTCTCCATCTCAACACCTGTCTTCTCCACACTGCCTCACCCTTCTCCATCTCACCATCTGTCTTCTCCACACTGCCCCACCCTTCTCCATCTCACCATCTGTCTTCTCCACACTGCCCTCACCCTTCTCCATCTCACCATCTGTCTTCTCCACACTGCCCTCACCTTCTCCATCTCACCATCTGTCTTCTCCATACTGCCCCATCCTTCTCCATTTCACCACCTGTCTACTCCACGCTGCCACACCCTTCTCTATTTCACCACCTGCTTCTCCACACTGCCCTCACCTTTCTCCATATCACCACCTGTCTCCACATTGCTCACGTTTCAATTCTCACAAATTGTAACATTGATTTCCGTAGTGATGATTTCCTCGATGCTAAGCAAATCACTGGGTTTTTATCTCGCCTGGACCTATATCTTCTCTGCTTCTCTATTGCTGAAAGAGCCATCTTAATCTGAAAAAGACCAAAATGTTGCATGCTTAACCTGGCATTGTCAGTATTAAAGAAGTTGTTATCCATAACATTGTGTCTACCTTGTCATCCGTCAACTTCTAAATAAGTAATGCCTATCAAACAATGTATAACCTCTTGAATGCCTGTGTTATTCCAAGAGGAATTATTTGAGTTATTATGGTAATTATACCACTGATTGGCAAAGTTTGAAATGAAAATGTAAGGTGAGGATAAGTCTGTGCTGTTACCAGGGAATGTCTAAGCTGTTACCACCAGTGTCTGTCCATGTTTGAAGGTAATAGCACAGTCACTTACATCATAGACAAATTGACATTAATAACAATTTTGTTTAATGTGTTCACCCTTGAAATGTTGAGACCAGTTTATATTTTCTAATATTCTGATAAAATGGTTGTGGAAAGACATTTGTTTACTCCTAAATGCAGTACAGACACTGGAAAAAGGTCATTCATGATAGAAATAAACGTATTATTGTCCAAAGTCTTCTCTCACTTGAAGGGCACTGCTGCCATGATAGTTCAGGAAGTAAGGTGTATTTCTGTTATTTGGAATTCTGGGAATATTGAAGGATCATACGTTTTTCAGTTTTGATTCATCTCGGTACCAGGACAGACATTTTTACATGTTCAAGTGTTTCTTACCAAAATCAAATATAAATAAAAATGTGTATCTTTAAAAAAATCACTGTATTTCATAAGCTAGGACGGTAACGCACAATATATTTCTTAAACATTTTTTCAAAATAGATTTTGTTTTTTTTGCAATATAAAACAAAATTGATGGGAAAACTTAGGGTTTCAGACACCCCATTTAGCTCCATTTAACGCCAATTAAATAGTTTAACTAAAATACAATGCATAATAAGGAATAACTGAAACTACTGTCAGATACTATGGTATGTTCTGCCCAACACTGGTGTTACAAATGTCAAATATACATATTTTAATTGTTATTCAACTAGGAGTTGAATATG
Source organism: Haliotis rufescens (assembly GCF_023055435.1). Classification (NCBI taxonomy): domain Eukaryota; kingdom Metazoa; phylum Mollusca; class Gastropoda; order Lepetellida; family Haliotidae; genus Haliotis; species Haliotis rufescens. The sequence goes on along the minus strand of NW_025963779.1, from coordinate 76,610,179 downwards.
ACTTTTTTAGAAGACCCAGAGCGAGCTAGTATCGGGGATGACACGACCACTGAGATGTCATTCGAACTCCGAGTTAGCGCGGTGAATTAATAGTTAAACCTTCAACACAAACAATGGAGTCACTACCGGATGATGTTACAACAGCTGAACTTTGCACCTGCAGATAGGTTACTCGCTGAGATGAGATCTGAATACACTTTATCGACAGATATTTCAACATGGAAGGATGTCGCCTGGCGCGGCACAGGAAAAAAGCAGGCAAGTATATTTCGTTGATGTTATTAACCTCATCATGGCAGCGATGTCACGGTTTAGGAAATCTCGTAAGGTTAATACCATACCACAGAGTTTCAGAGATGTGTAGGCAAAGTTGGTAGTGTCTTCTTAATTGCCTCCGCTATGCGTCGACGGGCAACAAGCATAAACGAGCTATCCATTTTGAATCGCGTTCACTCGCTATTTTGATGAAACGGGCTGAGTATATTTGAGAATGTTGAGTATAATAAAGTGTATGCTGTACACTCAAGAGATCCCAAGGCAGAATAGTTCCCCAGCACGCCGTGCCAGTGATAAGCAGCAGATTAACATTGACAACAACAGGTAATAGATAACAAGATAATAGTAACAGGTAAGAAGCATACAGAGTGAATGAATATAGTTTTACGCCGCTTTTCGCAATATTCCAGCAGTATAACGGCGGGGGACACCAGAAATGGGTTTCACACATTGTACCCATGTGGGGAATCGAACCCGGGTCTTCAGCGTGACGAACGCACGCTTTAACCACTTGGCTACCCCACCGCCCCCCGCATACAGATAATGTGATGAAGCCAAATGTGCTGTAAGAATTCCAAATAGCTCACAGGTAATGAAGCACACGGATAATGAAGCCAAATTTAAAGTAAGGATGAGGATTAAAAGGATTAAACAGTTGTGACAAGCTGATTGGGTCCTAATCAAAACAGTCAATTGCTTGATTAGCTCTTCATAGGCAGACGATATGTTTACTCTATACGAAGACACCTCCATGTGGAGTTACGTCAGGTGAACCCTGGGCGAACTTGACAACCAGATCTAAATGAATTGTGCCTGTGTTCTTGGGACAATCAAAACTCAGCCTTCAAAACTATTCGGCGTCATTCCTTTCTCACTTTTACTTACCACCTCGAGTCGGACGTTACTATTTTATCCACACAAAAAACCGAAACAGAACATGAGTATATCCTTGATAGTACAGCTTTTGCGGTGAAGATGTCATGGCGGTCCTAAACGTTAGAATTTATAAAATATTCATACATGATATGCTAGCGCGACTTTTAACTTTTGCATTCGGAGCTCTCCGATTATTTCGGTTTCAAGATACAAAAAGAAGATATGCTTGTGTGAATGCTTTGCTCACTCGTATCGAGAATTGTGAAGCCTCGACGCCCATTGCCTGATTAGAAAATTCACCTGACGTGACTTATGGAGGTCCTCGAATCTCCAAGAGGTTTCGTATAGGAGTAAACGTTATAATTTTAATAAAACTGTGAAAAGCGATACTTAAATTTGAAATGTAAAATATCGCCATAGCCTTGTTATTGATCGACACCTTAAAAGAAGATGGAAATAAATAGTATGGCCTTAGTATGTTATCATAACATTATGGTGAACAAATCCCAATGAAACTGTTACAGTTCTGGTCATCGTGGTGCTCTTCATTGTCAGCGTCTTCGAGACGAAGATCCCAGCTTATATATCCGGACTGGTCTGTAAGTAGCGATGAATCACGGACCTGCTTAGAAACCGATTTCGTCTAAATGCATAATCTTAGCTATGAAAACATTCAGCTCGACCATTTGATCGTCGGTGTGGAAGAGGGCGGCTGAGCCTGGGAATTCTAATTCGTTCCAGAGAGTAAAGGGACATATGCATTTTTGTACGGCTTGGTATACATTAGTCATATTATGATATGATAGCAAGGTTTTTTAAGGGTTCATTTAAGGTTCTGTGCCTCCTAACATTTTGTGCCGCTATCGCATACAGTTAGAAGTAGGACAAGTAGGAATGTAAATGAGCACGAGACTGGAGATTGGACTGTTATAATGGAAATTCAAGGCATGCAATTAGGAGTTACAAACAGTTGTGTTTAAAGCTTATGTTGTTATGATGGTATTATTACTATGTGACAGGGTGACCAAACATTATTTCGTTCCAGTTGGAAGAGGGCTATTTGACTTTTCCCACCTGGAAGATTTAGTGGACCTCATACAACCAGGTAAAAATGAAATTTTTAGATCATGTTACTGCAGACATTCTGATATAAAATTTCAAATTCATGCAGGCAGGTACGGACAGACTGACTCGTTCTTGCACTCGCACCCACCTGACACTGCTGATGAAATGTTAGGATATTGAGATTAGACTTATATAAGACTCTATGTTCCAGTTCCCCTCCAGAAGGTCAGGTTTGATGTTTTGCTGAAGGATTACACAAGGAAAATACAAGGTACGGAATATGGTTGCGCTTTGCTAAAAACCAGACCCCAATAGTGTCCTGGAGATTGATGATCTTATTTACCACATCTGGCAAATTTCACGGCATGTTTTACCATATATAATTATGATTAGCATAACTATGCTGTCCAGTTTACACACACAGTTAATTCACAAGGCCCACGCCAAAGAACAACTAGTCTCGAATATCTGCTGAAACAGTTTCCAGGTGTAAAAATGTAAAATCCTGATGAAAATGTTAGGAATTGATCATTGAAAATCAAGTGTTCGCGAAAAGGGTACGCATGTCATATTCTGGCGGTAGCAACCACAACTCACACAAACTTATAAAAAAAGTAAGTGCAAATGAGAAAGAAGGTGTGAAAACGCCATGAAAAGGTTGGTTGGCGACGTGTCATATTTAGTAAATTCATGTGAATATCTGCCAGAATATTTCTGGATTGGCCTAAACAGGCACTTCATGGAGAATGTTGATTGAGAAGCTTAATGGTAAGCAAACTGTGTCTTTCTTTAACATTTGAATAAAACGTAGAGGCTTTCGATTGGAAAATCGAAATCATCCCACTGGTCCTACAGCTTGGTCATTTTGAATTTCTATGCAGACACTAAATGTTATATCTTCGTAATCAAGGCTTATAATTTATTAGATGTTTTCGGTTTAAAGCATAGCCCTGACAGGTTTAGCCTTTTCTATGTTTTATTTTATTTATTTTTTAAAATATTTTTTAAATTTATTTTTTTAATTTATTTTTTAATTTTTTAATTTTTTTTTATATATTATTATCATTATTATTATTTTGTGGTGGTGTTTATATTGAAATATAATGTATCCTATTTTACTATCTTATTTCAAGTTAGTATATGGATTTTGAATAAACAATATCACACACAACCCCAGGCACATTGTTTTCTGCACACTGCTTACGGAGCTCTTAGGAGATAAACTGTCTACTCCTCCTGCTTTTGAATGTCTGTAATGGCCTGTGATAGTGAACAGCTACGAGGGTCGTTAACGCTGTATATAAATGCTCAATTGGAATTGTCGATTTCACATCCAGGGAGAGTAAATTGTGTGGCCTTGTTCAGTGACATTTTAAATAAATACGGTTGTGGGTATGTCTGGAATACTCGACAAGTTTACAATAAAATAGGTTTTCTTGCTTCTTTTAAGAAACAGATAGACGTGGAAGCAAAACTTGACCTCATTAAGTGACACAATGATGTACTTTCACATGGAAATATATGTGACAAAAACCTTTCCATAATCATAAGAAACCTCCGCTAAGGTTCCATTGAACGATTCCGATTATATCATAAGCATATTTCTTTTATGAATCACTATTAAATAATGATGATATCAGGTCGCAAAAAGGTTTTCCTGCCCCATCGGTGACACCTGCCACAGACACATGCAAAGACAAGTCAATTGTTCACCTAACCATAACACTTTTTGAAAGCTTACTGAGGCCTTGAATGTAGTAACCCTAATCAAAAAACTGTTGAGCAAGAGTTATATGAGCTCTCAACAACTTTACTACATCCATTAAATATGCACTGGAAAATATTTGGAATAAAGGTCCTTTTGATTAGATTTATTAATTTCTCTTTCAGTTTATCACGAGTGATAAATGTGTAAAGGTTGGTCAAATCAAAAGGTTTAAACTTGAAAATGTTTTCCTGGTCTGAGATTGAAAAACGTCAACTAAATCTTTTGATAGTTCAAGTTCCAAATGTGATTAACTCCACTTGTCTCATATACTTTCTCACACTATTTAATTAGACCTTGCTTTTCGCAAACACCTGGTGTCATCTTTGATTTTCAATATGTTTCGAAGGATAACCAAGACTGGTCATTCTCTTGGCCTTTTTATATATGTTGAATGTTGTAAGAATGATATGTTCGTTAAAAGCTTTGACGAGGATTTGGTGGTAGATTTGCAGGACCCTTTATATGGATTCTAATGAAACTGAGGAATCAAGGATAAAGCTAAAATCAATTTATTCTCAGGTGGTGTACATGCAATAACTTATTTGAGTATTCATTATTTCTTATTAGAGTACTTCAACGATAATCTTCTCTTTTAAAACACAATTATTTTCTGGCTGCTCCATAGCGATCTGTGCAATTTATGAAATTTGAAACAATACGGCTGTAGTTTGGCATCTTTAAGGCATATTCAAACATATTTGGTATTGGAGTGGGTGAGTGAGTTAGTTTAACGCCCATTTGAACCGTATGTCAGTTATATCACGGCATGTCACCTTGATTTTTAAGGAAATTTCACAAAGGCTAAAATTATAATGTTTTAACATCAATGAGTGCGTGAGTGATGTGAAAAAGTCACATCGGCAGTAAAAGAATCATACATTAATATTAATTAATTACTAAGTATATTAAAATCTGCCAACGCTGGGCAGTATTTCATCTTTTTATTTTTAAAACTAATTTGAGAACGTTTACAAGAGGAAACTATTACTCCACAACCAGGCTGCAAAAAGGCCGTCATTTGGCTAGAATATTAATGAGTGCGTACTTGAACAAAAAAGAAAGATAATGAAATACAACATATCAAGTTTCTTTCAAAATGTCTAGCGTAGAAAAACTGCATTTGAAAAGATTGACTTTTGGCTCCCCCAACCGCCACAATCGTTCATAAGCAGCTGATGACGTTCTTGTATTGTAACAGCATTGCAAGCACATGGCCTGTGGAAGAAAACTGCTGTGAAGTCATGTGAAGAGGAGGAGGATCACCCAGGTTCGTGTCTCCTCCTCAGCTCTGTCGCTTGTGTCAGTGTCTTATGAATAAGAACCCACCCAGGAGCATGTCCTATTGCCAGATCTATGACTCAACAAGTGAGTGAGTGAGTGAGGTGTGTGTAACGCCGCTTTTAACAGTATTCCAGTCATATCACGGCGTGTCAGCTTAATGTGGGAGGAAAGCCCGAAGTGATGCAGGTCTTAGACGTTTACCACTTCGGGGAAACCCACGAGCACGGGTATGGTGCTGACAAACCTAGAAACATAATCGGGGCGAACCGGGTTTCGAACCCATAATCATAGGTTTCTGGCGTGCCCAAGAGACGCAACTCTGCACAGCGAATTGCGGCGCCTTAGTCGACTGGGCCACCCGTGCCCCCTATGACTGAAGGAAGACTAGGTTCGGGCTAAGTAGCAGTTCCAGCAAATATATTCAAGTCAGTCGAAACGTGCTTTGCATGTCTTTAAACCAAAACATTAAATGCAAGGTGTGTGTCAACCTCGTAGTTGATAATTATCCTTATTACACACAAACAATGTCTCAGTTTTAAACTAATCATTAATTGTAACCTCTAGATGTAAACCGGAAAATGTTACGCTCCTTGTTCCATGTTCTTGTTCCCAGGCTAACATGTGTTGTCATTCACGTGTTCTGATGCATGCCATTCGTGATTCCAAATGTGTACCAGTTAGTAGGTACATTCGTCTCGCTTTGTTCCCAAGCTAACATGTGTTGTCATTCACGTGTTCTGATGCATGCCGGGGGCACGGGTGGCCCAGTCGTCTAGGGCGCCGCGATTCGCTGTGCAGAGTTGCGTCCCTTGGGCACGCCAGAAATCTATGATTGTGGGTTCGAATCCCGGTTCGCCCCGATTATGTTTCTAGGTTTGTCAGCACCATACCCGTGCCCGTGGGTTTCACCGAAGTGGTAAACGTCTGTGACCTACATCACTTCGGGCTTTCCTCCCACATTAAGCTGACACGCCGCGATATAACTGGAATAATGTTAAAAGCGGCGTTAAACCAAACTCACTCACTCACTCACTCTGATGCATGCCATTCGTGATTCCAAATGTGTACCAGTTGGTAAGTACATTCGTCTCGCTATGTCCCCAGGCAAGGCTTGTGTTGAGTCCTCCTGTCCTCGACCCCGGCCTACAACACCAGAGGACAACCTGAGAAGTGTCTTGTCCACCATGTCGGACCTCAACCACAAGCATCTCAGCCTCATGCTGGGGCTATTCCCAGAACCCCCCACGGGGAAGAGAGTCATGTTTGCCACCGCAGCTTCCGATAACCACTTCAACGAATCTCAGGGGCTCATCCAGAATCTCCATCAGAATGTCTTCCCCCTCATCAGTAACTACACGTTTGTGTACTATGATCTGGGACTGTTACCATGGCAACGAAAAAAGGTGAAATGATTACAAGTCGTGAAGAATGATAAAACAGATAGATTAAGCAATGTACTCCGAGAAGTGTACACTGGTAACCAACATTACTAGAGTGAGGTTGAGACTATCCCAAAATAAGGAAGAACGCCGAAGCCTGTTGTGTGACGTCAGTCGGGACACACAAACCAATAGTCTCGATCAATGAGAATTTGCCTGATGGTTACTGGTGTAAATGCAATACACCTTGTGCCGGCCATGTGATATTCCAGGGGTTGGGGAAGTCGAAAATTCAACTATACATATTGAAGAACTAAATGACACTATTTAAGGACGTTGGGGTAGCTTGGTGGTTAAAAAGGTTGGCTCGTCACGCTGGAGACCCGAGTTCGATTGGATTCACGTGAAGACAATTAAATATTATTTATCACAATCTGCACGAACCAGTGCATTTCTAATCTGCATTTATACATAACTATATGCACTACTTATCGCATTACAATGTGGGCATAAAACACAAAACAATGCACTGCTAACATGAATTTGCACATTCTAATCAATACACTAACGATACATGTCAAATCATGTCAAGCTGACCTGACAAAGTCGAGTGGTGTATGCAAATGTCAACTTTATCGGATCACGAGATAAGATAATCTGTTATTGGACAAGGGAATTGTTCTGTTTATGTCGTACGTTTTTATTTATCTTACTCTGAAAAGGGTTATAACATTCTAGGAAAATATCGTTCTTATATTTTCAGATGAATTATACTGAACCGCAAAAGAAACGTCACTATGGATAGATATATGAGAAACCTTATTTGTCCAAACACTGTAAACATACTTTGAGACATATTAAAAAGATGAAACGTGGCAAAACTGATCATCAAGGTTGAAATTAAAGTGTCAAATGTTCTTAAAGTGAAACACAACACTAGTCTCTGAGAAAATGGCATCACAAGTCAGTATCTCGTGTGTCCGCCATGTGCATTGATGACTGCCGTGCAACGTCGATACATGGAATGGATGAGGCGGTTGATGAAGGTAATAGGCACTTGAGCCCACACTCTGAAGAACGCCAGACGCAGTTCAGCTGCATGGTTCGTTCTAATGCCATTCTGCTGGAGGAAGTCTCTTGTTGCTCTCGCAGTGTGGGCATGGGCGTTATCATGCTGAAACTCGTGGTTGCGTCGACGTGCCAAATGAGGTATGGCGTGTGGTCTCAAGACTTGATCAATGTACCGAGCTGCTGTGACACCATTGCCTCTCCCTGGACCGATGTTCTGGAAGACCACAGGGTCGACCCTCTGTGCAAGACCAATTCCACCCCACACCATGATGCTCGGACCACCCCACGAGTCTCTCTCAACAACACAAGCATCCGAATAACGTTCCCCATAGCGTCGCCAGACTCTCTCTCTCTGCCATCTGCTGTTGAGATACAGTAACGCCTCCCGTCTGAGAAGAGGACTCTTCTCCACTGCTGGTGGCGCCAATGCTGGTGCTGTGTTGCTCACTGAAGACGGTCCCGGCTATGACGTGGTGTCAGAATGGGTCCTCGGTGTGGCCTGTGACAGTGGAGGTGTCTGCTCGTCAATCGTCGACGCACGGTGTCCGAACTAATGTGTCGCTGGTGTGTCCCCATGGTCTGTCGAGCAGTTTCCGCAGCAGTAACAAAGCGATCTTGAAGATGCTGTCGCACAATCTGACGATCCTGACGTCGGGTGGTGACCCTTGGTCTTTCACTACGTGGTCGGTCATCTGTAGTGTTGGTGGTCTGGTACCATTGCTGGACCCTGTATATGGTCCTTACGTGGACTTGAAATGATTTGGCTACTTGCCGGGCGGTTAGTAAAGCTTGCAATCGTCCATGGGCTTGGTGTCGCTGATTACTTGTCAATCTTGGCATGTGGTAGCAATTCAATAACGCATGAATGTTATCCGATCTGGGTGGATTTTAATAGGGCAAGAAATGGGGGAACGCATGTGCATTTCAATTTGTACGGAACTCACGTGCATCGGGTTACCATGACCGTTGCCGTGATGCGTTTGGGCGATCGGTTTTATTGTCATCTGCTTTGTTTTTTATCATCAACTTTCATTTTCCGGACAATGTTAAATTTTAGAAACTTTGAAAAAAATTACCCAGCTATCTAAATGACAACTTTCATGCAATGACGTTTATTTTGAGGTTCAGTATATATAATTAAATACCGAATAATCATTATCATCTTTACCTAACGGTGCGTTTCTTATCAATATGTGCATTTAAAATAACTGTGCAGTACCAATTACTGATTGAACACATCATATATGCATTAGCAAATGCACTTAACAATGCATTACCAATCACTTTCTGCACATAACTATGTTGATCACTTACATACGTAATCAATGCATTCAATAATGGATATATAATTGTTGTGTGCAAGAAATTCATTTCGCTGATAACAATAAGCCCTCAAACGTCTGTCTCTATTTTAACTGTACTTGCAACAACAGCTGATGAGAGATTGTCGTTGTGAACTGAGGCGCTTCCCGGTGGAGTTGATGCCGCCGAGGCTGCAGGATTTACAGTGCTACGCCTGGAAGTCTTTTATCATACAGGTATGCTCTGTGATGAATGATATTACATGGAGGTACGTGTTACGCTTGAGCGTTCTACCATCAGTTGATGCAGTTTCTGTACCTAGCAATCATCCATAATACATTGAGGTGTATTCGAGGTGTGGAGACAGAGTGGTGGGCTTAAGAATGCCTGATGATCTACTTTGCGCAGAGACAAGACAGACCGCAGACATCATTAACACTGTGTTTGTATCCTTTCTATCATGGCGTTACAGCCTACTGTGGGTGGAAATCCACCAGTGACGTTATCAGTTTGGTGGAAACCCCGAGCACGTGTCAGACCAGGGGTTATGACCGGGGTAAATCTGGGATTCAAATCTATGCTCTCCCGAAATAACCAAGGGCCTAACTCTGCACAATGGATTGCTGCACTTAAGACCACAAGGTCACACTGTCTACAAATGCGAAACGTTATTTATGATCATTATGAAACATCGCAATTACAAAAAGGCACACGAGCCCAGGTGAGACTAATCTTAGTGACAAATATCTTTTGGGTTAATTTATACAACATCCAAGTCCTATGTAATGAATAATCTGAACAGTGTAATTCATTAAAGAAGCTTGCAGCTACATTAATTCATTTATAGAAGGTTTGTATACCGATCTTCAAAAATCAGTTTTTTCTCACTCACATTCTATTCTCAGGCTAACCTCCCAAAGACGGACATCTTGGTGTGGGTGGACTCCTCTGTGAGGTTCTGGAACAAAACCATGCCCCAGCTACTGGATGACGTGGAGAGACGAGGCATTGTCACCTACGCTGATGTCCACTCGGTGGCACAGCATACTCTGATGGAGACAATGATCTACATGAAAGAAGACGTGTGTACTCTAGCTCCAGTCGCTGAAGACCACGGTGGCTTCCTGTTGCTTCACAACGAGCGGTGGATACGTGAGGCCGTCATTAAACCATTGGTGGCTTGTGCTATGAGTCCTAAGTGCATGTGTCCGCGAAACCCAATGGACGTCATTATCTGTGACACTGGCATACACAAGTACAATAAATGTCATCGCTTTGATCAATCTGCAATCAACATCATTCTCAGCAAACTGTTTCGGGATCATAAAAGCAGCTTTTACTCGCCTTTCAACGAGTATCCAAATGTCACATTGGCCAGGTGAACATGCTTAATACTAGATAATCTGTGGAATTAAGATCAGTTCATATAACAATTCATCAATAAATACTTATCTTCATATAATTATGCATTAATAAAAACTATCTTCATATAAACTGTGCATTAAAAAATGATTATAGTCATAAAACAATGCATCAATAAATACATATTTTCATATAGCAATGCATCATTAAATACCTATCTGCATATAACAATACATTATTTAATACCGATCTTCATATAACAATGCATCATTAAATACCTATCTTCATATAACAATGCATTAATAAATACCTATACTCATATAACAATACATCATTAAATACCTATCTTCATATAACAATAAATCATTAAATACCTATCTTCATATAACAATGCATCATTTAATACCGATCTTCATATAACAATGCATAATTAAATACCCATCTTCATATAACAATGCATTAATAAATACATATCTTCATATAACAATGCATTAATAAATACCTATACTCATAAAACAATACATCATTAAATACCTATCTTCATAAAACAATGCATCATTTAATACCGATCTTCATATAAAAATGCATTAATAAATACCTATACTCATATAACAATACATCATTAAATACCTATCTTCATATAACAATGCATCATTTAATACCGATCTTCATATAACAAATCGGAATGCATTAATAATTACCTATCTTCATATAACAATGCATCATTTAATACCTATCTTCACATAACAATGCATTAATAATCACAATATGCACATGAGTAGTTATTATTTGATAACTAGTTGCACGTCAAAATAGATTAGAAAATACCTGTATACATATAGATTAGTATATAATCGTATTCACAGCACTATATATTACTAAATACATATGTGCACATAACAACCATATATATATATATCAATCTGCACATAGCAATGTAAATCAATATGTGCACAAATCCATGTTTCAGTTAAATAGTTAATAACAGTGCATTGTTAACCACATACTAGACCCCACAATGCAATCGATATTTGCATCTGCATTTATATTTGCGCCATTCAGCACCTATCCTACAGCGACATTGGCAAGGCGTTCGAACTGAACGTGATGATTAGCGTAATGGGTGAATTTCTAATCATATTTTCTTGATGACCGGAAAAACAATGAGGGCTTGTTGATTGTCATGTCAAGAACATGCTACTTCATAGCTGTTAAACTACACAGTAGTGATTGCGGGTAAGACTAGGCGCAACCTGCAAGGAAACTTTAAACGCAGAGAGTCATTCGCCCCCACTAAAATTATCTTCGATTATCTCGGCTTAGTCCCACTAATCACTCGAATCATTTAGCACTTCCAAAACAAACGTGAAATACATGATACACCTTCTGCGTATTGTTGACAAGGCACAAGTTAGGACTTGATTGAGCTCAGACCCTTCATATTAACAAAACGTTAACGTTCGAAGCGAATTAGTCACCGAAATAAACCATGAGTGAGTGAGTGAAATTTAGGCATATTCCGACTAAATAATTGGCGCTATATAGCTGATATATTGCGGAGAGCGGCGTTAGACATCAAACAAACAAACAAAATATGCAAGAATTGGGTGTTCTTCTTTTGAGTAGTATAAATGACAGACAGACATACTTTATTCAGTACTTTAGGCCCAAGGTCCATTATACAAACAAGATGGAAACAATAATTCAATGAACAAGTAAGACAAGTTCTATGGATGAACAACTTCTTTATTACAATTAGTGCGTCGTTTCGGTGTAGATCCTAACATCTTTATCAAGCAAGTGATGGATAGTGCTAAACAACATAGGTATATATACTTATTAACATCAATGTTTATACAGTAAATTGATTGATGGATACAGAGAGCTGATTAAGATAATTGGAAGCCTGATAAACTGATAATAATAATTTCATTTAGATGAAGCGTCGAGGGAGTGATGTAAATATTGAAAGAAGCAATCATACAATCTCTATTTGAAGATTACCATAAATGGTAAGATGAAGATTTGGGGACTCGGTATACACCCTTGACATTTTATGAATGGTGATAGGCCAGAACCAGTTCTCACACAAACAGACATTGATGAATACATGTTCACAACAAACGAATGTACCTCTAACAACATGTCATTATTTATGCAGTCAAAAGCTCTGGAGAAGTCAATAAGAGACAATAAAACCTTCCATTTTTCTTTGATTAATATTTGTTGATCATAGCTTGTCATGTAAACATATGGTCAATGGTGGAATAATTTAATCTAAATCTAGCTTGTGATTCCGTTATGAAATTGTTATCATCACACCAAGTCTATCATTTATAACTGAAGTAACACTCTTGCACATGTTAATCAATAAGATTTCTCTACAGTAATGTTCATATGATGGGCACTGTGACTGCCGATGTTCAAGTTGGGACGTTCCTGACACCGTTATACAGTTTGAAACAATCCGAGTGAATGAGTGAATGAGTTGAGTTTAAAGGAGTTTTCAGTTAAACTAATGCGTGCAAACTCAGTGAATAACAACACAGTCGAATATATGGAATAGTATCTTCATTCCATCCATTCTACAAGTATTGATGGCCACAGGATAGTTTGGTGCAAGTTTGGTTACCTTGTTCCAATATCGCGACACGTTGTATTGGAGGGTTATCTCCACGTTAGGATTCGAACCTCGTACTACAGTGACGTGAAACACCCACCTGCTATAAAGTTGACCACGGAGATATTCATGAAGACTGGTGTCTCTCCGTTTGCCGAGCAGCACTTGACGAAGAACAACATGTAGTTGAAGAGGTTTAGCGTCATTGTTATCAGCATGTACGCCACCATCATTTGGATGAAGAAGAGCCATGCTTACATTAAAGCGACAAAAACATAATCATATGAAATCTTTAAGAGACAACTGTACGATCCAGACTATATAATAAGCATGTGTCCCTGGCTCTGTTTCACACGGCCATTTTGGCGCTACAACTATCACAACTCTCAAAACTCAAAATCATAGCCCGTCACAAACACACGCAAAGCCAAGTCAACTGTTCACTGAAAAGAATCACGGGAACATTTGGTACAAGTCAAAATAGGGAATTGCATTAGATATATGTTTTGTCACCGGTGCGTCAAATTTGTAAGTGTCCTCCACAAGTCTATTATAAACCATTTTGAAAGTTTTACTGAGGCCTTAACTGTTGTAACCATGATCAAACAACTTTTGAGCATGAGTCGTATGACGCTCTTTGAAATCTTGGTAGAGAGAAGATGCTCGACTGTACCTAGAAAATTGTCAAATGTAAACACCAAAGGCTGGAGAAACTGGAATGTTGCTTGACATGAAGGGAAAGTTGACTGTTGGAAAGTTGAAGTCAACCACCCTCTTGCTACTAGACCTCAATACATGGATGACAATGCAAGGCCTCATCGTTCGCATGCAGTCGTGGATTACATGAAGGCCAATGCAATAACGACTCTACCCTCTCACGTGACATGTCAAGTGTAGACTTTAAAGAACATTTTCACATGAAACATCAAACGTAACTCATTTGCTTAATACAGCTCCATACTTTTTTAGGTATTGCCTGAGGTCAAACACAGTACCTGTGTTACAATGATGTTCTTTTCAGTAAATATTTCACCAATATCTTCTTTATTTGTTGTCAAATGTTTGTTCTATCCGATGACATTGGTATCGCCCAGCTCCTGTGGTCAGTCATCCCATGCCATGATTTTTGCCATTTGTCATGGTTCAGAAATAGGGGTGTGTTTAACCTTTACTTTGTGTATATATGTAATAAATAGTGGTTCCAGAAGATTATTTATAGATGCTTAACTGTCTACAATATATAGTTGTGCTGTAGAATAGAATAGAGTTATGTTACCATTCAGTAATATGGTATGTCGCGACACAGTATTACTTTTGATTTCCATTGCATGCACTCAATACCATGTTTGATCATAGAACGACGATAACCTCTTAAGTCAAGCATCAGTTCCCTGGTCTCTGACAGGGTGCTGAGCTTCAGGAACGTAATCAGTTGTCAATGCACAAGAGTTGTGTCAGCAAGAAAAGATGACACAAAATAAGAAATCAGTCCCCTTTATGAAATTCAATAAAACATAAACCATATTTTAGATGGGTAAACAGATGCCCTTACTTGCAGGTGTTCGATTCCCAAGATATCAAATATCAAACTGGTGTACCCGGATGTGTGCGAAATAACACAGTACATGTAGGTATTAATATATAACATAAAGAACACATTATTCATTAATTTATTTCAATTCGCGATCCTTGCATGTGTTACTCAAATCTCACACAACTATTTTAACTTCAAAACATTCTTCAGACTGGGCGTCTCGTTGACTCAACAAACGTGACTTTTTTCATGATTCCAATGTACTCTTAGGCCATGTTTTGTGTTTTCTGTGGGTTATTTATTTCTGAAGATACTTTGAATTTTATGGGAACCGCAACGCAACATTTTGTGAGCGATATAAAAACATTTTGCGAAGAACAGTTTTAACTTATTGAGAAAGCACTGTGCGTCTGAAATATCCCCAAACGTCGTGGAAAAGTAATTTTTGCTTCCATAATGATTAAAACTAGCGGATTTCAACAACACTGGTCTCCTCAAACTAGACAAGACATGGGATGACATATTAACTATAGTAATATTAAAGAATCGGATGGTCCCTAACTTCTTTTGAGTACTATATAATTATTACCAAAGAATCAGTTGAAATGATACATGAACTAAGAAGACATTTGTTTACTTCTCTTAGAATAAGCAGAACATATTTCTTAAAACGAAACTCACACATTGTTTTCCTGTCTTTACACAATAACCTAAGGCTTAATATTCACTGTTACATTATGTATGTATACCGCTCCACATCGAATTCGCCCATCATGTACCCAGTTCTTAGCGTGTTCACCTGGCCAATGTGACATTCGGATACTCGTTGAACGGCGAGTAAAAACTGCTTTTGTGATCCCTAAACATCTAACTGAGAATGATGTTGATTGCAGATTGATCAAAGCGATGACACCCATTGTACCTGCGAATGTCAAGGTTACAAGACAAAGCATGCCCCGGGTATCGAGGACACATGCACTTAGGGCTCATAGCACAAGCCACCAATGGTTTAATGACGGCCTCACGTATCCACCGCTCGTTGTGAAGCAACAGGAAGCCACCGTGGTCTTCAGCGACTGGAGCTAGAGTACACAGGAATTCTTCCATGTAGATCATTGTCTCCATCAGAGTATGCTGTGCCACCGAGTGGACATCAGCGTAGGTGACAATGCCTCGTCTCTCCACGTCATCCAGCAGCTGGGGCATGGTTTTGTTCCAGAACCTCACAGAGGAGTCCACCCACACCAAGATGTCCGTCTTTGGGAGGTTGGCCTGAGAATAGAATGTGAGTGAGAAAAAACTGATTTTTGAAGATCGGTATACAAACCTTCTATAAATGAATTAATGTAGCTGTAAGCCTCTTTAATGAGTTACACTGTTCAGATTATTCATTACATAGGACTTGGATGTTGTATAAATTAACCCAAAAGATATTTGTCACTAAGATAAGTTTCACCTGGGCTCGTGTGCCTTTTTGTAATTGCGATGTTTCATAATGATCATAAATAACGTTTCGCATTTGTAGACAGTGTGACCTTGCGGTCTTAAGTGCAGCAATCCATTGTGCAGAGTTAGGCCCTTGGTTATTTCGGGAGAGCATAGATTTGAATCCCAGATTTACCCCGGTCATAACCCCTGGTCTGACACGTGCTCGGGGTTTCCACCAAACTGGTAACGTCACTGGTGGATTTCCACCCACAGTAGGCTGTAACGCCATGATAGAAAGGATACAAACACAGTGTTAATGATGTCTGCGGTCTGTCTTGTCTCTGCGCAAAGTAGATCATCAGGCATTCTTAAGCCCACCACTCTGTCTCCACACCTCGAATACACCTCAATGTATTATGGATGATTGCTAGGTACAGAAACTGCATCAACTGATGGTAGAACGCTCAAGCGTAACACGTACCTCCATGTAATATCATTCATCACAGAGCATACCTGTATGATAAAGACTTCCAGGCGTAGCACTGTAAATCCTGCAGCCTCGGCGGCATCAACTCCACCGGGAAGCGCCTCAGTTCACAACGACAATCCCTCATCAGCTGTTGTTGCAAGTACAGTTAAAATAGAGACAGACGTTTGAGGGCTTATTGTTATCAGCGAAATGAATTTCTTGCACACAACAATTATATATCCATTATTGAATGCATTGATTACGTATGTAAGTGATCAACATAGTTATGTGCAGAAAGTGATTGGTAATGCATTGTTAAGTGCATTTGCTAATGCATATATCAATCAGTAATTGGAACTGCACAGTTATTTTAAATGCACATATTGATAAAAAACGCACGTGATTAAGAATGGTATGTCACATGTAGCCTGACACACGTGATAAAAAATGGTATGTTACATGTAGCCTGACACACGTGATAAAAAATGATACGTTTCATGTTGCCTGGCACACGTGATAAAGAATGGTATGTCACATGTAGCCTGACACACGTGATAAAGAATGGTATGTCACATGTGGCCTGACACACGTGATAAAGAATGGAATGTCACATGTGGCCTGACACACGTGATAAAGAATGGTATGTCACATGTGGCCTGACACACGTGATAAAGAATGGGTGTGTCACATGTAGCCTGACACACGTGATAAAGAATGGGTGTGTCACATGTAGCCTGACACACGTGATAAAGAATGGTATGTCACATGTGGCCTGACACACGTGATAAAGAATGGTATGTTACATGTAGCCTGACACACGTGATAAAGAGGGTATGTCACATGTGGCCTGACACACGTGATAAAGAATGGTATGTCTCATGTAGCCTGACACACGTGATAAAGAATGGAATGTCACATGTGGCCTGACACACGTGATAAAGAATGGTATGTCTCATGTAGCCTGACACACGTGATAAAGAATGGTATGTCACATGTGGCCTGACACACGTGATAAAGAATGGTATGTCACATGTGGCCTGACACACGTGATAAAGAATGGTATGTTACATGTAGCCTGACACACGTGATAAAGAGGGTATGTCACATGTAGCCTGACACACGTGATAAAGAATGGTATGTCACATGTAGCCTGACACACGTGATAAAGAATGGTATGTCACATGTGGCCTGACACACGTGATAAAGAATGGTATGTTACATGTAGCCTGACACACGTGATAAAGAATGGTATGTTACATGTAGCCTGACACACATTATGCCGACTCCCAGCCTACCATTTCGCGTTTTATTCCCTTAATGCCGAGTGCTTGGCAGGGTAACAACACGTACCATATTTTAACTTATTTTCGTAACTTGCATGCATTACCCACTAGAACACGAATGCGGTACAAGGTAAAACATTGTAAGGAGATTAGATATGTTTCAGCTACAATTGCAAACCCGGTTTTATTTTCATTAAAACTATGAGTAAAATACAAAATAGTACAAATACCTAACAACATTGAATTTTTGTGGCAGACAATGTATTTCTTTTCCACAGTCTGATTCATAATTATATTTTCCAAGCATTTTTGGGGACCCCAAAAGTTCAAATGGTCGTCCCTTAACGAGGGGCGGTCGGGTAGCCTAGTGGTTAAAGCGTTCACTCGTCACGCTGAAAACCCGGGTTCGATTCCCGACATGGGTACAATGTGTGAAGCCCATTTCTAGTGTCCCCCGCCGTGATATTGCTGGAATATTGCTAAAAGCGGCGTAAAATCAAACTCACTCATTCACTCGTTCCTTAACACATACCTGTATGATGAAAGATTTCCAGGCGTAGCACCTCAGATTCTGCAGCCTCGGCGGCATCAACTCCACAGGAAAACGCCTCGGATCACAACGACAATCTCTTATCACCTGTGCGTTTAGAAAGTAATTTCACTTTAGTTATTGCCAGTAACGAGTAAACCTGTGTGTGTTTTTTCAGTGTTTACAGGTAAGATATTATTAAATATCTAATAAACTCAAAAACTATGCAGCAGTAAGCGTTACTTTTGTGACATCTCACTCTCATATCACATAGCTGATATAGAGAATCGTACCCTAGTGTCTTTTGATATCAAATATATAACACGAGTGTGAGATTTTATTTATCATCCAACATCATTCTTCCAACTTTTTCAGTTTGTAGACAGTAATTTCCGTGTCTTGAGTGTAAATAGTACTGCTAACAGTACTAACTATGACGTCACAATGCTCTGCAAAGCATTGTGATGCAATTTCATTCAACATATCTACAATGTTCTGGTCGCTCATGAATATTGATTAGGACGCATATTGACGCACAAGCTTATGTTTTAAAGAATTTCTTCAACTTATGGTTATTAAAGCGCATTGTTGTTAGTACGCAGGAAAAGTAAAAAAACTTTGAAAGTCATTTAGCGCCGCGCTAGTCTCGCGGACCAACACTAGGTCACAGACACCGACGAGGTCCCGACTGTGCAATCAAAATGGATCAGTTTCCTTGATCTATCAGCTGAATTTATATCATGTCCGTACCATATTGGAAGAGGGAAATCAGAGTGCTCACCAAAGACGTTTTTGGTAACTGTACGACCCTATACTGAGGACCGGGAAATCTACGAACTTAAGTCTGCTTGCATGTCAGTGACAGCTTCAAACAGAGCAAGGTCACCATCGGAATAAGAAAAGACAACCGTGATGTACTCACAGCGTTGTTCGCAAGAGATGGGATGTTTGGGCCACAAAAACAGAAGGCAGGCACACTTCCACGGAGTTTTCGGTCGTGCAGTCGTGTGTGTTCATTCATGAACAAACATATCTTCAATGTCACAAAATACGCTTCGAAGGGGACACTGATGGCACAACCGGAGAATCCAACGTAAGTCTGGATATCTGTCCAGATAGTTTAAACTGACTTCATTTCACCACACTTAACCTTTTACGTTAAATCAAATGGAAAGTCGCGAAAGTGATCGGGTGCGTCACGCTCATAGGGGCCCTCGATTTATCAGCAGTCGCACATTGCAAATGGATACAGCTCGATTATATAATGTCTGTAGCAGTATGCATAACTTATATAGAATGCAAAGGGAATTTGATGCGTGTGACTATCTTGTTTGGTTTAATAAAGTGTTTGCAAATGTTTCTAGTTTGCATGTTCCTTGTAGTTGCGAAAGTGAATTACGTCTCGCGATTTTTTTATGAATGAAAAAAGTAGTTCCGGTGTGACAAAGGTCACGGTTATCCAATCAAAACGAATAAAACAAGGTCAACCTTGTACGACACACGTGTGACGTATCTTTAGTATCTTACCACCTGTATCTTCACCACGTGGGTTATAAATGATAATACAATTCCATCAAAAGCTGAGTTTCTGATTATCAAACAATTCAGATATGACTTTTGATTGATGTATTGGAGATGTGAATTAAAACGTAAACATTGTCACATGCAGATCAGTATTTTAGTTCAAAGAGGTGTATCTAAAACCAGCTTCGACTTCTTTTTTGAGTTATAACTAGCAGATAGAAATGGTGATACATCATGTATTACGGCGACTGAATGAGTTGAATTCAACACAGCTTTGAACGGAATTTCAGTTATCTTTTCCTGTCAACTTCTTGTGGGAGGATATATATTTAACATCAGTGAGAATAACAAGTCTCGATTTATCCGCCGAAACATTGGACGTAAAAGGCAAATAGGGTTGACATTAATAAAATGGATTACTAAATAAAATGATGACACCAGGTAAGCATGTCCAACCCTACCGAAAGCCCGATAGTAAATCATGTTTGCAATGTTGTGTGCAGATAGTAAATCATGTTTGCAATGTTGTGTGCAGATAGTAAATACTAATTTTGCAATGTTGTGTGCAGATAGTAAATACTTAGTTTGCAATGCTGTATGCAGATAGTAAATACTAATTTTGCACTGTTGTTTGCAGATAGTAAATACTAATTTTGCACTGTTGTGTGCAGATAGTAAATACTTTGTGTGCAATGTTGTGTGCAGATGAAAAAAACTTAGTTTGCAATGTTGTGTGCAGATAGTAAATACTAAGTTTGCAATGTTATGTGCAGAAAGTAAATACTTAGTTTGCAGTGGTGTGTACAGATAATAAATACTTTGTATGCAATGTTGTGTGCAGATAGTAAATACTTAGTATGCAGTGTTGGGTGCACATAGTAAATACTTTGTATGCAGTGTTGGGTGCACATAGTAAATACTTTGTATGCAGTGTTGAGTGCAGATAGTAATTACTTAGTATGCAGTGCTGAGTGCAAATTGTAAATACCTATTTTGCAATGTTGTGTGCAGATAGTAAATTCTTGGTTTGCAATGTTTTGTGCAGTAAGTAAATACTTAGTTTGCAATATTGTGTGCAGTTAGTTAATACTTAGTTTTCAATGTTGTGTGCAGATAGTAAATACTTAGTGTGCAATGTTATGTGCAGAAAGTAAATACTTATTTTGCAGCGGTGTGTGCAAATTGTAAATACGTATTTTGCAATGTTTTGTGCAGAGAGTAAATACTTAGTATGCAGTGTTGGGTGCAGATAGAAAATACTTAGTATGCAGTGTTGGGTGCACATAGTAAATACTTTGTATGCAGTGTTGGGTGCAGATAGTAAATACTTTGTATGCAGTGTTGGGTGCACATAGTAAATACTTTGTATGCACTGTTTGGTGCAGATAGAAAATACTTTGTATGCAGTGTTGGGTGCAGATAGAAAATACTTAGTATGCAGTGTTGGGTGCAGATAGTAAATACTTAGTATGCAGTGTTGGGTGCACATAGTAAATACTTTGTATGCAGTGTTGGGTGCACATAGTAAATACTTTGTATGCAGTGTTGAGTGCAGATAGTAAATACTTAGTATGCAGTGTTGGGTGCAGATAGTAAATACTTAGTATGCAGTGTTGGGTGCAGATAGTAAATACTTTGTATGCAGTGTTGGGTGCACATAGTAAATACTTAGTATGCAGTGTTGGGTGCACATAGTAAATACTTAGTATGCAGTGTTGGGTGCACATAGTAAATACTTAGTATGCAGTGTTGGGTGCAGATAGTAAATACTTTGTATGCAGTGTTGGGTGCACATAGTAAATACTTAGTATGCAGTGTGGGTGCACATAGTAAATACTTAGTATGCAGTGTTGGGTGCACATAGTAAATACTTTGTATGCAGTGTTGTGTGCAGATAGTAAATACTTTGTATGCAGTGTTGGGTGCACATAGTAAATACTTAGTATGCAGTGTTGGGTGCAGATAGTAAATACTTAGTATGCAGTGTTGGGTGCAGATAAGAAATACTTAGTATGCAGTGTTGGCTGCAGATAGTTAATACTTTGTATGCAGTGTTGGGTGCAGATAGTAAATACTTAGTATGCAGTGTTGGGTGCACATAGTAAATACTTTGTATGCAGTGTTGGGTGCACATAGTAAATACTTTGTATGCAGTGTTGAGTGCAGATAGTAAATACTTAGTATGCAGTGTTGGGTGCAGATAGTAAATACTTAGTATGCAGTGTTGGGTGCAGATAGTAAATACTTTGTATGCAGTGTTGGGTGCAGATAGTAAATACTTAGTATGCAGTGTTGGGTGCACATAGTAAATACTTAGTATGCAGTGTTGGGTGCACATAGTAAATACTTTGTATGCAGTGTTGTGTGCAGATAGTAAATACTTTGTATGCAGTGTTGGGTGCACATAGTAAATACTTAGTATGCAGTGTTGGGTGCAGATAGTAAATACTTAGTATGCAGTGTTGGGTGCAGATAAGAAATACTTAGTATGCAGTGTTGGCTGCAGATAGTTAATACTTAGTATGCAGTGTTGGGTGCAGAGAGTAAATACTTAGTATGCAGTGTTTGGTGCAGATAGTAAATACTTAATATGCAGTGTTGGGTGCACATAGTACATACTTAGTATGCAGTGTTAGGTGCAGATAGTAAATACTTCGTATGCAGTGTTGAGTGCAGATAGTAAATACTACAATGTGGTGTAACTGGCATACTGTCCAAAGCGGCGTTAAACCCATCTCAATGACTCGCTCACTATGATACACCATGAGTAATCTTGACCAACATTCTAGGCGTTGTGCACAAAGCTGAATATTTTTATTTCAAGCAGTACAATCACCAGGTTCCGTTGCCATGACCACAGTCCAAGATCATAATACACGAATGTGTAGTTGCTGATGTAGGGGAAGACGTTCTGATGGAGATTCCTCATCAGACCCTGTGACTCATGGAAATGGTTGCTTGAAGCTGCAGTGATGAACGTGACTCTCTTTCCCGTGGGGGGTTCTGGGAATAGACCCAGAATGAGGATGAGATGCTGGTGGTTGAGGTCCGACATGGTGGATAAGACACTTAAGCTTCTAAGGTTGTCCTCGGGCGTTGTAGGCCGGGGTCGAGGACAGGAGGACTCAACACAAGCCTTGTCTGGGGACATAGCGAGATGAATGTACTTACACACCGGTGTAACTAGTACAGATATGGAACCGCATATGGTATGCATCAGAACTCGTGAATGGTAAAGCGACAAAACCCTTTTCATATCCAATAGAAATCACTGCCTAAAGCAAAGTCGATTGTACGATTCCGACTATGTCATGGGCATGTGTTTATGAATCACCATCAAATAGTAATGGTACCAGGTGTTCGCGAAAGGTGAGGAGATCCTGCCTCATTGGTGGCACCCGTCACAAACATGTTCAAAGGCAAGTCAATTGTTCACCTGAAAAAAATAGGTAACATATGGGACAAGTCAAACAAGGGAATTGCATCGGACATCATTTTTGTAAAATTTGGAAATGTCCACAATATGTCTACCATAAAACGTTTTGAAAGCTTTCCACATGCCTCGCCTGGATACACGAGTGAGATGTACACACTTTACCAGCAACGCCCCTGAATGACCCAGTGGTCTTTTATGGTTATTTGTGTGTGTGTGTGTGCATGCGTGCGCGTGTGTGTGCGTGCGGGCGTATGTGTGTGCGTGTGCGTTTGTGTGTGTGTGTGTGTTGTGTAACGCCTCACTCAGCAATTTTACAGTTACATGAAGGCGACCTGAAAATAATCGTCAATCTAGTGGTTAATATTGAGAGCAACGATCGATGCAAATGCAGTACGATGACACTCTATCAACCAGTTCACCGAGTCTGACCACGTTTCCATTAAGTCGACTCTTGCGAACTGCACAGGTGCAGACATTGACATGAACACAATGTGCATTTACATGTAAAACACTGTCTTGATACTGACACGGATAGTTCTGAGATTAGCATGCTAACTTGGAAGTTCTTCCTCTTCACATGGTTTAACATCAGTCTTCATCCACAGTCCAGCGGTTTGTAAGTCTGACAACAATAAAGCAATGGTGATATATCCAGCTGGCACAAACACGTACATGCATCCTTTGTACTGGCCAATGTAAACTATTCTATCCAAACGTCCGTTTATGGGGAGGTGGTGGTGGTCAGGTGAAATGGGGTTTAACGTCGCGTCCAAGATTATTGCACTTATATAGCGACGTGCATGTACGTGTGTGTGTTTGTGTGGCTGCTTGTACTAGTCCGGACTGATGCCGATTTATAGTGCTAGCTCACTGAGATACCATGCCGCAGTTTAACATGAATACCCCACTCAGACACAGTATTCTGACTCCGAGCCGACCAGTCCTTGTTTTAGCCCTTAATGCCGAGCGCCAGACAGGGTAACAACAAGTACCATCTTTTAACGTCTTTTGGTATGACGCGGTCGGGGATCTAACCAGTGGGAATGTGCTCAGATACATACAGAGGTAGGCGGTAACATAGGCTGTGTTGATTTCCCCGATTATAGCGACAACAGTCAGCAGCAGCACGGCGGCAAGAGCTAACACATATATTCATATAAGACATATATTCATATAAAACATATATTCATATAAAACATATATTCATATAAGACATATATTCATATAAAACATATATTTATATAAGACACATATTCATATAAGACATATATTCATATAAGACATACTTTCATATAAGACATAAATTCATATTCAACATATATTCATATGAGAGATATATTCATATAAGACATATATTCAGATAGAAAAACAATGACTCCTCATTACAAACTACACAGTCGATCATATCGGAATTCGTTTGGGAGAGAGATAAATGGCAGTGGTAGAATTCATGTTCTTTAACGCCGCACTCAGCAATATTCAGCTCTATAATGGCGGTCTGTAAATAATCGAATCTGGAGCAGACAATCCAGTGATTTACATCATGAGCATCGATCCACGCAATTGGGACACGATGACATGCATCAAGCAAGTCAGCAAGCCTGACCACCCGATCCCTATAGTCGCCCTTTGCGGCAAGCATTGGTTGCTGAAGCCTCCAGACAAGTATACTGTTCGTCAGTTACACTTTGGAGTACCCATGTGGGGAATCGTACCCCAAGCGAACGCCTTAACCACTAGGCTACCCATTCCCTGTAGTTTGGTACTCTTTTACGAAGAATGGTGTTCATGGTCGCATATTTGATATGTCAAAAGACATGTACTCAAAATTACAATGTGACGTGAACATTTCGAAAACGTCAATTTCGGAGTTTTTCGACTCCCTAAGAGGTGTTCGTCAAGGGTGTGTTATCCGTCCTTTTTTATTCTGTATGGCCATGTCAGAATTGCAGAGTATGAATGAATGGGGGGGGGGGGGGGGGGGGGGGGGGGCGGCGGCAGAGGCGGTCGGGTAGCCTAGTGGTTAAAGCGTTCGCTCGTCACGCCGAAGACCCGGGTTCGATTCCCGACATGGGTACATTGTGTGAAGCCCATTTCTGGTGTCCCCCGCCGTGATATTGCTGGAATATTGCTAAAAGCGGCGTAAAACCATACATACTCACTCAATTATCCAGGCGTTTTTTCTCTAACAGACCTATCTGGTCTAAGTGTATAGACACATTGATTATCAAATGTAAAACAGTCACAATATAAGGTTTTGGTTATTTTTTGCTATCCCAAAACATTAGTGATCTAAATTCATTAAACGTTTGTGTGAGCGTAATATCCAGATTAGTTTTGAAAAAAATAATTTATCTACAAGTTAACGGAATTATGTACAAGTTAAAACAATGATACATAGTGAGCATTAAGTTATGAATGAAAGGGACAGGGAATGCAGATCGCTGAAGGTTTTTATGTTTATGGAGATTAGACGATTTGCCTATCTAAAAAACTATTTGGCGAAAGCAGGGTGTTGATAAATATGATTGTGTTTGTAAAGTTTGTAATCTTAATGAGGTTGAAAATGTTATATTACAATAATAACCAGATATACACCAGTTCCCTGCGATGGAAACCCAACATTCTCCTCCTATAAAGAATATTCTTACAGATTTAGCAAAATGTCAAGGAATGTTCGACAATACAACTTAATTAGTTGTAACCATTTGTAATACTTCTCTGAAATATGTAATTGTTAACTCATGCAATGTAATGGGTCAATGGCCTAATTACCGCAATAAACATACTAATGTAATAGATTCGCCCGGCGTTTGTTTGTATGGTATACGTTGCAATCATCTATGACCTGCATCACCTATTTTCCTTTCACATTAGGGGAGCCGGGTGGCCCAGTCGTCTAAGGCGCCGCGATTCGTTGTGCATCGAAGTGCGTCCCTTGGGCACGCCAGAAACCTATGATTGTGGGTTCGAATCACGGTTCGCCCTGATTATGTTTCTAGGTTTGTCAGCACCATACCCGTGCTCGTGGGTTTAACCGAAGTGGTAAACGTCTGAGACCTGCATACTATATAACTGGAATACTGTTAAAAGCGGCGTTAAACCCAACTCACTCACTCACTCCTTTCACACGCCGTAATATAAATGGTTGGTTGGTTGGTTTGTTGTTTAACGCCGCACTCAGCAATAATCCAGCTATATGACGGCGGTCTGTAAATAATCGAGTCTGGACCAGAAAATCCAGTGATCGACATCATGAGCATCGATCCACGCAATTGGGATCGATGACATGCATCAACCAAGTACGCGAGCCTGACCACCCGATCCCGTTAGTCGCCTTTTACGACAAGCATAGTCACCTCTTATGGCAAGCATGGGTTGCTGAAGACCTATTGTACCCCGGAATCTTCACGGGTCTTATATAAATGGAACACTGGTCAAAGCAATGTTAAACACAAGTCGCTCGTGTGTTGAACAATGTGAGTTCCGTTCCACTGAACAGAAACAACTTGGGAGTGCGTGTGTGTACAACAGTCGTCGTGTGCAGAGGTAATAACATCTCTAAGGTAAGCCCACACATTCTGAACAAACAATTGTGAATACATGATATCCACATTCCCACTCCACACCCAGACTGCTTTCAAAATATGTTTAATTCAACCCATGTCCCAATATGTGCACATTACAATGCTACGAGTCACACCTGTTCGCTCTCCAAAACAGAGCACAGCCAGTTCTCTTCCAAAACCTCGTCCAGCCAGATATAAACAACAAACACACAATCTGGCTTCCCCTGTGGCACACGCCGAGGCATTTACTCTGCATGAAATTTTCTTTTACAAACACCAGTGGCGTCACTAGCCTTGATCCATATGATCTCAGAACCACGCCAGTCACCGACACTGTAACATCTTACTGTAAGATACATGCATGTACCAGGTACCATCCATGCTTTGCGGTTCAGAACCATATTCGTCACTGTGACGACATTTGTCTTGCAGCAAGACTGCCAACACCTGACAACAGAAAATGTTCATAACCATAACGCACAGGATAAACATAAAATAAACAGACCGCGCTGTAACGGCGACACCACAGGAGAGATTGAACTACCCGGGCTTTACAATTCCTATATATACCCCTCAAGGTTGCGCCCTCTACCGGGAATAACCTCCCTTTATATCTGGCTTTACCTTCAAGAGAAATCAATTTCTGTCTAATTCACTCTGTTCAACCGAATGAAATTTCATACATTCACATCACACTCGGCACGATGACTAAGTAGGACCAAGGGGACCAATCGTCTAATGGTGGCGTCCCCAATAGGCACATGCATAATATATTTCCATTCGTACCTTATGTTCAACATAAATATGTCAAACACATAATAATTATATTGGTTTAGATACTCACACACGAGACTCTCCTCATGGAATTATGGGCGGGCGAGTGCGAGGGTGAGAGTGAGGATAAAGGCGAGGGCGAGGGCGAAAGTGAGGATGAGGGCGAGGGCGAGAGTAGGGTGAGGGCGAGGGCCAGGATAAGGTCGAGAGCAGGGTGAGGTCCAGGATAAGGACGAGGGCTAGGGTGAGGGCGAGGGTGAGGGCGGGGGCGAGAGTAGGGTGAGGGCGAGGGCGAGAGTAGGGTGAGAGCGAGGATAAGGGCGAGGGCAAGAGTGACGGTAAGGGCGACGGTGGGGGCGAGGGCGAGGGCGAGGATAAGGGCGTGAGGGCGAGGGCGAGGGTGAGGTCGAGGGCGAGGTCGAGGGCGAGGGTGAGGTCGAGGTCGAGGTCGAGAGTGAGGGTGAGGGCGAGGGCCAGGATAAGGGCGAGGCCGATGAGGGCACTTGTGGAAGCCATGTACTAAGGCTTCACCTAGGGTAGGGGTGAGGGTAAGGGTGACGGCAAGGGCGTGGGTGAGGGTGAGGGTGAGGGCGTGGTTGAGGGTGAGGTCGTGGGTGAGGGTGAGTGAGGGTGAGGGTGAGGGCATGGGTGAGGGTGAGGGTGAGGGTGAGAGTCAGGTTGAGGGCGATGGTGAGGGTTAGGGTGAGGGCGTGGGTGAGGGTATGGGCGCGGGTGAGGGTGTGGTTGGGGGCGAGGGTGAGGGCGTGGGTGAGGGTGAGTACGAGGGCGAGGGCGTGGGTGAGGGTGAGGGCGTGGGTGAGGGTGAGGGTGCCGGCCAGGGTGAGGGTGAGAGCGAAGGCGTGGGCGAGGGCATGGGTTAGGGCGAGGGCGAGAGTGAGGGTGAGGGTGAGGGCGAGGGCGTGGGTGAGAGCGAAGGCGTGGGCGAGGGCGTGGGTTAGGGCGTTGGTTAGGGCGAGGGAGAAAGTGAGGGCCAGGGATAGGGCGAGGCCGACTAGGGCACTTGTGGAAGTCATATACTTAGGCTTCACCTAAATGTATTGTATATTATGTTATGCATTTTAAATTGTGTCCAATGTAATTGTCATCTGTGTAGTTTTGCTTTATTCAGTTCTTTAACTTGGAAGTGTCGTTGTTTGTCAAGGCGGCAACAAAAGTACATAATTAGACACTTACATTAGTATATTGATGACGATTAAATTGCATGTTTGACCTGACATTTATCCGATACATTTAACGTTAACGTCGCTGAACCAGCCTCCAATATCTACAGAAACAGATTCCATTGGGTGTAAAAGACAATATAGTGTTGGAAAACCGACAATGACACTTACACTAATTTCATTACAAAAGTAAGTACCAGTGAGTACTGGAGGTGTGAAAACTCAATGTGGAGGTCGCGGTGACAAGTGTCATATGCAATAAATACCCCTGAATGCCTACCATTAAATGAATTTAACCAGCAGTTAAAGTTAAGTTGTAAGTGTGTCTTTCCTTGAAAATGGAATACAATGAACAGGCTCTAAAGTACCTTTGGGACTAGGGTTGTGGGAAGGAGGTCTGGGATTTTATCAAAAAAAGTAAAATTTCCCAGAAAAATATTGAAAAAATATTATGATGCTTCAGACTGTTGAAATAAAACTTGTCTGTCACAAAGAATTACATGCACTATGTTTACGAAGAGATAATTCTTACTGGAGAAAATACGCTTTTCATAGCCACAAGAAATTTAATGAGAGTTAATGTGCGACTCCGACTATATAATGAGCATGTGTTTATGAATCATTTTCAAATAGTGATGATACCAGTGGCATCAGTCACAAACACACGTGAGGCAGTCAATTATTCGCCTGAAAAAAAACACACTGAGCAATTGGTTCAAAATAGGGAACTGCAGCAGACATAATTTTTGTCACTGCTGTGTCAAATTTGGAAATTTCCTCCACATGTCTACCATAAAATATTAAGTCTTTACCGAGGGCTTGAATGTTGTAACCCTGATCAAGCACTTTCTGAGCTCTTTGACATATGCATATATCTAAAGAGCATGCTCGAATGTATCGCGAGAGATGTGAAATATAAACACCAAGGGCTGGAACTGCAGGAATATTGCTCGACATAAAGGTAAAGCTGACGTTTGGAAAGTTGAAGTCATCCCTCTTGTCAACAGTCTTGTCAATCTTTATGCATATATCTAAATATGAAACAGATGAGACGTTCTCACTGGTCTCCTATATTTCTAGTTTAGGTGAGAAATCAGTGGAAGGGAATTGGCCAATTAATGGTTATTGAACGACATCATAACCATCGAAATACCTGAAGCTAAGCCAAACGTTTTGGCCAATTTCCGATTCTTATGCATAAAGAAACAGATCAGCAGAAATGGGAGCACGCTGGGATGCCGATTTCATGCCTGAATATTGAAGTCCGGCATTTCACATATTGTTTTCTCAGCGAACTTGAGATAGCATTGCTTTCTTTTTAGACAAATTGCACTGAACCTTTTAGATAGAAATGTAACAAATCTATGGTCACCACGTTTTGTAACAAAAGCCCCATTGCTCAATGAATGGAGTTTTTCCCTTAAGTTTGTCAATTGGGATAGTGGTTTACGAATTTGAAAAATCAAATCCTTGACAGAATTGAACTGTCAAGTCAAGCAAATCCTTTGGGTTTTTGAGAATCGACGTCGTATTAATTCCACTTTTCTCAACTACGTGGGAAGACGCCTTGGCGGGCTCAGGCTCTCATTTTAACAGTTGGTGTTCAAGCGTCCTACGACCAGTTTCTTTAGAAAAAATTAAACTACAACGTATTTACATCAGTGTCATAGTACATGAAGAAAGTATTCACCAGGCACAACTTCTAACGAACTTTCATCTTCCTGAGAATGAACACACAACTAATTTAAAAAACCCCAACTAATTTCTTATAAAATAAAACAAACTCTGTTACAGATGGGGAGCATTCAACTGTTTCTAAGATCTAAGACGGGAGGGGAGAGATTCATTAAATGAATGGTATATTCAGTAATATGCCCAAAATGTTTAGTTTATTGCATGTAGTGAAAACAATGAAAAGTTTGTTTCGTGGAAATTACCCAATCGTCACATGTTTGTTTAAATAGTGAAAATGAACAGATCGTTTGATTGTGCTCTGTAAATAAAGAGTTTGTTGGATCCAGCTGGGAACAAAACACCCCCAAACCCCCATAGAAACGGAAGGGGTTCTCCATTACTATATTTTTAGGTAAAGAAACCAGTTATATCTCGATTAATGTAGGTATGGTTGGTTGGTTGGTTGGTTGTTTAACGCCGCACTCAGCAATATTCCAGCTTTATGAGGCGGTCTGTAAATAATCGAGTCTGGACCAGACAACCCAGTGATTAATATCATGAGCATCGATCCACGCAATTGGGATCGATGACATGCATCAACCAAGTACGCGAGCCTGACCACCCGATCCCGTTAGTCGCCCTTTACGACAAGCATAGTCGTCTTTTACGACAAGCATGGGTTGCTGAAGACCTATTCTACCCCAGATCTTCACGGGTCAATGTAGGCATGTAGGTTTTATCCACCCATTCGCTTATCACTCTCACCCTCGGGGGTTATTTAGAGAGTTGCTTTTTGCACTGCTGTACTCCTTGGGCGCGATCAACAAAGTGTTCGTAGCACTGGGATAGCCCTACGCCTAAGTAACCACATAGTTAAGAAGGCTCGTAACGGTACGAACACTTTATGGATCGGGACCTTCAAAATGACATCTTAACAACAAAAAGTATACTACAAATGCTGGTTAGTATCATCATTGCCTAAACCAGGCATAATTCATGTGATCAGTTTTGACGTAAGTTTTTTAATAATGCCATAGGTGGATAATGTGGATTTAGATATGCTTTAGAGGCGTTATTAATGACAAACCTCAACAGGTTGTCAATGACGACACTTGCACCTTTGTTAAACATGTGATGGTTGAGAGTGTACCCGTGAAAAAAGAAATTAATGGTCCCATGATAACGGGCATTCTGCGTCTCACCTTGTCTATGCTTGCGTCGCAATATTGCACGGAAGTTTGTCATGATGTAACAGTTGGTTATGTCCCCAACGTACGACACGAGACTTCACACCAATATTCCGAATCCTCTGCACTGTACAACAAGGTCCGCCGACTTGTGTAAACTTGCACATTTGACCTGTTTACAAATAACTCACATGACAAGCTGTGATATATCAGTTGTGAAATATGTATTTTATACAAATTTCAACATTCCCGACATATCGGAGTCTATATTTCATGAAGTAGATGACGAATTGTCTTGGTGACAATTGTGTTCTGGCAAAAGTTGGCGGGATCAGTTTTGTATGGCGGCCCTCTTGTTTGAAAGCACCGCAACCGCCTTGGCCACTATTGTTGGAGGTACATGTTGATATTATACTTGTTGCTGCGTCCATTGCCGAACTGGATAACCGTGATATACCTGAAGCTGAACGACCTGAGCACAGTGTTATGTATTGAAACTACATTAGGTGTATTATTCTTTTTGTCCCGGTGGCACCTCACTGCGCGTATGTTGACATAGATCGTGTTGAACATTATGTCCTCGAAAAGTGCAGTTAATAGGCGCCGACTGTGAATAGACAACAGAACAAACGCCGCACTCAGCAATATTCCAGCCATATGACGGCGGTCTGTACATAATCGAGTCTGGACCACACAACCCAATGATTGATATCATGAGCATCGATCCACGCAATTGGGATACGATGACAAGCATCAACCAAGACAGCGAGCCCGTCCACCCGATCATCATCATCATCACATTGGAGATTTAACGGGCGCTTTCCGACTATTAGCGTATTTCGCACACGGGGTTGCACTTATACTATTGGGGGAAAAAAGCGTAATGAATAAATAAAGAAGTGCAACCCCCCAAAATATAAACTTTACGGACCTAATTTAATAAAGCTAAGGGGGATGGGGGTTTGGCTGGGTGGGAGTGGGTGATAAAAGAATATACAATAATGTGGAAAGGTTTGGGCATGGGTGGTGTGTGTGTGTGTGTGGGGGGGGGGGGGTGTCAAGCGTTGGAAGGCACGGCGTCGGCTGGCGAGCATGTGTTGCTAGAAGTCTAGCGGCGGTATCCTTGAAGTAGTCTCTTGGTAAGCTTCACTTCCTGGGGGTCGGGATTCTGGTAGAGACTCTTGGCAAGGAGGGCGGCGGTATTGGCGATGAAGTGGTTTGAGGACGGTACGCCACTACTCTGGAAGAAGTGGTACAAGTCTGTGAAGCTTGACGTACTCGATGTCCTGTCCCCTCCTTCTTGTGCACCATGATGAAAGGGACTCCTTTGGCGTAGAGCTGTTCCACTAGTTGACCAGCTCAGCCTGGAGGTCCGGGTGGGCCTTGTAGTGGTTGATCAGAATGTCTGATTTTTCCACTAGGACGTCCCGATAGCTCTTTACCATTGAGGGACCTCGACCGGATCGGTCTGGGTCTGGCCTTCGCTAAGGGATGTCGGCTCTGGTGTGGTTGTCTGGGCGCCGGAGTCGTTTAGGGCTGGCGTAGATGTCTGGGACTCTGCTGACGCGGTGGTGGTGGTTGGTCGGGAGGCTGGTTCGGGGAAGGGGGATGTCTCTCCTCTTCATCTCCTTCCTCCCGTGGCCCGTCCCCTCAGGTGAGCGGAAGGGTTCCTCGCCTCTGGATTCGAGGGGAGCGAGTTCCAGCGCTGCTACTGGGGCGGGGCCGAAGGAAGGGACTCCTCAATCTCCATGTCGAGGACTGGGGGGGGGTGGTCTTCTTCCTGGGTGGCCTGTCCTTTAGCACCGGGGGGGGGGGGGGGGGGGGGGGCAGGGGATGGAGAGGGTAGAGGTTTTGGACTTATAGGAAGTCCCGAGGGAGTAGTCCCCAACCCGGTAAGCCAGCAAGGGCCCCAGGATGGAGACAAGCTCCCTCGGAAGTGATTTTGAGAGGTCTCTCATTATCAGCTTGGAGGTTGGAGAGCTTGGTTGGACGTGTGCCCTGGGCGAGATCCCGTTAGTCGCTACGCTCAAACTATTTCCAATCGGACATTTTGTACCAAACTCTTGAGACCTGTAGCGGGTACCCGGGTAGGGTCGGGTAATAGCGGGGTGGGTACCCGGGTAGTACATTTGGACTCGTCCCAGCCCTAGCCTGGTCACTGATCAACTGTCAAATTGGCACATGGAAATCAGGGGCGGGTAATTTGATATTGTAATGGATCCAGTGGTTATCATACCCCCCCATGTCAGAATGAGGAGATCTGATTGGTTCACGTGATCTTGATAAAATAATGAGTAGGTTTACTGAAATGCTAGCCCTGGAGTTAGAGATGATGTCGATCAGCAAGCATGATCATGCATTCTATGTGAGAATCCCAGTCTAATTTTCTTGTACCAGCCGTGTACACTGATATGACTCAAGTGTTCTTAAATTGGATGCGAAGACAAATTAAGAGGTATGTTGGGTGCTTGGTCTTCATGCGTAAGACAGGGTTTTCAGCAACCCACGCTTGTTGTAAAAGGCGACTATGCTTGTCGTCTGCTTCCATCGGTATCTCATTATGTGATAAAATGTATCGGCTTGAGATGAGTGTATAATTTTAGAAGGATATTTATAGTAAATGATTGAATTCACTTCGAATGAATTTGGTGTGTTCATCTTGTTGCTGCTAATGTTTTTGTTACAATCCCCTGTAGCGTCTCTTAAGGTCAACCTACAAGCGTTATACCACAACATCTAGCAATTAAACAAAGTTTGGGTGAAATCGATAACATTTTAATGTTGGTTTAACTTCACGCGTTGTACCAGCTACGGGATATCGAAACCTTTGGTGACAAGGGAGCTATTTAACACTAGACTACCCCACGGGCACCGCCCACGGATGTTTCAACAGAGTGAGTGAGTGAGTTGGGTTTAACGCCGCTTCGACCAGTATTTCAGCCATGTCACTGCGTGTCAGCTTAATATGGGAGGAAATCCCGAAGTAATGCAGTTCTTAGACGTTTACCACTTTGTTGAAACCTACGGGTCTGGTGCTGACAAACCACATAATCAGGGCGAACCGGAATTCGAACCCACGATCATGTGTTTGCTCGCGTGCCCAAGGGACGCAACTCTTCCACGACAGGGCCACCAAGCCCCTATGAAACATCAAGTCACACAACCATGGACAAGTACTGCTTTCCGCTCAGAGCTTAATAACAACAATATAACAAAGAGCAAAAAATATACACATGCCGTCAAACGTAATAAAATAATATAACGGTGAAAAATCATCATCTCTGCGTACATAAAAATAATCACACAATGTCAATAATGTTAATAACAAAAAATCAAATTAAAATTGGTCCTAAAATACTGGTCCTTAAACTAAACAATGCAGTAAGGCTGATGTACCTGAACTTTAACATCCACTGATTCCCAGTGTTTTACATATGATGTGTGAAGATCTGTCAAGTTCCCCAAAATAGTCATCATTCCCTCCACGTGCAAACGTCACATTTGGACGCTCGTTGAATGGGGAGTAAAAGCTACGTCCGTGCCCGCGAAACAGTTTGTGTAGTATGATGTTGATTACCGACTGGTCAAACCGATGACACTTATTGTACTTTCGGACTTTGACGTTGCATCTTTTCATGTGACTTGAATGTCGAGGGCACATGCACTTGGAACTCATAGCACATGCTACCCAGGGTTTGATAACTGCCTCTCGTATCCACTGCTCGTTGTGGAATAGCAGGAACCCTCCCTGATCCTCTGGGACGGGAGTCAGACTGCAAGTGTCCTCCTTCATGTAGGCGACCGTTTCCTTCATTGTGTGTTGGGCAACGGAGTAGTTGCTGCCGAAGGTGACAATGCCTCGTCTCTCCACGTCTTTCAGCAGGTGGGGAACGGTCTTGTTCCAGAACCTGACGCACGAGTCGACCCACACCAATATTTCTGTCTTTGGGAGGTTAGCCTAAAATATCGGTATGAAATGTTATTGAGTGAATAAGTGAATATGGTTTTACGCCGTTTTTAGCAATATTCCAATGGCTGAATTTGGTTTAACGCTGCTTTGAACAATATTCCAGTTATATCAAGGAGGATCATCTTAATTCAGGCCTTAGACGTGTACAACTTTGGAGAAACCCACAAGAACGGGCATGGTGCGCATCCCACCCCTTTTTACTTCGAAAAAAATCTTAAAAGTTTATTTCTGTATAAATTACCACAAAAAACAATAAATAGATCTTAATTGTGCACCCCCCTTTTCCAAAAAGCTGTATCCGCCCATGACGGGTGTGGTGCTGACAAAACTAGAAACATAATCGGGGCGAAAAGGGAGTCGAACCCACGATCATAAACAAAAGTGTTTTAGCATGCCCAAGGGACGCAACTCTGCACAGTGAATTGCAGCGCTGTAGACGACTGGGTCAACCATGTCCCTGGATGATAAATCTGCATTAGAATCGTTCAGTAATGAATGGGGGAATTCTTGGGAAGGTTCTCTATCAAAATGATGTACTCGTATTTGATACTATTAATCTAGTCTAAAGTGCAGGGCAAAAGAAAGCATACAGATGATGACTGGATTTAACCAAAAGAATTACAAAACGTTACTTGGCTTACTCGTTACGAGATACTAATTGATGTGATGCATGTAATATCGCCTATGATAACCGTATCAACTACAAGACCAACGAATAACCATTTACCTTTTCATATTTTGCTACCATAAAAGAAATGGTGTATACCATCCGGCTGTTTAGAATATGATAAAATCGTGGGGTGTTTTGTCTCTGAAAAAACATAGGCCATCTTACAGTGTAATATGAGAATGCATGTTCAGTTTTATCGACTACCTCCCAATACAAACTGTCATTTCAGCATTTGCTGTCACAGGCGCATTATTTCTGTGCCGATTGCCGTCAACTCTTGAATGATCCACTCATTATTGTGCCGACTGCTGTCAGCTATATGAAGGCCGGAGAGAGTAGACCAATGTTGTTTAACGCCGCAGTCAGCAATATTTCATCTGTCTCAGGTGTAAATGTTCGAATAAGATCCCGGCAAACCAGTGACTAAAGTCATGAGCTACGATCCCATTAATCGGGCACCACCAGTTATAGTACCTGTATAATGAACGGCTTCCACGCGAAACAGCCTAGGTTCTGGAGTCTGAGCGGCATGTACTTCTGTGGGAACTTCCGAACTTCACAACGACAATGTTTTTCAATCTGAAAAAGATTTAAGGAAAGCAACTGAAACAGAAACTGAAACTGAAACAACCTCGTGATTTAGAAACATCTTTCTGTCCTTTCTCGTCAACTTCGTATTAATAGGCGAGGTGAGGTGAAACTGGATATAACGGCGCGTCTAAGCTTATTCCACTTATATAGCGACGTGAATGCACGTGTGTGTGTGTTTGGCTGCTTGACTGATGCCGATTTAGATTGCTAGCCGCAGTTAAACATGAAAACCCCACTCAGACACAGCATACTGACTCCGAGCCGACCAGTCTTTGTTTGGCCCCTTAATGCCGAGCGCCAGAGCAAACAGTCGTGAAATGCTGGACTTCCCACAGATAACATCTCTGTGAAATGGCAGTGCATCGCAATGGGCGTCAGTTGTGTTCCCCTTCATGCTGATGTGGTTCTGTATGCATATGTTAATCGGAATAATTGCTTCGATTCAATTTGGCAAATTGAAAACACAGGAATTGGACCAAGAAGTTTAACTTATGCTTTAGAGTGAGTGAGTGAGTGAGTGAGTGAGGGAGGGAGGGTTTACGCCGCTTTTAGCAATGTTCCAGCAATATCACGGCGGGGGACACCAGAAATGGGCTTCACACATTGTACCCATGTCGGGAATCGAGCCGGGGTCTTCGGCGTGACGAGCAAACGCTTTAACCACTAGGCTACCCGACAGCCCTCTATGCTTTAGATATATGGACGATATGATATGTAGTTGAATAATTGTCCAATGTCAACGACTTTTGAGATACAATCGCGCAAACTCTCTTGATCAGGGTACACCGGGTGTCACGAATAATTCACTATTTGATCACATATTGGTCAATTGTTTCAACGTGCATGTCAAGGCGTCCGGGAGATATAGTTTTCACCGGTGTCCATAATACTTAACACAATACAAACATCTGGATAGTCCCTACAATCAGACCTTTCTTGAAGATCCATTGATATTTTCACCTTTTTACGTTGCTCTGGCAACAGTCCGAGGTCGTAATACACGAATGTGTAGTTGCTGATGTAGGGGAAGACGTTCTGATGGAGATTCCTCATCAGACCCTGTGACTCATGGTAGTGGTTTTTGGACGCTGCACTGACGAACATGACTCTTTTGCCCGAGGGGGGTTCTGGGAATAGCCCCAGCATGAGGCTGAGATGCTGGTGGTTGAGGTCCGACATGGTGGACAAGACACTTCTAAGGTTGTCCTCGGGTGTTGTAGGCTGGGGTCGAGGACAGGAGGACTCAACACAAGCCCAGCCTGGGGACATAGCGAGATGAACGTACTTACACACCGGTTTAACTAATACAGATTGGGATACACTTTACTGAACATAGAGCGAGCGACAGATTATGCCCCTAAATCATTGAATTGGTACCAAACTCCCCCGAGCGTTGCCTATGGGGATATGTGAGGGTCACATCACCGTCATCAACAATACCCGAGCAATTTCATACCATGATATGCTGTCGTACAATAAGTGTCCTGTCATACTATGAGAGCTGTTATACCCTGAGGGTTCTGTCGTAACGTGAGCTTTGTCATATCATGAGGTTCTGACATACCTTAACGGTTCAGTCGCACAGGGATAGCTCTGTCATGCCATAAGACCGTCACATGTGGATGGTTCTGTCATACCTTCATTGTTCTGTCCTGTTATGAGAGTTATGTCGTACCGTTAGAGATGTGTCCTGCCATGAGATGCTGACCGGCCATAAGGTGCTGTCGTAAGATGAGGTTGTGTCGTACATGGATGCATATGTCATACAATGAGGTTCTGTCGTACATGGATGCATCTGTCATACAATGAGGTTGTGTCGTACATGGATGCATCTGTCATACAATGAGGTTGTGTCGTACATGGATGCATCTGTCATACAATGAGGTGCTGTCGTACATGGATGCATCTGTCATACAATGAGGTTGTGTCGTACATGGATGCATCTGTCATACAATGAGGTTGTGTCGTACATGGATGCATCTGTCATACAATGAGATGATGTCGTACATGGATGCATCTGTCATACAATGAGGTTGTGTCGTACATGGATGCATCTGTCATACAATGAGATGATGTCGTACATGGATGCATCTGTCATACAATGAGGTTCTGTCGTACATGGATGCATCTGTCATACAATGAGGTGCTGTCGTACATGGATGCATCTGTCATACAATGAGATGATGTCGTACATGGATGCATCTGTCATACAATGAGGTTGTGTCGTACATGGATGCATCTGTCATACAATGAGGTGCTGTCGTACATGGATGCATCTGTCATACAATGAGATGATGTCGTACATGGATGCATCTGTCATACAATGAGGTTTTGTCGAACATGTATGCATCTGTCTTACCACGAGGTGCAGTCGTACCATGTGAATTCTGTCAAACAATGTTCGTTCTGTGATACATGCAGGATTCTGTCATACTGTGGGGGTTCTGCATGATATACCTGGATGTATCTCTTCATCGCATGGTTTCACTATATTCTTTCTCCACAGCCCTGAAGTTTGTATATCTGCAACAACAACACTGGAAAATAACTGGAAGTACTATTGGAAAAAGCTGGTGTTTAGGTGTCACTGAATTTATAGCTCGTTTCACGGTCGTTAGTTTACTTTATTTTAGTTAAATGTTAAGACTAAGATCGCCTCATTCAGATAGTTGTTGAAGTTCATTATACCTTTCATGCATTACCTTTCAATTTCTTTGTGTAGTCTTTTAGCAGAGCTTCAAAAGTGACGGTTTCTAAGGCAACTGAAACATTATAATAGTGTAAATACATCTTTTGTTTACATTATTATTATTATTATTATTATTTTCAGATTAAAATTAAAAAATGCAGCAAAAAGGGTTTGCTCATCATCAGCTCAGGGCCCTTGTCCCCTCTACACGCAGCCCAGACAGCGAATGGGACTTCTCCCAGGAAGCGCTGCCTAGACAAACCCACCCTGAACTTTTCGGAGATTGTGAAGACTCCCCAACACTGCAGCTTTCTGCATTACCCAGATTGTCAGAAGGGCTGTTTTCCTGGCAGCAAACACGGGTACTCTCCCAATGTCAGTCAACAGATTGGGAGGAAAAAAACTCTACGGCACCGAGAACAATGGGGAGTCGGACAACTTTGTACTTGGGATGCAAGCGTGACATTCAAATAATACAAATGATTTTGGGGCCTGAATAGGTCTGTTGCATTTATCATTTTCCATGACGCCCTCTACATATTCTGGGTCGTACCATGGATGGACCTCTGTGTCAAAACCACAAGCATGGCGAAGACGGTAATAAAATGATCAAGCCATTCCATCATGTCGCTTAAGATAGTGTGTTTTTGCCAAGCTGGACATCCACAGACATATGCTATATTTCAAATTTACGTTTTGATGCAAAATCACACAACTTCTCAACACACTGCACGTAATTTCGAAAATCCTTGAAAATCCTTGAAAATCCTTTAGTCTGGGCAGATTTGATATGGTACTTCGCTTGGTTGACACTCATTTCTGTACCAGCCAGTAGTACAGAACCATCAACAAAATCAACATTGACATTATGTCCTACATCCTTGGCTCGTTTAAGAAAACTGTGGAATACCTTGTTTTCATCATGAATCTAAACATGCTTCACAAACACAAAGACATGTCATCAGACAAAGACATATCATCAGACAAATAAATGTGTGCAAAGGTGAACAATACGAAGAGCCGCCCCTTTAATCAAACCACACCCTCCTATTATAGCTGGTAAATACAAACGTGCGTTGTTTAACACCGCCCTCAGCAATATTGGAGGTAGATGACGGCGACCTATAAATAATCGAGTCTGGATCAGACGATCCAATGACTGATAATATGAGCAACAATCCACGCCGTCTTGGTGTGAGGACCAACTTTCAGCCTAATCACGCGGTCTATTTTGTCGGCTCTCACGACCAGCCAATGCTGCTGGGTCAATAAGGTTTCACACTGATGGTATATAAGCATGGCATTTCTAAGGTGAGGTGAACGTCGCGTTCAAGATTATTGCATGTAGATAGCTGTACTGGTAAGATCGGTAATAGTGCTAGCCCACTGAGATAACATGCAGCAGTATAACATAAATAGCCTACTTAGACAGTGTCCTGACTCAGAACCGACCAATCCTTGTTTCATCCCCTTAATGCCAAGGGCAACAACAAGTACCATCTCTTAACGTCTTTCGGAATGACTCGACCGGGAATCGAACCACCAACCTTCCGCTCTCTCTACAGACGCTCTATTCACAAAACCACATATAATTGGTTATATATATTGTTTGCGCAAAGATATTAATTTTTTAGCATAACATTCAAAATCAACATCGCATGTACTTACCTGGTCTTTTTGGTTCCCATAGTATTTCACGGTTGGACAATTCCACGGTGCCCGAGAACGCTGTAAAGTACATGTAGGCCTGAACTACAGAATGCCTGTGATTGCGACATGAGTGGTCACAGAATGTTGTTTAACGCTGGTGTTATCAGTCCAGCTAAATAATGTCGGCCAGGGTCTGGCAAACCAGAAGAATCACAAGCAATGATCTAAACCATCGGGGAACGACGACAATATCAGGTCAAACAATGAGACCATATCAGGTCAAACATTGAGACCATCCAATCCCTAATTCAGTCGGCTTGACAAACAACCAGAGACACTGTGGATATGTTAATGCGTGAAGAAGTGAGTGTGGTTTAACGCCCTTTTCAGTTGTTTGTTTGTTGTTTAACGCCGCACTCAGCAATATTCCAGTTATATGACGGCGGTCTGTAAATAATGGAGTCTGAGATAATCCAGTGATTGACATCATGAGCATCTATCCACGCAATTGGTGTACGATAACATGCATTAACCAAGGCAGCGAGCTTACCATTGTCACCCGATCCCGTTAGTCATCTTTTACGACAAGCATGGGTTGCTGAAGACCAATTCTAACAACGGGTATATTTTTCAGTTATGATGTGGTAGGAAAGCCCAGTGTGTTGCAGTGTGATGAATGAGTGAGTGAGTGGGTATGGTTTTACGCCGCTTTTAGCAATATTCCAGCAATATCACGGCGGGGGACACCAGAAATGGGCTTCATACATTGTACCCATGTCGGGAATCGAACCCGGGTCTTCGGCGTGACGAGCGAACGCTTTAACCACAAGGCTACCCGACCGCCCCTGCAGTGTGATGAAGCCCACTAGCAAACCTGAATGTTAGAGTCAGCATGGATTTACGCCGCTTTTGGCAATATCACTGGATCATAACGGGAACACCAGAAATGGGCTTCACACATTGTACCAATGTCGGCCAGAACCCGAGTCTTCCGCGTGACGAGCTACCACTAGGCTATTCCACCGCCTCGGTACAAACCTGACAAACCTATAAAAATAATCTGGGATTCGAAACCCACGATTATAGGTGTCTGGAATGCCCAAGGAGCGCATATGAGACTGGGCCACCCGGGTCATCGGGGAGATGCAAGGTAGTGAGTGAGTGAGTGAGTGAGGTTTTACGCCGCTTTTAGCAATATTCCAGCAATATCACGGCGGGGGACACCAGAAATGGGCTTCACACATTGTACCCATGTCGGGAATCGAACCCGGGTCTTCGGCGTGACGAGCGAACGCTTTAACCACTAGGCTACTCGACCGCCCCAGATGCAAGGTAGACATGTGGAGAAGTGTTCCAGATACTTACTAACATATGGAGTTATTTGAGCCCAGATGTGCTCCTGGATGATCATATATAGCGACAGGATCATCACGACGACAGAAGCTGAAAGAGTGAGTGAGTGAACGAGGTTTTAGACCGTAGTTTAGTAGCGAATCAGCCGAAGCGGCGACATGCAAAGTGATAAACGGTCCCAGGCCAAAACGAACAACAGATAACAGATACCCAACCGCCGGCTCGCCTTGTGATCGCAACAATGTCCATCGAATGACTGTTATTTCAACTTTAGTTTGTCTGCATTTCATAAAATCGTACTTTGTCAGTCTAAGAATGGGCTATTGCGTGAAGACAATAGCACAACGCGCAGATACCGAGGAACCATCCGATGATATAGTATTGTGCAGAGGTGAAATGCGATAATCGATAAATTCTGTTTACATACAACACATTGATAGAGGACATATTTTGCATATAGCATCTTCCCGAGGCAAGTGAGTTAGCTGACTATAAAAGACCAGTTTCCACCCTTGCCGAACTAGGCTGGTATGATGGAGTTATATTTTGGCTGGACTAACGAGTCTATGCAAGGTTCCTAAAGTGTCATGCAGATTTCGGTCCACTGCAGGATTTGCAAAGCATTTGCACCGCTAACTCGTTGTCAGCAGATTTTGTCTAAATCTTTTCATGCTTTTAATCAAGGTGCTCACGTGATTTGAGGCACTTCGCGATGTAAGACTCGTTTTATCACAATATAGATCTTGATTATCAATCAGATCGTGTTGACTGGGCGCCACCTTTTGGTTGGAAGCAAATGCAAGTGATACGAGAGGTTGAATCTGATTGGTCAATAGGAGAGTCATAGAAAGGACATAACTCGTAATAGCCACTGGTGGCGCTACGATCGAGCCCAGGAATTCCAGCCTAGTTCGGGAAGGGTGGAAACTGGACTTTTAAAGTCAGTTAACTCTCTTGCCTCGGGAAGATGTGCATATAGTAGACAAAGCAAATCATGCAATATTAACATCTTCATCGTGAATAGCAACGACACCGATGAAAGCCACTTAACCTGCTTTTGTCTTGCATGCCGCCATCCTCAACTCGTGCATAGTGTAACAACACTGTTTAAACACAGCCACCTGTAAACTTGAAACATAAATACCTTAAGTATCATTGTGGAAGTACATGTTTACCAGGAGATTTACGTTGTTATCAATATCCGATGTGTTCAAACGGAGTAATTTCCCCTGGATACAATTTACTGTTGTAGTGTGAAAGGGACATGCTATTTTGAGTCGGGTTTTTTCACGACCCGACTCAAGCGTGCTATGAACAGTATTATTTGCTTCTAGCAGCTACGTAACAGAGAAATCATGAAAATCTGCTTCCGGAATCAAGAGATTCGAGTAATTTCTCTGACTAAAACCATGTTGTGGTTTATATATAATTTCTCTGCTGATCTATAGCTGTGTCAGATTTACTTGTTAAAATGCTAGTTCAGAAAAGCCAGTGAAAA
Organism: Haliotis rufescens; assembly: GCF_023055435.1. Lineage (NCBI taxonomy): Eukaryota > Metazoa > Mollusca > Gastropoda > Lepetellida > Haliotidae > Haliotis > Haliotis rufescens. The sequence continues at coordinate 76,566,170 of NW_025963779.1, read as the reverse complement.
ATCGGCTCTGAATACAACAATAGCGTGGCGTCATCTTCATGGTTGAAAGGTAGGGTGAGCGGCGGAAATGGATAATAAGTGAGTGAGTATGGTTTTACGCCGCTTTTAGCAATCTTCCAGTTATATCACGGGGACACAAGAATTTGGCTTCACACATTGTACCCATGTTGGTAATCGAACCCGGGTCTTCGGTTCACACATTGTACCCATGTCGGTAATCGAACCCGGGTCTTCGGATAATGACAGATCATCGACCAAACATAGACAGATAAGCGTACTTGAAGAGAAAAAAGCAAGACAACGTGTCAAATTGCTAATATTGTAAATGTTATATCCATAACGTAATGTTACTATGAAACGCGCTACCGGTAGCACCGCCACTCGCACTTTTTGTATAACAATATATGTGTAACAAGTATGTGTCGTTGTGCATTTCAAAACTAAATGGTGTATTCGTCAAATCAATAAGTTTAACAATACTCACCAAGTATATGTTTCCTGTAAATGTTAACGCTTAAAAGGAAACCAAACAGTGAAAGTCGATATCGCGAATTGTGTTTTCAGGGCCCGACAAGACACAACACGATTCTCCTCTCGTAGCAGCTGACGTGGCATTGAAGAGGCAAACAACACGTGCAGCTCGTGCAGCTCGTGCAGCTTCTGTCGCACGTGCTCTCTTGCCTTGACAAGTTTGCAGCCTGTTGTTACGATTAAGATAACAGTATCTGATCAGGCAAATAAAATGCATCATGTATCAGACGGAGATCATTGGAAACTTTTTGTTTATTTGTTGTTTAAACGCCGCACTCAGCAATATTCCAGCTATATGACGGCGTAAATAATCGAGACTGGACAAGACACTCTAGTGATTGAAATCATGAACATGGATCCACGCAATTGGGAACGATGACATGCATCAACCAAGTATGCGAGCTTGACCACCCGATCCCGTTAGTCGCCTCTTACGACAAGCATAGTCGCCTTTTACGGCAAGCATGGGTTGCTGAAGACCTATTCTACATTGGATCTTCACGGGTCCATTGGAAAAGTAAAACATGTTGTTTTCTTAAATACGTCTTTCGTACATGGTTCACAAGGTGACTATAGACACTTTTTAAAAACCTTCTTCCTATATCTTCATTGCCTGTTTTGCGATACTTGTCCATCGTCTTTCTTGTCAAAGAATCAATGAGGTAATTAAGTGATTGCCAAGTTGCATGCTCTCTGAAACGTTTGGTTTAAACTTTTGATAAATTTATTTTAGAGACAGAAAAAAATAACAATCACATCAGTTCATGTGAGTATAGTAGAACCATCAATGCAAGAAACAGCCGTGTCAGCTACATTATTTCAGCAGTTTCAGGGGTAAAGATCGACTTTCACAAAACACAGAATACATATTGACAAAATTGAAGTATATACATGGTCTTCGTGCAAAGCACAAATCAAGGTCAGTTCACAATATCAAACAAAAACTTAACTAAACAATTGCGTTGTGCCCCACTAAACAACACACTACATTAACACACATATACTAAATTTAATGACAGTTTGGAAAGAAGGGATTTTCAATATGGCTGCCGTGACGGCCATATGTCATCTTTGCTTCTTGGAACAGGTACTGCACTGGTCCAAAAACGGTACGGTAGTTAATAAGGGCAAGATTTTTACTGACGCCGCCGGGAAAATATATTAATACCGATCCGACAGTTATGTTCTACCTGCTCTTCAGTTTTACAGGACTCGAGTGGGAGGATGGGTGCCACAGTTGTGTAGTACCTCAACACGTTACCTGATATGCACATCTATACGTAAAACATAGCAAAATTCTTATATACTGTGATGGAGCTTTGTACTTCTCTCTGCGCGATGCATCAATTCTTAGCTGCGCTAGAAGTTTCATTCCTTCAAACGTAATATTGATTCGCCCAGAAGTATTGATACCTCATATTTATCAAAGTAGAACCTGGGGCAATTAAAACGGACATAAAATATTTACAAGACAACGTTAACAAATGTACTGAACGCCAAAAGAACAGCAAATAAAAAAAATTCTTACAAAGTACAAATTTGGGAATCACCTATGTTTAACACCGATTTGAATAGTATTTCAGTAATGCCTAGTATACAAACATGTTTTGATACATTATGTCTCTCAATTACTTCCAGACCCGTGAAGATCCGGGGTAGAATCGGTCTTCAGCAACCCATGCTTGCCGTAAAAGGCGACTCTGCTTGTCGTAAAAGGCGACTATGTTTGTCGTAAAAGGCGACTAACGGGATCGGGTGGTCAGGCTCGCTGACTTGGTTGATGCATGTCATCGATCCCAATTGCGTGGATCAATGCTTATGATATTAATCACTGGATTGTCTGGTCCAGACTCGATTATTTACAGACCGCCGTCATATAGCTGGAATATTGCTGAGTGCGGCGTAAAACAACCAACCAACCAACCAACCAATCAATTACTTCCAGTCGCTCAATCGACCCGTGAAAATCCGGGGTAGAATAGGTCTTCAGCAACTCATGCTTGCCGTAAAAGGCGACTATGCTTGTCGTAAGAGGCGACTATCGGGATCGGGTGGTCTGGCTCGCTGTCTTGGTTGATGCATGTCATCGATCTCAATTGCGCGGATCGATGCTCATGATGTCAATGACTGAACTGTCTGTAGATTGTTTATACCTCGTATGTGTAGTCAGGTGTCGCTAGATTGTATGTACCACATATTGGTAGTACGGTGTCGCTAGATTGTATCACATATGGGTAGTAGGGTGTCGCTAGATTGTACCACACATGGGTAGTGAAGTGTCGCTAGATTGTATCACATATGTGTAGTCAGGTGTCGCTAGATTGTCTGTACCATATATGGGTAGTACGGTGTCGCTAGATTGTACCGCACATGGGTGGTAAGGTGTCGCCAGATTGTACCGCACATGGGTGGTAAGGTGTCGCTAGATTGTACCACACATGGGTGGTAAGGTATTGCTAGATTGTACCACACATGGGTGGTAAGGTGTCGCTAGATTGTACCACACATGGGTGGTAAGGTGTCGCGAGATTGTACCACACATGGGTAGTGGGGTGGCGCCAAATTGTCTGTACCAGACATGAGTACTAAGGTGTCGCTAGATTGTCTGTACCACATATGTGTAGTCAGGTGTCGCTAGATTGTACCACACATGGGTAGTGGGGTGTCGCTAGATTGTACCACATATAGGTAGTAGGGTGTCGCTAGATTGTCTGTACCAAACATGGGTAGTAAGGTATCGCTAGATTGTACCACACATGGGGTGTCGCTAGATTGTACCACATATAGGTAGTAGGGTGTCGCTAGATTGTCTGTACCACATATGGGTAGTGGGTTGTCGCTAGATTGTAACACACATGGGTGGTAAGGTGTCGCTAGATTGTACCACATATGGGTAGTAAGTTGTCGCTAGATTGTCTGTACCAGACATGGATAGTGGGGTGTCGCTAGATTGTACCACATATGGGTAGTAAGTTGTCGCTAGATTGTCTGTACCAGACATGGGTAGTGGGGTGTCGATAGATTGTAACACACATGGATAGTGGGGTGTCGCTAGATTGTCTGTACCGCACATGGGTATTCGGGTGTCGCTAGATTGTACCACATATGGGTAGTACGGTGTGGCTAGATTGTCTGTAGCACATATGGGTAGTGGGGTGTGGCTAGATTGTCTGTACCGCACATGGGTAGTGGGGTGGGGCTAGAGTGTTTGTACCACATATGGTTAGTGGGGTGTCGCTAGATTTACCATATATAGGTAGTGGGGTGTCGCTAGATTGTCTGTACCGCACATGGGTAGTAGTGTCGCTAGATTATACCGCACATGGGTAGTGGGTTGTCGCTAGATTGTACCACATATGGCTAGTACGGTGTCGCTAGATTGTGCCGCACATGGGTACTAGGGTGTCGCTAGATATTACCGCATATGGGTAGTGGTGTGTCGCTTAATGTCTGTACCAAAAATGGGTAGTAGGGTGTCGCTAGATTGTACCACACATGGGTGGTAAGGTGTCGCTAGATTGTACCACATATGGGTGGTAAGGTGTCGCTAGATTGTCTGTACCAAACATGTGTAGTAAGGTATCGCTAGATTGTACCAAACATGGGTAGCAGGGTGTCGCTAGATTGTACCACATATGGGTGGTAAGGTGTCGCTAGATTGTCTGTACCAAACATGGGTATGGGGTATCGCTAGATTGTACCAAACATGGGTAGCAGGGTGTCGCTAGATTGTACCACATATGGGTGGTAAGGTGTCGCTAGATTGTCTGTACCAAACATGGGTAGTAAGGTATCGCTAGATTGTACCAAACATTGGTAGCAGGGTGTCGCTAGATTGTACCACATATGGGTGGTAAGGTGTCGCTAGATTGTCTGTACCAAACATGGGTAGTAAGGTATCGCTAGATTGTACCAAACATGGGTAGCAGGGTGTCGCTAGATTGTACCACATATGGGTGGTAAGGTGTCGCTAGATTGTCTGTACCAAACATGGGTAGTACGGTGTCGCTAGATTGTACCAAACATGGGTAGCAGGGTGTCGCTCGAATGTCTGTACCGCATATAGGTAGTAGGGTGTCGCTCGACTGCAAAATTGTTTACGTTATAGAACACTGATAAGACGACCTTATTCGACCTCTTTCAAAAAAAATAATTTAAAATCCATATCATGGATATGCCTGGTCTGGAGAGTAAGCGGATTCAAGGTCAAGTCCGGAATTACAACACGCTGTAGTGTTGAATCCGGTTCAATGAATCTCATGGGGTAAAAAACAGAAGAAAAAAAACACCCACGTCATTGCTGATTCAGCTACTTCGCCCTTGACCACACATTACACGCCAACCTCACTCGGCTGTTTCCGCTATCTACGATCGGGACGAGCCGAATGCTAACACCCGCTGAAATACAGGATCAATGAAACCCTCTGTTCGCTGAAGCTCTCCTAAAATCACATCACAGTCCTGCACCGATCTCCTCCTCTCAGTTAGAGAAAGAAAGTGTAGTTTTATCCCAGTCAGCTGCAGCATACTGCAACTATATATTTGTGACAAGTACTTAATCGAGTTTCTACCGGACAACTAGTGGTTAACATCAGAAGCAAAGATCCACAACGTTAGGCCCGTGAAGATTCCGGGGTAGAATAGGTCTTTAGCAACCCATACTTGCCGTAAAAGGCGACTATGCTTGTCGTAAAGTCGACTAACGGGATCGGGTGGTCAGGCTCGCTGACTTGGTTGATACATGTCATCGGTCCCAATTGCGTAGATCGATGCTCATGATGTCAATCACTGGATTGTCTGGTTCAGACTCGATTATTTTACAGACCGCCTTCATATAGCTGGAATATTGCTGAGTGCGGCGTTAAACAACAAACAAACAAACAAAACGTGGAGGTAAGATGACACAAGCAGCCAGATCCCAATTGTAGTCGATCTGAACTAATTTACTTGGGACTATTTCTGCCTCTAAACTTCATGGGTATATGACGGCAAGAAACATACTGGTTAAACAGTGGGTAGTTTTATTTTATTTACTTTTTGTTGTTGTTGTTTCACGCCGCACATAGCAATATTCCAGCTATATGGAGGCGGTCTGGACCAGATAATCCAATGATTGACATCATGAGCATCGATCCATGCATTTGGGATACGATGACAAGCACAAACCAAGTCAGCGAGCCTGGCCACCCGATCCCGTTAGTCGTCTCTTACGACAAGCACGGGTTGCTGAAGACCTATTCTACCCCGGATCTTCACGGGTACCACTTGGGTGAAACTCAAGAGCAAGGGTATAGTGCTGACAATCCAAGGAAACTAATCAGGGCGAATCTGAAAGCTGAACCTACAATCATAGGATCCTAGAACAGGTAAGGGACACAACTGCATACAGAGAATTGCAGCGCCTAGGAAGACTAGGACACCGGTTCCCTTCAACGTAAGCGGTTCACAAAGAGGTTGTCATGGTGACAGGTATCCCATAGATAGTCTATGAGATTGACTCAGAGGATTTGGGATGGTCAAGAAACCGAATTAACAGTTGATTGTTTATTTTTGTTGACATAGGTAGAATAACCGTGACGTCAAACATGACATGAATATGTCTACCGTTCATCTCAAACTAAACAATGGTGAAACAAATTGCATAACACACAAACATGCATTGTGCGAGTCATGTCAGCAATGTCAGATGAATTATGTAGGTTAGGATCCTTTTTCCGGTGTACCTGTTTTGCTTTCATTTGCATGTGAACTTTTTTTTAAATAGATCTTACCGAACATAAAGAGTGAGTGTGTGAGTTTTGGTTTTACGCCGCTTTTAGCAATATTTCAGCAATATCACGGCGGGGGACACCAGAAATGGGCTTCACACATTGTACCCATGTCGGGATTCGAACCCGGGTCTTCGGCGTGACGAGCGAACGCTTTAACCACTAGGCTACCCGACCGCCCCCCGAACATAAAGAAGGGGAAGTGACGCAGGGCCTGGATGAGCTCGGTTGTGTTGCTGAAAATTGGAATCATGATGAGAACGAATTTGGGATTCGAACCCATGACTATAGGATTTTCGCCTTCGGGCGACTGTTGCACATGGAATTGGAGCGCCTTCAGGTCGGCACACACTGAATCAGCGCTTCGGCAGAAAAAAAAATTGCGTCAGTGTTTTTTTCATTAGCAACCAAAACTGACAGCAGCACGTCAGCATAACGTAGGTCTACATCGAGAATTGCATACACTCAGTGTTCAGCTCGAAAAGGTCGAACTAAAAGACAATTGTCCTGAATAATCTTCTAACCACAGCCAACACGTTCTCATCTCTGGGAAATAATGAGTAAATTAACTCGCGTCTCACGACCAGCGATCACCGAATGCGCACCCTAAGCCCACATAAAGCTTTAACTAGTAGACACTGGTCTGCAAACCTTTCAGGGAACAAAAAAGGAAAAGAAATCCAACCCATGCCACCAAACGTTTTATCACACTTTGGGAGATTCGCTACACCCCTAATGCACGGATGTAAATGGGCCACTGACAATCCACGCTCCCCAAAACGGTTTGGGAAACGAACGACTATTAATGTTTTCATGGCACTCCCACGTTTTTCCCATCGATTTCAAGCAGTCGTGTTTGTCTGACGGGAGGTGGGGGGACGAAGAGGAAGCGAAGGACAGAGGGATGGGTTAGGACTGAGGGTAGGGGTGAGGAACACAGGGGATGGGGAACAGAGAGGGAACGAGGAACAGGAAGAGCTGGTGGGATGAGCGAGGAGACGAAGAAGAGACGGGGGCGGCGAGAGCGAAAAGACGTAAAGAGGAGTGGGTGATACAGAGGGAAGGGACATTGACAAGGGGGGGGGGGGGGGCATAGGAATGGAGAGCAAAGAGAAGTGGTGGGGTACCATCACCGTCCTGGGTTCACATGTCGCTGTAGCTTCATCTTTTATGAAAGGCAAATTTCCAAAGGAAATAGTATTTTATGGGAATAAAACTCATAGATTTGCCTCTGACGCATGCCTTTTACAACTTATTGACCGTTTCTTGGAGAGATATCTCTCTCTATGGCCGCATAGCGTTAAAATCGAGGGACATGAGTAGAGTATAGAGGGTCGTGATTCAAGAACCGGTCAGGAAGAGAGAAAGCAGTTTATCGCATTTGGCTGAATTACCGTGATTAATCATTTCTTAAGTGAAGAAAATGCCGCGTTTCTCTCCCTAAAAGCCCGGCCTCTTTCGATTTTTAACTAGATTTAGTGTGTGCATGCGTCACACAGCTGCCCCCTATCTTCAAACACTCCCATCTACTCAAACCAGGTTATAGCTTTGTTAGAAAATTGTACAAGCAGAAAATTCAATGTCGCAATAAAAAAGCCATAAAGTTTACGTGAGGGCAGTAGCGAGTATAGGCAATCAACAGTAATGTGTTCATACCCAATAGCTATAGAGATTCAAATCCCCGTGTTGTCTTTAATCGAAACTGTCCCTGGTCACTCACGAATGTAAGAATTCTCTAATATAAGTCATTGATCTCCTAAATGGCTTCTATAAGTCAAATCTCTCTGCTCCCAATGTCCCTCTATTTTCACACGCACACCCTGACCGTATCCAATCGTGTTGCAGACCATAATTCCCCCAAATGGCCATGCTCCTGTTGTCCAAACCCCATATTTACATCATACCCCTTCTTTTACGAGAGTTCAGGACATCTTACATACCTGTGTCCCACAACACAACCCCAACGCAATTCTAACCCAAACGAATGACATAGTTCGACAAATATCTCTGGGCCGAAACCCATACCAAATATATTCCTCTTACAGCACCAAACTCCAACCAAACCCCAACCCTAAATGTCGAAGGTCACACACCTTTGCCCAGTATAAACTCATCCACCGAATCCACTCAGCACTCGAAATGATCTCAGTTTCCTTTATAATTGAACCTGCTGAAACTCCTGTGTCACTGGGGCCGGGGTGATTTGTTCCAGAAAAAAACTGGAAATAATTTGAACTCAAGTTTTGACCAAAACATCAATTGTTCGCTGGAGATGCTTCCAAAAGTAATGAATACCGCCTACCCCAGTCTACCCCACCCAGAATAGTAGATGGTGGTCCTTGAGCGTTATGTAATGACAAGTTACTATACGATACACATGCCTACCCACGATCCCTCAGGTAGGATAGAGGTGAGAGACAACATTGCCGTAAAAGGAGACAATGCTTGTCGTAAGAGGCGACTAATGGATCGTGTGACAATGGTAAGCTCGCTGACTTGGTTGGTGCATGTTATCGTATCCCAATTGCGTGAGACCCCTGAAGTTCCGAGGTAGAATAGGTCTTAAAAGGCGACAATGCTTTTCGTACGAGGCGACTAACGGGATCGGGAGGTAAGGCTCGTTGACTTGGTTGATGCATGTCATCGCATCCCAATTGCGTGGATCGATGCTCATGATGTCAATCGCTGGAATGATTATTTACAGACCGCCGTCATATAGCTGGACTATTGCTGAGTGCGGCGTTAAACAACAAACAAACAACATAGGGAATGTGCAAGTGCTTGTAGCTCGGCTCATATCAGTGACCACGTTGTATCATTAGTTCTGCTGCTGCATACCATTCTTAGAACATCGATATTAAGCCACGAAAAGTTTTCAAATGATTCTCATTTCGTGTGATACTTAAAATGAGCAAGTTTATGATTTGTTCAGAGCGATCGATAATATTTGTTTTGTTCGATCTCCTTTTAGATCTTTCAGATGCGGATTTAATAGGTTATAATTGACAAATTTGTTCCAATTTAAACTGACGAATTTTCTTCAATCCTACACAGCGCCACATCGTCTCCTTCAGCCTACTGAGATGAAAAAGGGATGTCTTGTGTCAGTTTGAAAAAAAGCTCCTGATGAGAAACAACTTTTCATGTTCTTCCATGAAGAAACACCTATCCGATCATTCTTGCCGAGCTTGAGAAAAAAACACCTGCTGTTATACGTATCGAAAACTCAGCTCTGCGCATGGTCTTTCCCTGTTACCAAGTCCACTACAGCTTTAACCATCACACGATCTCACCCCGCCTGTCTGTTCACTCTGCCAGCTACACGGCCAAAGAAGCCCAAAGAAGAAGCCGCCAGCAGATCGACCAAGGGGGACTGGCCTCGATCAATCACAGTCGGCCATTTCTATCACACCTAGCAACAAGTTGGTTCTTCGTCTGCATTTAATTTGCAAGACGTTAGCTGTATTTGTAGTCTGGTCGTCCAGCCTGATTGGATCTCTAATGAAATTCCCGGAACAAATGAATCGCTAGAAATGAGTGCTCCTCTTCCATGAATGCCCCGCGATTTAGTGATGGTTACATAGCATGTTCTTGCATAATCACTTTAAGAAGACAATTTTCGCATTACGCCAAAAGAGTAAAATCAATGATAGAGCACCGTGGTGGATATTCATAGGTCTTCAAGCAGGTTGGCCAAGACACCACGCAAACGCCCAGACGTGACAGTAAATGCAAATATCTTTCAAGAGAAATGAACTGTTATGTAGAACCTGACAGTGATTTAACACCAAAGGGAGGCATATCTGCATAACGAGTCAGCAGGGAGGTTTGTCTTGCTTCGCTTTAATAAAGCGATGGTTTGGTAACTGATGTCCAATTTTGTCATTGCATGGTGAACTAATCATCATCTTTAAGTCTCACAAAATCGGAATATGGACTGAAAGGATGAACTGTCTGTGTGTTCTCCATTTCGAACCTAAGTGGTAATGTTGAACGTAATACATTCAAATGAAACGAATTGGCTTGTGAAATTAGTGTGACGTTTCAAACAAAGAATTCAAGAGATCTAACTGAAGCTTAGATTTACGATTTTCCTGATCGACCCTGTCTGTCGGCTGACAAAAACTGCATCTAAATGTGAACGTTTCTGAAGGTAAAAATGTTACTACATGTCACTGCATTTTCTAGTATCAAATATATGGTAATAATTACGAACATTTTTTTTTATCCATACCCGATCAATTGCCAGCAAGACCAATGGTTTAATAGAAAACTAATCTTTCACTGCCACGAAACAAACTTTTGAAAGGATCGAATATGATGGTAAGTGAGTGAACTTTTACGCCGCAGTGAACACTATTCCAGCCTTTTAAGTTACTGTGTCTGTTTGTTGTTTAACGCCACACTCAGCAATATTCCAGCTATATGACGGCGGTCTGTAAATAATCGAGTCTGGAACAGACAATCCAGTGATTGAGCATCGATCCACGTAATTAGGATGCGATGACATGCATCAATCAAGTCAGCGAGCCTGACCTCCCGATCCCGTTAGTCGCCTCGTACGACAAGCATAGTCGCCCTTTACGGCAAGCATAGGTTGTTGAAGACCTTTTCTATTGCGGATCTTCACGGGTCGCTTAAACAATGATCGGTAGGGTCAAAAAGATAAAAACAAACTGAACATGTTTCTTTTACTACAAAGAAGACATATCTACGCGCCCAGTGGCGATCTTCTTTGTGTTGGAGGATCTGTAACCATAGTACACGTGGTGTCTCAGCAATTTGTGTGATGTCCCCACCATCTGTTACACAATAATATCTATTTTAGGTGTATAAATGGATTAATTTGTGGGTAGGTGGTGGTAACTAAAGAGTCAATCGAAGTAATCAGATATACTTTCATTGTCTACTTCCTGTATGAGGGAAATACTACTTGTCATACAACAACACATTTATGAACACATAGATTTTTAAACCTCAGCGGGGTTGTAACTTTAAAAATGTTTTAATTCGAAACATGTTTAAACATTTAAAACATGTTTAAAGTTACATGTTTCGAGCGTGGTTAAACGTTTTAAAGGTTTTCAACAATGTCATCGGTGTCATTGGTTCCAATAACGTGGATCGATGCTCATGATGTCAATCACTGGATTATCTGGTCCATATTCGTTTATTTACAGACCGCCGTCATATAGCTGGAATATTGCTGAGTGCGGCGTAAAACAACAACAAACATGTTAAAAATCTAAACATGTTCAAACATGTTAGAAATCTAAACATATTCAAACATGTTTGAAATCTAAACATGTTTTAACGTGTTTAATTTATGAACATGTTTACATTATGTGGATGTTGTGTTTAGATGTTGTTTAGGCAGCGAGACGATAGCTCATTTCATATGTTTAGACCTAAATGGATTTAGATAAAACACGTCAAATGTGTATTCCTGTTAGTCATTTAACACATTCCCAATCATGTGTATATCTAGACATGTCTTGCCAGTGTTCATATTCTAAACACATTTTTGACATTGTATGTACCACGACGCCGTATTGTAATTGATAGTGGTGTGCGTGTTTGGTCGGTGGGAAAATTATCTCCCTTATCTTATGGGACGAAGATTTTTGGGTTGACATTTGAAAACGACCTACATTTGACGCATGATTGCGGATAGATAAATAAGTCAGCTAAGAGTTTGTGTGATCGTTAACAGAATGTGTAACATTTAACCTCATACAACATGTATATACCTAAATAAAGCGACAAAACCCTTTCCATATCCAATAGAATAGAATCGATAGTACGATTCCGACTATTAGCATGTGTTTATGAATCACTATCAAATATTAATGGTACAAAGTGTTCGCGAAAAGGTGAGTGTATCCTACCTCACCGGTGGCACCCGTTTCAAACACATGCAAAGGTAAGTCAATTGTTCACCTGAAAAAACACGGAAACATAAAGTACAAGTCAAAATAGGGAATAGCATCGGACAGCATTTTTGTCACTGATGCGTAAAATGTGGAAATGTCCTCCACATGTCCTAAGCCATTATTCTGGACAATGGTACACACTAACCGCCCCTGTTCAAAATATAAGAAGAATGCAAGATTACGTTAGAAGTGTTCTATAATCATATTTCCTCCGAGGGTGTCGTTCTATCTGTCAAATGTTTGTCGGGAGCTGTCTGTGTCATCTGTCAGTAGCGACGTTGATCCTTTCATCTGTCAAGGCGTCGCTCCAATATTTTTAATTTCCTCTTAAGATCAAAAACTGCTGGTCTTACATCTTGTTTTTTGCAAAGTTTACTCCTAGATCTTGCTCCGCTAACGCATCACTCACCGGTCTGTGAAGTGAACAAACGCACTAGTTCTATGGCCCCGGAAATAGAAGGCAGTTATAATAGCACAACCATATATGTTCCATGGTCTGATTGAAGATGGCAAATGACTTCATACGTTTCTCATAATTGAAGATAGGATCTGATGTCGTACTTAGCTGAAGATGGGAAATGACGTCACATCTTCCTCTTTGGACTGATATAAGGCTAATGTGTATTCAGGCATTCGCCCATTTCTACATAAAAACACCCTTCACCCTACATAAAAATTGTGGCCTCAAATAATATAACCATTATATGTAAGCATCACTATCCTTGATCAAAGACATATCAAATAATGCCACATATAAGGCCAGTATGTTAGTTGAGGAAGAAATCTGCCCAAACCATGCATCAGTACTATCGACTTTTGACTTGACTCTAAAACATGAAGACATGTCTCTATTGTACTTGGAATCAAAGCTCCATAAAAATCCTTACGAAGAGAGATATATTGCTGGGTCCAGCAAATATCACACCTAATCCATGTCTCAAAGATCAACCAGAATCCTTAATACAATTAAGGAGGGACTTCCTTTATGTTCACAGAAAGTATTTAAAACAAATGGAATTAATACCATGTGGATTCTCAAAAACTCAAAGGATTTGCTTGAATTTTTACAATCTCAGAACAGAACCAGGTTCGATCCTGTCAATACATTTGATTTTTCAACTTTGTACACCACTATCCAACATGACAAACTTTAAGGGATACGTTATTTCCTTTTCCAAGGGGCTTTTGTTACAAAACGTTGTGACCATAGATATAGTTACATATCTATCTTCAGAGGTACAGATCAATTTATGAAAAATGAAAGTAAATGCCATCTAAATTTTACTGAGAAAACAATGTGTGAAATGATGGACTTCCTCATTGATAACATCTGTGTAAAATTTGGAGGTAAGCCATTTAGGCAACAATTGCCCCTACGGCAACAATTGCGCTGCCTTCTTGCTGATTTGTTTCTTTATGCATATGGATCAGAATTTCTGCTCGGATTAGCAAAATCAAAGTCAAATTAGAACAAGGTAATTTGACCAGGAAGTTTAACTTAAGATTCAGGTATATCGATGATCTGATGTCGTTTAATAACCATCAAATAGATAATTCCCTTCCTCTGATTTGCCCACCTGAACTAGAAATACAGATCAGTGAGACCGCTTCATCTGTTTCATATTTAGATCTATGCATAAAGATTCAGAGTGGCACTCTCCACAAGACTGTATGACAAGAGGGGTGATTTTCCAATAGTCAACTTCCCCTTTGTGTCGAGCATGGTTCCTGCAGCTCCAGCCCTTGGTGTCTACGTTTCACGATTCATGAGGTACAATCGAGCATGCTCTTTCTCAAAAAGCGTCCTACAGTTCTTGCTCGGAAGTTGTTTGCTCACGGTTACAACATTCAAGGCCTCAGTCATTCGTAACCAACTCGTGTTATTCCGGGACAAGCCGAATAGCGACTCGTGCCCCTCCCATGGCCATTTTTGCGACCGGGTTCTGTCTTAGCGCAAACGGGCATACCTAAAACAATTGTCAACTCGTTGCGTAATGGTTCATTATATATATTTCAGATGCAATTTAAAGCACATCTGGACATGCGAAATTATTCAGTATGATTGAACACATTTTACCGTGTCTTGGGTGTATTTTTAAATGCAAGACATGTGTAAAATCAAAAATTATTTCTGAGGGATTCTTTGACGAAGAACTTGAAATCATACGCGCATTCTGATTGGTTTGCCGTATTTTCGCACATAACATTCATCGATAGGGGGACGAGTCTTCTTGCAGGTTACGGAAAGGGGCGAGTGGTGACGAATGGACCTCAGTAAAGCTTTCCAAAAGCTTTATGGTAGTCATGTGGAAGGACATTTCCAAATTTGACTCATCAGTGTTAACAATTATGTCCACTGCAATTCCTTATTTTGACTTGTGCCATATGTTCCCGTGTTTTATCAGGTGTTTGTGACGGTGACATTGGTTGGGCGGGATTCATAAACACATGCTAATGATATAGTCGGAATCGTACAATCGACTCTGGTCTTGGCAGAGATTTCTTATGAATATGGAAAGGGTTTGTCATTTCAATTCAATTCTTTATTTTATGAAAGGCCACAGGCCCATATACAGAGGAGTTACATAACATATTTTATAAAATACAAAGTCAAGGTAACAATTCACTTCGTAACAAAAAAGCATTATGTATGTACAATGCCATTTGATGTTGTGTTGTAAGACAGTTATGAAGACAATCTTATAGCATTAAAATGAGATAAAGACCACTGCGGTAAGTACTTGTTTCTTAGATTTTCGTATATAGGGCAAATAAACATAAAATGGTATTCATCTTCGACAACAATGTCACAAAATGGGCATAATCGTATTGATTTCTCAATAGATGAAAATCTCCCTGTGTTCATATTTAGATCATTCAGGCCAAGTCTAAAACGAATAAGGGTGTTACGAGAATTCCTATACCGTAAATTTGTCGCTTCTATTCACCACGTCACCAGATACTCGATTCGTTTGTGTGAACAATGGGCGTGTGTGTCGCTTCTATTCACCACGTCACCAGATACTCGATTCGTTTGTGTGAACAATGGGCGTGTGTCTCGCTTCTATTCACCACGTCACCAGATGCTCGATTCGTTTGTGTGAACAATGGGCGTGTGTCTCGCTTCTATTCACCACGTCACCAGATACTCGATTCGTTTGTGTGAACAATGGGCGTGTGTCTCGTTTCTATTCACCACGTCACCAGATGCTCGATTCGTTTGTGTGAACAATGGGCGTGTGTGTCGCTTCTATTCACCACGTCACCAGATACTCGATTCGTTTGTGTGAACAATGGGCGTGTGTGTCGCTTCTATTCACCACGTCACCAGATGCTCGATTCGTTTGTGTGACAATGGGCGTGTGTGTCGCTTCTATTCACCACGTCACCAGATACTCGATTCGTTTGTGTGACAATGGGCGTGTGTGTCGCTTCTATTCACCACGTCACCAGATGCTCGATTCGTTTGTGTGAACAATGGGCGTGTGTGTCGCTTCTATTCACCACGTCACCAGATGCTCGATTCGTTTGTGTGAACAATGGGCGTGTGTGTCGCTTCTATTCACCACGTCACCAGATACTCGATTCGTTTGTGTGAACAATGGGCGTGTGTCATTTCTTGGTTACGAAATCTTAGGCACCACGTGTCCTATACTATAAAAACTGAGCAAAGAGCCCCGGAATTTCCCCATGGGCTTTTTGAGGAAATGAACAGTGGGTTTGATCGAATCATTGAGACGATCTAAATACACACAAACACATACAGTAAACTACTCCAACCGGCTATTCCGGGAAAGTGTAGGCCTCGAATAGCCCATATTTGTCGTCAGAGTTTGATTGTTTGTTGTTTAACACCGCACTCAGCAATATTCCAGCTATATGGCGGCGGTCTGTAAATAATCGAGTCTGGACCACACAATCCAGTCATTGACATCAGGAGCATCAATCTACGTAATTGGGATCGATGACATGCATTAACCCAGTCAGCGAGCCTGACCACCCGATCCCGTTAGTCGCTAAACTACAGCCACTCACTTATTTCAATGTTGATGTTATAAAATACAATTAGGATCCTGATTTCTCAAGAAGTCCAATTACGGCGTACGAATAGTACTTTTCTTAAATGAGTGAGTGAGTATGGTTTTACGCCGCTTTTAGCAATATTCCAGCAATATCACGGCGGGGGACACCAGAAATGGGCGTCACACATTGTACCCATGTCGGGAAACGAACCCGGGTCTTCGGCAGGACGAGCGAACGCTTTAACCACTAGGCTACCCGACTGCCCCTTTTCTTAAATGAATACTGTTGTCATAACATATACACTGTGCTTTACACAAAACTTACCATTGGTCAAAATAGTTGTACTAACCAGGCGTTTCTGTTGTTATAGAAACACATGTCCTGTTAATTGATGACGTCATTCAATCCAAATGACGTCATGTATGTCTCAGTTTTTTGGGTAATCGTACAAGACGAGTGCTGTTGGATAAAACTAACTTTTTAATCAGCACGACACACACATCTGTGGATACGTGATGTTCGTATCTACAAAAAATATCAATGCAGTCGTTCGTACTTAGTCATGTCCGATATATAAAAAGGTAGATGTAAATGAGGTACATGTAGGATGTATACGGCTTATGTACGGACCTGATACAAAACATTTATTGTTGTATTTTCAAACCCTCGGTTACATTTGTAATGAATCGCCGAAAAACACAAAACATCATCATATGAGGTTCACAAATACAAGAGGTGAGGTGAACTTGGGTTTAACGTCGCGTTTAAGATTATTGCACTTATATAGCGACGTGCATGTACGTGTGTGTGTTTGTGTGGCTGCTTGTACTAGTCCGGACTGATGCCGACTTATAGTGCTAGCTCACTGAGATACCATGCCGCAGTTTAACATGAATACCCCACTCAGACACAATATACTGACTCCGAGCCGACCAGTCCTTGTTTTAGCCCCTTAATGCCGAGCGCCAAACAGGGTAACAACAAGTACCATCTTTTAACGTCTTTTGGAATGACGCGGCCGGGGATCGAACCCCGGACCTTCCGCTCTCCGGGCGGACGCTCTACCACTAGACCACCACAAATACAAGAATATCTCCAGTGTGAACACGATTTGTATTTTGCTGCTAATAAGGCCCTGATACCATATTTGTCAAAATTTATTAACTTAATCACGGCACGTTTTATTCGGGTAATAAATAATAGGGACGTAATCAGCCTCGAGTCTTGAGTGGGATCGTCTTGCAGGACCCAGTATCACACAGAGGTCAGGCGCTGGCCATATCGGTTATTTCCAATATCCATTTCAATGGCATGGCAATTTAATCCAGACAGTGGACAGGCCACGTCGGTAATTAGTGTTTAGTGATAATGTGTTTGTAGTTTGCATGAGGCTATCAAAATATGCACATTTCACAGCCAGTCATTTATTTCAAGCACTCACATTTCCTTAACAACATATAGATTACACTGGCGCCACGGCTGTAGCTTCAGGAAACCGCATCTCCTGGATGTATTGTTAGATGGTATAGCGTTTCTGAATTATTGTCAGTTTTCTTTACTTTTTATTCGAGTATTCATCATTAACATGATTACTCGTTCAAACAGAATCCCAGAACAGCACAAAATATAACTTGCAGTCTATGGTTCATTTTACCAATATTACTGTGTAAACTCGTTGATATGTTGGTACAGTGTTCTTGGTTTCCATGGGATCCGGCATGGATGAGTCGGTTCCCGGCCGCGCGACATTAACTTTAATTGTAGATGATTAAATTTGTTCGCAATTGAAACGTCCTTATAATTAAGTTTACAGATTAACGAGATTAGGATTATAATGAAATTTCCCTGTTTGGACTTTCATGCAATGGTGGATTTTATCAATCGCTTTTGTTCAACGTAGCATCGGTACTAACCAGACCCAGCAGAGGTTGTGAGTGACTGGGCAAAGATTCCCGCTACGTCAAGCCAGCCTGTGAAAAACCGAATCTGGGACAGGCTTACCAGTGGCTAACATCATGAGCAACTATCCTAGGCGCCAGGGCAAGTTGAAAATAAGACAGACAACGCTACGTAACCCTTCGATCTTCATTACTCGGGGTTTGTTGAAAAGTCTAAGGTAATGTTTCGAAATTCGCAAAGCAGAGTTACGTACCTTTGGTGTACCAGAACCCTATGATCGTGGGTTCGAATACAAGTTTCGTCCTTACGATTTCAGGTTTGTCAGCACCATCCCCTTGCTCGTGTGTTTCACCAAAGTGGCAAACTTCTGAGACCTGCATCACTTCTGGCTTCATGTCCTTATCATCAGATGAGCTGAGATCATGTTCCAAGCGGCGTTTAACGCACCTCACTCACTCATTTTAAACATGAGGAACGTGTTGATCTAGTCTGTCCCGGAATCTCACCGGGGGAAACAAAAAGTCTCAGAATGTCAATAAACCTTTTTTTACCGCCAGCTGTCTGACGCAACTAACAAAGCAATTTCCGTACATTAACCGACAACATTACCCTGAAACACCCCAATTCCACACGACTAAATGCCTTTGGCAGTTACCCATGGGAGTAATATCTTTTTCTTGGATCAGCCAGGTGTAAACTGTGGAAATAAATGTCTGAAAACGGCTCGGTTGATGTGACCCGTGAGGTTGGCGGAAGAGCTTATTGTTAATACAGTCTGATGAAAACTATCGCCTCCCCCATTCAGCGGATAATCAGGGAAAAAATCCAGCCCCAGTCAGGGAACGAGCGTTGGGGACCCTAGGGGTGCTTCGCGGGATGGTAATGAATTTAGCTCAGCACTGGCCATCAATTGTAGAAATTGCATGTAACAGACGGATCAACTGACGAGTTAGCAGATCGTGGACTCCTGGCCTACACTCGCGACACGAACGTCAATGCGTCATCAGTTATGTGTATACGACTTATTGGTCGACAGTGTGGCAGCATGATGGAGCGGGGTAGTTGCTGCAACACTAATTCTCTGTCATAATGGCACGATGGCGTGGCCACGTCACATCTCTTGCCACTGTTCAGATAGACGAGCTCGGGTTAAGTGTCTGCCACATTCAACACAAATTAAATTTTGTAACAAATGTCCTTCTGGCATAGATCATTTACTCCATTACATTTGAAGGAGATTGTGGGTTTAAAAGAAGTATAAATACGATTCCCACGGAATGATAATCTACAATTTGTGGAAATTGGTCAAATTTGTGAGACATTCGCACATAAAAATATTAAGCTAAATGCCATTGGGAGCGATTACTCGTAACATCCGCTAATAACGTAACATTAGATATTTTTCACTCATTTCTCTTGAGTGTAGGGGATGTCAACCGTTTCGGTTAAGACGATTTGCAGTTCAGAGAAATACCACCAATGCACTGACATAGCTTCATATATGTTTTGTTTGTTTGTTTGATACCGCATTGTTTTATATTACAGCTATGTGACGGCGTTTTGTAAACATATGGACCTGTGATTGACGTAGTCGGGATAGGATGACACCAGCAGGCAGGACAAGCATTGATACAACATGATCCTCACCAGTCAGTTCTTACAGCACGCGCGGTGTCCCCGAGATGATGCGTCATGCCAAAAGACGTTACAAGATGGTACTTGTTGTTACCCTGTCTGACGCTCGGCATTAAGGGGCTAAAACAAGGACTGTTCGGCTCGGAGTCAGTATACTGTGTCTGAGTGGGTTAATCATGTTAAACTGCGGCATGGTATCTCAGTGGGCTAGCACTATAATTCGGCATTAGTCCGGAATAGTACAAGCAGCCACACACACACACACACACACATACACACACACACACACACACACACACACACACACGTGTCCAATCTTGGACGCGATGTAAAACCCCATTGCACCTCACCTCGCCTCCCAGCAAACATCGCAAGGGACGGCAGGAAGAGGCATCACAAAGAAAACAAATGCTCCTCTTCTTTTATGCCGTACTCTCAAAATGGGACAGGATTCGAGTTGCAAGCCTAGAAGTAGCCCTGGAATGACTAGGGGACCCAACCAGAAACAGTTACTTGTTGTGTCTTCGATCACTGGATCACCGATGCACCATCCGCGTACAGAGCAGTTTCAATTCCTGTTCACTTGCATTTTAATTACATGTGTATTGATTGTATTGATGACAACAGCGTCACAAACCTCTACGAAGATACATTATTCATTGTGTTATATGTGTGGCTACAGTGAGATTAGCCGTTTGTGATTTATGATGGCATGTAACACGATCTGTGGGCTTGATAATCAATCAATGGCAACGGTGTTCATCCTCGCGCACTGCCCACTCAACACACTATCGAGACACCCTGACTGACTGAAACCCATGTAAAACGTGCATTTGCCAGGCTTCTGTGGAATCAGTAACTATGATTCAAATTTATATTAACGCGCTGATCCCTTCAAACTCCGACCATGCGTCTATTTGGACCACTTCCAGCACGCGGATGCTTCTCATAACGTTAACAGGTGGATCATTTGGATGTTAACACTCTATGTTTCAACAAGTGGCGGAAGACGTTGGTTTCATTATTATATATAGTCTTTGTATATAGTCTTTATTCATTATGCATAGTAGGCCACATGCCCTTTATACATTACAGAGTATACAGTGAGAGAGAAAGTTTCCTTATTATTATGCTTCACCTGTTTCACTTGTTCTCTTTCACAAGGACTGTTAGCTCCCTTGTGAGAGAGATCATTGTGAAAGCTGTCTCCTGTATTTTTATGATCAGTGAATGAAAATATGTAAAAACTGTGAGTAAAACAGAACAAGGAGTTATACGAAGGTTTTGTGATCACTTTGATCAAAATGGGTTTTCCTTAAACCTCTGGAGAATGAGGATTTGGACTTTCAATCTGTCGAGTCGACCCCGCTCTCGCCACGTAGTCAACCATGAGAGGTACACGCCACACGCTCACAAGACCTGGGTTCGATTCCGAATATAGGTACAATGTGTGAAGTCCATGTCTGGTCTCCCCGCATTATTTTGCTAGAATATTCCTAAAAGCGGCTTAAAACCATACTCACTTAAAATGGGTCGATGTACCTTTGACGTCATATCAAAATGTGTTTGATGTTTCATACAAAAGGGTGCGTTGGGCGTAACCTAGTAGCTGAAGAGTTTGCTCCGGGTCTCCGTGGGTACAGTGTGCTTTGGTGTCCGCCATCGTCAAATGGTAGGAATATTGCTGTACGCGGCGTAAAACCATGCTTACTCATATTCTCGTTTCTGTTGCTGATATATTGACAAAAGCGCTGTGAACACCACACCTTCATTAATCATGAAATCGTTCTCCATTGTTGTTCAAAAGTATGGAATAATTATGAGAATAAATACATTTGTTCGCATCAAAAGAATAGTCTCGTGCAAAACGAAAAATATTCTTTTTAATAGGATATCACTCCTGTTTTATGACATTTGTCATCTGTAGAAAATTAGTTTCCGTTTCTCTTAGTACAAAGCTGAATCAATGCCATCAATTATGGAAAAGAGGGAAAAAATATATTATCACAAACTTACGAATACGAAATCGAATATAAGAATCGGGAACACTCCGATATACTATAAACATTACTCGGGGAAAGGCATTAATCTTGTAAATGATTTGATAGACGAGAACGGAAATTTTCTTTTAGACCTAAAACATGTATACGACTGTAAAACACATTTTCTGGAAAATTCTAGTCTTATCCAAACAATAAAACAATATCTAAAGCGTAAGAGTATAGCCCTAACATCTAAGTTACATCTGCCCTTAATACCATATTTCCTTGAAAACTTAGTGGAGAGGGGGGATGTAGGGTGTCTTATGATATACTAAATAAAGTATCCAAAAATACGTTCAAAGATGGGAACTAGATCTTGGCCTTAAGATGTCGGAAAAAGATTGGTAAACGATTAATCGTAGCCCCCACAGATATAATGTGTCCTCAAAACAAAAATGGTTCCAATACAGTATTATTCATAGAATTATACCCACAAACGAGTTACTGTACAAAATGGGATATAAAGAATCATTTCTTTGCAATTTTTGGAAGCGAGAAAAACAAACCTTAGTGTACATGCTATTTGAGTGCAAAATTGTAAAACATATCTAGAACAACCTTAAAAAATGGCTCAAATACAAAACTGGAATAGAACTAGAATTTTCAAAATTGACAATTTTATTAGGATATCAACAAAAACGAAATGATGTATTAAATCATATTATAACTGTAACAAAGCAAAACACATTCAAATCAAACATTTCCGACTCCATACCAAATATCCCACACATCAAACAAGAAATAACCGATTCATATTACATCGACAGAAATATATCATATTCACAATGTAAATACACACAGTTCATGACATTTTGGTCTCTGTCACCACCTATTCGTTTATAACCACGAACTTGCACAATCCAACAATATGACACTGGAATAGTTTTTGTTTGTTATCATCTATAGATATACTTTGTAACTTGTATGTATTTAAGATTGCATGTGAACTATATTCTGTAAACATATTGTTTGTGTAATCACAATAATAAAATCATAAAAAAATCAATTATCGTCACTAATAAGAATTTTCAGAATAAGAGTAATTGTATCGGTTTTCCGGCGGAGCTGTAGTCTTGAGAATTGACGAAAAGGTGATACATGTATGACTCGACCCATTTACAAAAGACACTACTACTACAATCCACACTCCTATAGTTCCCAACCACTCCCCACACCCCACACCCCACACCCCACATCAACAGCAACACTGCCAAATACCCGTATTAATGCGTAGCTAGCCTACCACTTAGTCTATGAAAACATGTATTTAGAAAAATCAAAAATTATAAGAACCTTCCCTCCTCTGCTATTTTCATATGGAACTAGACTTGGTTTTGTTTATTCTAGACTTGCCTAGGCTCTTATAATAAAATATAAATATATGAATTCCACAGTCGTGGCGCGTAGACTGTCAAACATGAAACCGTTTAAGGGCGAGGTTGGCCTGGCGGTAAAGTGTTAACTCGTAAGGTTAGAGAGGCCTGTTGGAATCTCAAAAACTATACAATGTGTGAAACCCATTAATGGTGTGCATCGCCGTGAGATGTTTGTTTGTTTGTTTTATTTATGACCCCGCTCTCACCAATATTCCAGTTTCATTAGGGCTGCTCGTCTTAAAAAGACAGGGATGTCAAAAAATCCATACTCGCCCTAATCGCGCGTATTTCATTCAGCGCACGGATTTACAATATTATCAAAAAATGTTTCTTTAAAATCATTCGCTGTATGCGTTTGGTGATGGAAATATTTCATTTGAAAATGTCATAAATAATATCTCCGTAAATCACTTAAACTGCTTGCAACACGCCATGAAGATGTCCGAGCTAGCTCATCATGGCTTCTTCTGGCTAATTTTACACTGACTGGGTAAACGAAATGTGAGAGAAGATAATGTGATGTCTTTGCCACAGGCATGTCAAGTCAACCACGGGGCCATCATCAGTGTGAAATTCCCGTCGCCATAACACTGCGAGCCATGATTCACCCAGAATGTTGTCTCCTTGTCTGCATACTCAGATTAGGGAAGCATCTGCCGCCACTTCGTTAAGGAAGCACCCCATTGGGATTCTGGGTTAGAATGGGTCCTCACTATATTATGATAAGATAAGATAAGATAATACTTTATTTGCGTGTCACGCAGTATAAAAAACATACATTCAAAGTACATAACAAAATATAAAATATACCACCCGGCCAGTTGGCCTATGAGACACGAGAGATAAAAAATAACTAAGTTTTATGTAAAGAGATTATACTAGTATCGTTTAGTGAGATAAAAATGCAAAATATATACGAACGTGTGGTAACAGAACTATTTTATAAGTACTTATTTGAAAATGTCCCATTGTTAATTTCTTTCGTAATTGTTGAGGAATCATTTAAGGAAGAATACCATTAAAACTAAATATATTAAACTTGTATAAACATGTGGTTAAATCCTATAAGGAAGAATAACAATTACTTAGGGATCAGAAGTTCACTATTTACAATGCAAGTTGAAATTTTCTTCTTTTATACATAGCAGTAACAACTGCGGCTAGGGGAATAGCTAGACTATCATTCTGCATAACATATATAAATTGGTCTTCTGGGGTTAAACTTCTTAGACAAGTATGTATTGGAGGAAACAAATGAGAATAGTCATATCGTAGATCAGAGTAGTATTCACATTCTGTGAGGAAATGTACTTCGTGTTCGACACACTGGCGGTCACATAACCTACATAAACGGAGGTGTAGTGGTGTCTTTGGACGGGAGTAGCGACCAACTTCAACCTCCAAAGGGAGAGAACTGTAGCGTAGTTTTGCCAAGGTGCTACGTTGCTGTCTGTCTAAAACGGAGCGGATATAGGTCGACGTATTTAGAGTATTCTTAAAGAGTCTGAAAGTCCTCAACTTATTATCATGTCTGTCGACTGGAAGATGGATCGGATGCATGGTCAGGCTTGGAGACTTGCTGATGGTGGCGTGACATGCTCATGCTTTCACTCACTGGTCCAGGCTCGGTCAGTTTCATGCATGTTGTTAGGTCGTTATTCGCGGTGGGGATTCTGTTCCTTCGTTCGTTCGTTGTTTAACGCCGCAGTAGTATTCCAGCTATATGAGGGCGGTCTGTAAATAATTGTGTCTGGACCAGACAATCCAGTGATGGACATCATGAAGGTGGGGATTCTGGGTTAGAATATGTCTCTCGTACCTTCTGATTGTCGTAAGTACCGAGATGGGGATCGGTTGAATGGTCAAACACTGATTGTATGTCATATTGTCATATTGTATCTCGTGCCTTCAATCACGGGTTTGACTGGTCCAGGGTCAACTAGTTTTATATATCGCTGTATAGTTGGAAGTTAGATGATCACACTATATGGGGATTTACAATCCTCGCGTTCACCCATAGGGGTACTGGAGTAGCCCAGTGTGTAATGTGTTCGTCACGTAGAAGATCGAGTCCGATCCCCAATAGAAGTACACTATTTGAACGTCCACTTTCTGATTCACTCGGGGCGGTCGGGTAGCCTTGTAGTTAAAGCGTTCGCTCGTCACACCGAAGACCCGGGTTCGATTCCCGACATGGGTACAATGTGTGAAGCCCATTTCTGGTGTCCCCCGCCTTGATATTGCTGGAATATTGCTAAAAGCGCCGTAAAACCATACTCACTTACTCAATCTGATTGACTAATTCATACGTAAGCCTTGTTAAAAGGCTTTAGACGATTCAAAACAAGCACCCACCATTGCATGACATGTTACAGAGGTCTTATTGCATCCAACACGCTGGTGTTCCTGTTTCAGTCGGCCCTACATGCATAAAGCGGTCTTAACGTTGCAGCGATACCACACCTTACATCAAAAAACATTTGTGTTAGATAGATCCGGGCGTAATTGTCATTGATATTGAAAATTGTATGTGTAACCATTCGCCATTGAACCCTCATTTCTGGGGATCTTTACCTGTCAACGACCGACATTTTCCGTTCGTTTGCCATTTCAAAAAATGTGATAGTTTCTCGCGTGTATCCGCAATCCAAAACCACTCCACGAACTATTGGGGTCTCGGGTTGCCCGATTGTCTTAGGCTCAGAAATTCGCTGTGCAGAGTTGCGTCCCTTGGGCACACAAGATAAAAATTGAAAACTGGGGTCGTATCGGAAATACTCAGATGAGTTCCTTGAAAATAGTTCGAAACACAAGTCTAGTATTTAGTCACAGAGGTAGTACCTTAAGGATCTCAAATTGTATTTGGAACTTGGGGAAACGTTCAACGCACACTTGGCTACCTTAAATGTATGCCCCTAGACTACAAGTGACTATAAAGTCAGTTATTTTGGTGTTTTTTATTTATTTTGTGATACTGTCGAATTCACATTTCCAAAAGCCTTTCCATATATCTATGAAACATGGTACGGTTTCGAAAAGGGTCTTGTGATTGAACCCTTCGTGTACCATGGTCGGAAATTACGTTGGAACCCAGTGTGGATGTGCAGATGAATTACATTCCATGTAATAAACACACTGACCCACCACAACCCACCACAAACCCCACCCCGACCCACCCCAAGTAAACTACTTCACATTGTTATAAATGCGGAAACCATTTAATAAACACACCGACTCCCCACAAGGCAACCACTTGACACAAATATGGAGCCCATGTTTATGTAACATGACAGAGAATAATCATCTTCGCGAGATGTGTCAGCCATATCCTCTGAAGTCTTTTTCATTGGGCATTCGAAATTGTCTTCATTCAACCTTATTTGGTGAAAGAGAAAACCAATTGTCAGGATTTAAACCGACAACAACGTAACAACCTGTCAATGGCTATTTATTGAACAGAGTCAGTGCGGTTGGTCTAACAACTTATAATGAACACTTTTAGCCGGCAACTCTAAACAGCGAAATATGAAGAAAAACAGTTTTTCTATGAGAAAATGTGTTGCTGTAGGTCATAATAAACGAGATATTTTCATTCCAGCCTAATTTGATATTTTTAACATGATAACCATTACCCTATTCTTGACTCTGCCTTTGGCCTGTGAAATGACTGGTCGCGTGATGTCCCTGTCATCGCTTGCTTCCTTACCAAAAGGTATACACATGTCATGTTTAATTCATTGTGACCTTGTACACGCTAGGTCAGCTATTAATAACATCTCTTGACGTACGTTAGTGAGTGTGCAGTATATACATCATACATCACCGCGTGGCCGCTTGATGAGTGAGTGAGTATGGTTTTGCGTCGCTTTTAGCAATATTTTAGCAATATGGCGGGGGACACCAGAAATGGGGTTCACACATTGACCCCAGGTGGGGAATCGAACCCGGGCCTTCGGCGTGACGATCGAACGCTTTAACTACTAGGCTACCACACCGCCCAAGGCAGCTTAATGAGGGAGAAACCCACCATGGACATGGTGCTGACAAACCTAGAAAAAAAAGGGGGTGATTGTCTCCCGTAGGCTCACCCCCACGCCCACGCCCACGCCCACGCCCACGCCCACGCCCACTGCACCTCCCCTCCATACCTTGTTTAGTGATTATTGTTGTGAATACAATAATATTAGTACCAGACCTGACAAAAATAGTGCTTAAGATACTTAAAAGTTTGGGGAAAATTAAAGACAGTTTCCTAACGTGCTTCACGTTTTTGATTATTCCAGAAATGTTATAGATGTTACCAAACAGATAGGGTGTGTTTCGGTTGAATTTGACCAAAAATATATTTGTTGCATTATGGCCTCTATCAGTCAAGATACATTTCAAGGGAAAGTTGTTAGATATATTAATAGAATTAGTAGATCAGAAGGGCTCATTCGATACTGACTTTGGGGATGAGTATCCGAATCCATTAAATGACGATAATATGAATAACATGTCCGTATGATGCCCAATACCAGACTCGGATACAACTGATAACCTTCACGTTCTTTGCCCAATGGTTTATATAGGAATTGTAAGTGGAGATGCTGTACGAGGAGCTGGGGACGAATCCAGTGGCGGCCTTCTTGATTGTTTGGCTGTTAACACTTTACCGCAGGATATCAGGCTTTCCCCACCAAGCCTTCAACTCAAACTGATCAAATCCTCTCTTCAGAAAATTGTTCTGCACAACCTTAGCGGTATGAGAGACCACCGAGTGGATGGATGTTGACGCGTGACAAGTAGATCATCATCATCATCATCATCATCATCATCATCATGACCTTGACCTTCACATTTGTGCCAAAATACGATATGCCCATTGACCCCAACCAAGGGAATTCCTTTAAAGTAGTCACGGAATTTTCGCTTACCCTCGATTGCCAACAAACAAACATGTCTGGAATATGTTGGTGTACGCGCCTTCCCCAGTGACACCACGGACGTTGAAATCGCTCTAATCTCCTCTTACAATAATTAGACAGGTCAGTCTCATCAGGTCATTCTCTTCACCTTCTTCGCCCGAGTCTCTTTGTAATCGTTAAAGACTCCGAGGCAATCTCTAGAGGATGCATGAATTGAGCAAATTAAGCAGTTTGTTTCGACGGTCACGCAGTGGGGACCTGGCATCGTAGTTACTTTTCTCCTTAAACACACCGCACGCGGATCCAATTAAAGACCAAATCACCGGGGGGACACAATGCAGAGCCAGTTTGAGCCTGTGTTTTCTCACTATCTTGTCAAGATGAAGGACGGAGCCAAGTCTAATTGCCCGAGGTACTATCGGAACACACCGGACGTTTAGCGGAAACCGGTGAAGTTATCCGGCTGATACGATGGTGAATAGGCCTCTTGTTGAAGATCCTCAAGGATGGAAATCTTTGGCTGATTTGGACTAATTGCGGCTGTTTGTAATAGTTTGTATTTGTATGATAATATACATGGACAGGTATGTTTTGGAAAAAGTATATTTCGATGACGTGCTTTGGACTATAACGATTTTTTCGTAAATGATTATCTGGTAACAGGTTTAAGCTGACGATGAGACGGCACCTTCATTGACCATGCACAAACTTTTGTATTCGACGGCAGTGACGGAGAGGCAGGGATGGCCCCGTGTCTAAGGCGTCGTAACTCACTGTGCAGAGTTGCGTCCCTTAGCACTTCAAGGATCCATTGATCGTGGATTCGAAACCAATTTATTTTTTCTTGATTACGATCAATGGTGTGCTATGAACATATCCGCGTTCGTAGGTTCCCAATTATAACTAATATACTGTGCATTATAACTAATATACTGTGCATTATAACTAATATACTGTGCATTATAACTAACATACTGTTCATTATAACTAATATACTGTGAATAATAACTAATATACTGTTATTGTTACTTATAAACTGTGCATTATAACTACTAAACTGTGCATTATAACTAATATACTGTGCATTTTAACTAATATACTGTGCATTATAACTACTATACTGTCCATTATAACTAATATACTGATCATTATAACTAATAAACTGTTCATTATAACTAATATACTGTTCATTATAACTAATATACTGATCATTATAACTAATAAACTGTTCATTATAACTAATATACTGTTCATTATAACTAATATACTGTTCATTATAACTAATATACTGTTCATTATAACTGATATAAATAGTGTTTATAACAACCAATATACTGATCATTGTAACTAATATACTGTTCATTATAACTAATATACTGTTCATTATAACTAATATACTGTTCATTATAACTGATATAAATAGTGTTTATAACAACCAATATACTGATCATTGTAACTAATATACTGTTCATTATAACTAATATACTGTTCATTATAACTAATATACTGTTCATTATAACTAATATAAATAGTGTTCATAACAACCAATATACTGATCATTGTAACTAGTATACTGTTCATTATAACTTATATACTGTTCATTATAACTGATATACTGTTCATTATAACTAATATACTGTTCATTATAACTAATACACTGTTCATTGTGGCTAATAAAGTGTTCATAACAACCATTATATTGATAATTGTAACTAATACACTGATAAATAACTAATATACTGTTCATTAAGACTAATATTAACAGTGTTCATTATAACTAATATACTGATGAAACTCAGCCCGTCAGTATCCCCCCGCCCCCGGAAGTGTGTAGAAACAACCTGTAACAGCGTGAAGGTCGAGGTCATCGTGCCCGGTCTGACCGCAGTGCTGGAATATGACAAAGTATCTGTCACTTCACACAACATATTTATCACAGTGCAGGAAATGCATCTTTTTGAAGTCTCATTGCATTACTGGACATTTCCATCTCGAACAAAAGGACGGCGTCTAACAGATAACCATTTTCTCTAGCATGTTAGAATTACAGTCCTCCCAGGATTTAACGAACTGTAACGACCCTTAAGTCTTATATCCGTTCCTTGTTCCTTGTGTAATTGCATTGATTACATAAACTACATTAAATTATTATTACAGAATTGTAATCGTTAAAAGCTGTAGGTTGTATGCTTCATGCATCCTGGCTTATCCAGTGTGTATCATCGCAATTCTATGGAGATAAATACCTTGGAGTCATCCGCTAGCTTTGTTTTGATCCCGAGTTGTTACACACACGTGGAAGGCGACTGGGAGAATAGGTCCAGGGGAGGAACTACCATAATAGGACGGAACTGTATTACACCGGATAGTAGTAGCAATGTGCGGTGTTGGCTGAGATTACCTATATTTCCTACAATGGTGTAAGGTGGAGGGCGGAGGTAGCCTAGAATGTGCATCGTTTCTCACCCCGAAGAGGAAGATTCGATGCCCCCACATGCATGGTTGGCTGAAATATACTCACTAACTCACTCACTCACTCTTGAGAGAAGACGAAATTCGACAGAAAGTCATTACATAAATAGATAATATTACTGACTTCAAAATAAATTAGGACGTCATGAGGTTCCTAGAAGTCCATCAGTCATCCTCACCTCATCCATAACAAGACCTGAGCGTGTTGTCCATGTCATCACATCCATATTTCATCACACAGCGTCTAACAACCTGCACTGCAATGAAGGATATGACCAACTCTTTGATAATATTTTTCCTATGGGTTACTTCCCGGGATCTAAAGATAGAATGATTCACATGCCTTTGATCACCATTACACGTCTGGCAGAAGTATAATAATTGGCCTACACTCAGGATGATATCTGCAGCTGGCATGCCCTGCAGTGCTGATTGACATTAGCCCGAGCACTTGCGCAGTCATCAGTTTATATAAGGAAAATTGAGGCCAATAATTGACGGAAATGAAGCCAGGTGAAGGCAAATCTACTTTTGGATTATTTATAATCTCCCTTCTATCTCAGCCATCTTGATAAAGGAATGGAAGACGCAGGGCATTTACCAAGAAATGTCTCTTCTGTGGTGATGGAGTAGATTTTTATCAGCGCGAGGAAAAAGCAAATAAGAATAAGTGGATCAGATTACTTGGGGCTAAGCTGTGGCACGAGCATAATTGGATCTGGCATTGTGTTCTTCATGTTTTCCTAGACACACAGGGACAGACTTACTACGTGTGTTTTGCAGCTTATGTACTGACAAGCTACGTGTTGTGTTTTGTAACTGTGTTGTCATTTATCGACTTTCTACAAAAGTTTTACTAGGAGGAGTATCGCGATGCTCCTCGCTTTTTGTCAAGACAGTTACCCATTTCAGACCACCATCGTTTCTAGAACAAACCTTTACACTCTGGTAGCAGCTAACGTTTTTGTTTTGTTGTGCTGTTTAAAGTGCTACGTAAAGTACAAACACTTTAAAACACTCTCACATGTAGCAGGATATTTATGTTTTGGCATTCCTAGACACTTAAATGTGGTGGCTCTCGTTTATTGCCGATAGTGTAAAATAGCTGTTGAAACTGGTCGTTATGCCAAGGTGGAGTAAAACCAACGCCTGTGTATACATTGTAGATCTAAAGGCTTACACTATGTTGAAAATGAAATGCATTTTTGATTTATTTGTCTGTGATCATTACTCTGACATTAGGACAAAGTATATCTCTAAGCTTGTTGAGAGCTGTACACTTTCCATACACTCAAAATATCTTACAGAACACTAACATAGACGTTGTATCAAACACTGCTCATAATTAAATCAAGTAATAAAATCATTGAAAATTAGGAACCATTAATGTAAACTGTGCCAAATAAATCATTTGTTGTGAATGTCTGTCTGTCTCTGCTTCTATTACTGGTGTCTGTGGGTGCAAAAGTTATGCGACTTAAAAGACAAACTGTCTCAATCAGATAAAAACACACGTTCCACAAGTTAAACAGGTTTGAACCTGTTCGCCATATCTCTCTACAGATTCCCGGATAGAATAGGGTCTTGGTACCACTGATTAATGAAATAGCATCGACAAAGGGCCTGACAAGACTTGGTGTGTGCCCCGACGGTGAAGAGCATGACCCATGCTTTCAACCCACTGGTGTGTCCGCCCAAAGACTTGGTTATTTACGGGCCATCTTGATACAGGGGAAATATTGCGTGTTATAATACCCCGTGAAGTAACGTTTATTTCAAGAGCAAAGGAATGCATTGTTCATTGATATTGCATCCAGTTTATTGAAATAATCACTGCCCCCTTACCCTTTTCGCCAGAACATCTTAGTCTTGTCCGTGACGTGTCTCATCACATCATGTTGATAATCCTGTGGATTCCGTGTTTGAATTGGTCAACCTAATACGTATGTTTGTCGTAAGAGGTGACTAAATGGATTGAGTGGTCAGACTGGGTGATTGCATGTCATTGTATTGAGTGGTCAGACTGGGTGATTGCATGTCATTGTATTGAGTGGTCAGACTGGGTGATTGCATGTCATTGTATTGAGTGGTCAGACCGGCTGATTGCATGTCATTGTATTGAGTGGTCACATGGGTGATTGCATGTCATTGTATTGAGTGGTCAGATGGATGATTGCATGTCATTGTTTTGAGTGGTCATACTGGGTGATTGCATGTAATTGTATTGAGTGGTCAGACTGGGTGATTGCATGTCATTGTATTGAGTGGTCAGACTGAGTGATTGCATGTCATTGTATTGAGTGGTCAGACTGGGTGATTGCATGTCATTGTATTGAGTGGTCAGACTGGGTGATTGCATGTCATTGTATTGAGTGGTCAGACTGGGTGATTGCATGTCATTGTATTGAGTGGTCAGATCGGATGATTGCATGTCATTGTATTGAGTGGTCAGACTGGGTGATTGCATGTTATGGTATTGAGTGGTCAGACTGGGTGATTGCATGTTATGGTATTGAGTGGTCAGACTGGGTGATTGCATGTCATTGTATTGAGTGGTCAGACTGGGTGATTGCATGTCATTGTATTGAGTGGTCAGACTGGGTGATTGCATGTCATTGTATTGAGTGGTCAGACTGAGTGATTGCATGTCATTGTATTGAGTGGTCAGACTGGGTGATTGCATGTCATTGTATTGAGTGGTCAGACTGGGTGATTGCATGTCATTGTATTGAGTGGTCAGACTGGGTGATTGCATGTCATTGTATTGAGTGGTCAGACTGAGTGATTGCATGTCATTGTATTGAGTGGTCAGACTGGGTGATTGCATGTCATTGTATTGAGTGGTCAGACTGGGTGATTGCATGTCATTGTATTGAGTGGTCAGACTGGGTGATTGCATGTCATTTTATTGAGTGGTCAGTCTTCAGCAACCCATGCTTGCCGTAAAAGCTGACTATGCTTGTCGTAAAAGGCGACTAACGGGATCGGGTGGTCAGGTTCGCTGACTTGGTTGATGCACGTCATCGGTCCCAATTGCGTGGATCGATGCTCATTACATTAATCACTGGATTGCCTGGTCCAGACTCGATTATTTACAGACCGCCGTCATATAGCTGGAATATTGCTGAGTGCGGCGTTAAACAACAAACCAACCAACCAACTATTGAGTGGTCAGACTGGGTGATTGCATGTCATTGTACCCTGACGGCGTGAATCGTTGCTGATATGAAAGTCTGGTCCATCTGTTCAGAGCGCAGTATCTCATCCTTGTAAGAACGCAGTGAAACGGATTCGAGTGGCCTTGCTCTGTGACATGGCTGATTACATGTCATCGTACCAGATGGCCAGGATCTGGATCACGTTATCAGCTACTCTGTTGCCTGGTCCGGACTCGATCATTTAAAGGCCGCTGTCATACATAGTGCGGCATTAAACAACAAATAAACAAACAAAAGGTTTATAATTCAAGCATAGTTTGAATTAAAAGAGCATTTTTTTTTCCGGCAAGTTTTCTTTTCGCTGAGAACAGACTTAATTCTATCGACGTGTATGTTCTTTGGTGAACATGATGTCCATGCATGTACAGCAAGATGTTATAAGATAATAATAATAATAATAATAATAATAATAATAATAATAATAATAATAATAATAATAATAATAATTATAATAATAATAATAATAATGATGATGATGATATCTGCATGAATCTGAGTCGAATGTACGATTCCGACTATATCATGAGTATGTGTTTATGAATCACTATCAAACAGTAATGATACCAAGGGGTTCGCGAGCGTGTCCTGCCCCACCGGTGGCGACCGTCATACATGGATGGCCAGTATAGTGCAGAATCCATACTCGAGCGAGTACCCATCATTTCGGATCTACGCTCATTAGTAGTGGACAAATGGTAGTTGTAATTGTCGTCGTAATAGTAGTGGTGGTAGTAGTACTCGTCGTCCTCGTCGAAGCATTAGTAGTCAAGGAAACTTGATCTCAGACTTCCAGGTAAAGGGGGGAGGGGGGGAGGGGGGGGGGGGGGGGGTGGTTCAGGACATATGTGATTCGATCGGCGGATTGACAAAATAGCACGTGGCGAATTCATGTCCAACAAAACTCCCAGGTCCCCTCTGGGTGCAAAATCATGGGTCCTTCAGCACATTCGTGAAGAGAACCGCCTGAATCATTAACGCTCGCTTTGTAAGTTCGTTTCCTCCTGAAGGTACTCTGTCAGTATTAATTATGTATAAGCCATTACCCCCTAATGTCCACGGCTGTCCTGGTCATCAGTGTTGGCAAGCGTACAGCACCTCATCAGTGATACTGCATGGTTGCAGTGGGATGCGTTCGTGAGACTACGGTTTGACTGTAGCTGACCAATGATTGGGTTACTAATCAGATGAAGGTTTTAGCCACTGGTCGATGTGACTGCAATTACTTCAGTGTGAAGAAATCTGACCTAAATCCTCTCAGCTGTCATTTGTGTAACAGACAAAGCTAACACTGATTTCCGGGAGTGCAAAATGGTTGACACTGAAATAGACGTGGGCTTGTCTTGTTTCACTGTGATTTAATCATGACGAAAGCATAATTTGTCATTTTATTAAATTCCGTTTGAATCCGGGACGGAATAGGTCTTTTGTACCAAATGTGTGTTGTAGGATCCGGAAGATGAGGATGAGGATGAGACGGTACCTACATGTAGGTGTGCCCTGGAGGAGTGTGTGTTATCGTAGGCTCCTGTGTTGATGTTCGTGTTATCAGCTTCAGGTTTGCCTGGTCCAGACGTGATCATTTTAATGTTTCTTGTGAAATACATGTAGATCCAACTGTGTTCACAGCAGCGTATAAACACAATTCTCTCATTTACTCTGTTATTTTCGGTGAGTGAGTGAGTGAGTGAGTGAGTATGGTTTTACTCCACTTTTAGCAATATTCCAGCAATATCACGACAGGACACACCAGAAATGGGCTTCACACATTGTACCCATGTCGGGAATCGAACCCGGCTCTTCGGCGTGACGAGCGAACGCTTTAACCAATGGGCTACCCGACCGCCCCCTACTATTTACAGGCCGTCATGATAAAGATGGAATATTTCTGGCCACGGCGTAAAAAAGCATTCTTTCAATCATGAATATTTCCCCAGAACTCTATTGTTTGACTAAACGGCAACTAATGGAATCGGGTAGTCAGGCACGGTGACGTGGTTGATTGCGTTCAATCCTACTCCAACGGTGTAGGACGATGCGCATAATATCAACCACTGGTTTGTCTCTTCCAGACTCTTCATTATTCACAGGCAGCCGTGATACAGCTGAACCATTGCTGACATGGGTGTTATAAAAACACATAATAAATGTATAACAACCCCACAGTGTGAATCAACGTATCTAATGTTCGGAGAGCGGCTCTAATAAACAAAAATAGGTTGTCATATGTTATTAATCTTTAATGAAATCAAAGTACGGCATTATATTTACGTGATCTCTTACACTCGTAGTCATCAGTCTTAGTGATTGGATATTCCTACACTGGTTTATATATACAGAAGAGTGGGTGAGTATGGTTTTACGGTGCTTTTAGCAATATTCCAGCATTATCACGGCAGGGGACACCAGAAACGGGCTTCACACATTGTACCCATGTCGGGAATCGAACCTGGGTCATCGGCGTGACAAGCGAACGCTTTAACCACTAGGCTACCCGACCGCCCCTATATACAGAAGAAGTGTATGGACTATGTGTTTGATAACAGAAGCACGGGAGAGAAGGTGGTGGACAGTTC
Organism: Haliotis rufescens; assembly: GCF_023055435.1. Lineage (NCBI taxonomy): Eukaryota > Metazoa > Mollusca > Gastropoda > Lepetellida > Haliotidae > Haliotis > Haliotis rufescens. The sequence continues at coordinate 76,529,793 of NW_025963779.1, read as the reverse complement.
AGCTTGCACCTCTACATCATCACTGACACCCAATGAATTAACATGAACTATCTTTGGCAAGCAATTCCTTGGCGCAAAAATCTACTGTAAAGTATCTTCTCTTTCCGTAAGAAAATCCAGCGAATGAATAAGCACTAGTCTAGCGTACAAATGGTTCTGATTTCATAAATTTAAAAGTATTATTTTTAACAATATAGACACAATTAACCTTCATATAATTTATTAAGCAAAAATCGATTTTCAGCCGCGTGAGCATTGAATGACAAGCGCGTCAAATTCAAATCTCACAAGACCTTAAAAGGTATTCTATCTCGGTTGAAATGAAAAACAATTTTTTTAATTCTTTTATAAAGCTGCATCGGCAATATATACATATAGAAGATAGCGTTGTTAAAAGACAGTATAACAGTTACAAATGGCAAAAAACTCACAATTTATGGATAACCTTTTCTTTATTTTATTGTTATCCATACATTATGTACATGTCTGCTTTGTCATCCGTCATCTTATAAGAAATGCCTCTCAGGCAATTCAGTCACAAAGATTTTGAAAAGTAACTAATAGGTCTTTTTGAATAAATAACGATCAAAAGAGCAACATTTCTCAAATGGAGAATAAAAATGAAATAAAAATGTATTTTCGTTTTGTTTCGACCGTAGACCCTATATTTTGGTGAAATCTGGAAAGCAAGTCATGCCCTGCTTCATTGATGAAGCTCTGTTAACCAAGAGAGTACACAACTCCATCTTTAAAACCACAAGGGCGTGGCTCGCGAACGTCTGGAAGTCTCATCATAAAGTTGTTCTACAATCATGCATGTTCTTTGAAAGAATACATCAAGCTTATTAGTTATGATGACAACACCCACAATTATAGCTCGCCCTAAAACTAATAGATCAAACTGCATGTTGTAGATGAACGGAAACATTGTGTTGCATTGCCTAGCGTACACCCATCCTCCAGTAGCCCGCGCATTCTATATCCATTGGGATAAATAAACGGAAAATCTGAAAATAATCTAAAAACCAAGGTGTTAACCCATGTTTGATGGTAGTTAAAAGTGAAACAAACAGGAAATGGTTATTCTCTGATGATGTATTTGATACAGGTATCATAGTTATGTTTCGGACCACAAGTTTGCATTGTATTGGCGACTGTTTTAAGCCTAACATTTTGATAACGTTTGTAATTTTTTGGTCAGATCCAATTTTCAAACGTACATTTTCTTTTGCCCGGCAATCTGTAACAGACTCGGCGTATAATACACTGGATAACTGAGCATGACGTATGACTGACTTCATCAAATGTATAACACGTTCCATCCAGGCTGACACCCTAATCGATACGTGCGATAACCACGCATTGCTCACATTTACCGAAAACTTCAGTCTACCACTCTAATTCACATGTGAGTGACGCCCAAGGAAAAATCGGTTGGCAAATCTTACTGATAGTGTCGAGTAATGCTCAAGACTGAACCCCTACCAAGTGATGGTATTGATGATGTTGATATGGGAGGAGTCAGGTCGCAGTGACCTTACAACTGCATGATACAACAACTTTCAAATTCAATACCTCATGACAGAAATTCTGCGATTTTTTCTTCAAAGTGTCTGATATCTTAAAGTAGATTTTATGGCAGCGTTTTTATATGTTTTTGTTGTTATTGGGTTTTTTATGTTGCAGACAGTACATTTAAATACTCACTGTCGACTGAATATGAAAAAGAAAAAGATAATGCTAGCGATAAAATGAAACCATCAGACCCCGGTATTATTTTTGAAGAAAACATTTTTTGTGGTGATTATATCCGACTGGCATATAAACATCGTCATTATAAATGTCGAGACAGCGATTAAGACGACAAAGCAAAATGGTTTAGATCTTCTCAATCCTATTGTTCCCATTCTCTACTATGAGGGTCAAGTCAAACAAAACAAATCATTTCTCCTTCGAGGCAAAAAATATTTAAAGCCGTTGAAACATTTACCTTGATCCATTTTTTTTAAAACAGACGATGTTTGCAAAATTATGAAAACTGTACACAATGGCTTGTCGTCCATGTGGTGATCAGGGATACCAATAGAAATGATTCCACTGACATTAGGCTCTAAAACAATCTATCCACCTACATGAAGGTACTGAAACATTAGGGTGGTTACTCTAATGTCTATGATTATTATGGTAACTAAATAAATGACGACGTATGATAAGGGCAAGTTGTCCAATTGTAATGATACGGAAAATTTGGGGATACTCGGAAGAACGTCTTTCTTACACATATAAGTTTTGGACATCTAGTATGATTAAGAATAGACATTAAAAGACCGAATTGTCAAGACAAAAAATAACTATGGGCAAGTCCGTGATCCAAGATGTTTTTTATCTCCACCAAAACAAGTTTGAATAAAAGCCTTTCTCATGTTTAAATTTTAGGAAATTTTAGCTTCCCAAAAAACACTAAAAATACTTTTTGGTCATTGTTTAATCTAATATATACATCCAGTGCAATATCCAATTCTAATGCATATGAACACATCTGATAACTTTCATAACGATTTCTCAAAGGTTCTCTCATCTCATTAAATATGCAGATTCCGTGGGACCAAAAATACAATTACCATTCCTTGTTCAGTGGCTTCAGGGGCGATAAACGCCATAAGAAAACAATACAATTGGGGAGGGTCGCGTTTGTAAATACAACCATGAATTAAACATAATTTAAACCCGTAAACGTCAATATGAAATCGTAATGCTACCCACAAATAAAAGCACTACATTCCCACGTTCACCTTTTTAAAGGAAAGCTCATTTATTCCTATCTTTTCGCGCGATTACGCACAACCGTTCAACTCTGTGAATACCCCGTTATCTGTACAGGAGCTTTCACTGAAGCAAAAACCGACGAGCACACGATTAAACTGGAATATATTTCAAGCATACGCCTGTTAACGTGGAAACAGTTCTGATAAATATTTCATCACGTATTAACCTTCAGTGAAAATAGTTCTCGTTTGATTTGAAGTTGGATTTTGTGAAAGTTGCAGTTGCTATTTCGTCTGATATGTATTTTTCGATGAATTCATCAACACTATCATCTTTCCGTAACCGTTCGTTGGGTCCCTGAATGGAAGGAGTTGGTCCCGAATGATTTCGACTGTGGCAGTGTGAACATACTATCGGTTTCTGTTCTTGTAAGTTGTGGGTGGTATCTGACACACAGCCCTGGGATCGACCTCCACGGACATACAAAACCGTGTATATTTCACAACATATACGATTCCTTTCTTCTGAAGGAGCAACGGTGGCCCGTCGTCTCTGGCGCCGATATTCGCTGTGGAGAGTAGCGTCTTGGAGGCATGCCAACAACTGTCGGTCGTCGGTTCGAATCCCGGTTCGCCCTGATTATAGTTCTATGTTATTGGCACCATACCCCGGCTAGTGTAGACATCTACGTCTTTGAGTGGCATTCAAGAAGCTATAGTTGGTTGGTTGGTTGTTTTACGCCGCACTCAGCAGCATTCCAGCTATATGACGGCGGTCTGTAAATAATCGAGTCTGGAACAGACAATCCAGTGATTGATATAATGAGCATCGATCCACGCAATAGGGATCGATGACATGCTTCAACCAAGTCAGCGAGCCTGACCACCCGATCCCGTTAGTCGCCTCTTACGACAAGCATAGTCGCCTTTAGTGCAAAGGGAGACAGGGTTGACTTGTTGAATTTTATTGAAAGAAGGAATAAGTTGAAAGTCCACTCTAACACCCTCGCCACCATGGCTTTCCCGAAACATGATGCGGACACGCGGTGATATACATGACATACTGTCCAGAGCGGTGTGGAACCAAACTGACGTACTTATCTTCCACACCTCAAGAGAATACCATTGAACAAGCAATCGTTGCTACCTCGAGCCGACGCTTTAACAACCAGGCTATCCCCCTGCACCTTTTGGTTGAAGAATATGACGTATCAAACCAAGGATAATACATCTCATTTTTGTGGAACCAGATCACGGCGATCTCCGCAATTAAACATCTAAATCAGCATTTACAACCGAATTAAGGATGTCTTCTTTGAATGATGATTGATGACCAGGCTAATATCTCCGTTCTGACGAATCACCCTTATCTCCAAACTATGGAAGCGTTTATGTCGACTCTTTAAAAAAAAGAGCGACAAAAAGGTATATTTTATACATTTCTCAAGTTCCAAGCTCAGTGAAAGAGTAGTGAAATGAATAATCGAAATTCTTATCAGTAATAAATCCCAAAGGATATAAATTCATGAAAATTGGGAATAATTAATCGGAATTTAATTATTAAGCTGGAAGATAATACTCCCTCCTATCCTCCAACCTCTTATCTCCGTGGCGGTTGAGGAGGCCAGAATTGTGGGGTGAATTAATAATTCAAAGGAGTCTATTCAAAAATACAATCGTTACGCATACGTACTTCAACATGTATATATTTTCTTTAATATACATTAGACAAAATGTTATTTCCATGAGACATTAACAGTCAAGCAAGAAGAAACAAAGCAGGACAGTTGAAATATTTATTTGGTAAATAAATTTATGTCAACAATGTTTTTGACATTATAATGTCTAACTATTCTCTTACTGCAGATCTGAAACACGGACACTGCCGCGCAGTACCGTACAGGAACCATGATCTCGTTAATTCACTCTGTGTACAAAAAAGACTGTATACAACATATTTTGTATACAAAACATTCTGCATACAAAATACTCTGTATACGAACACTATGTCTATATAAAATACCCTGTATACAAAATACCATGTATACAACACACTGTGTATACAAAACTATCTGTAAACATACGCGATACAAATCTTTCCATAATCAATAGAGACCATTGTACGAAAAACTGTTAACCAGTAAACCACATTGTCTCAACCATCACATTCTACCATTAACTTATGAGTGTTCTATAAATCCAAATAAAATAAAATTAAATACAAATTCTTATAGCATGTACTAAAATGACTTTAGCGAGAACGTTATTGTTCTGTTGGTAACATTTTTCTAAATTTGAAAAATTTAAATCGATTTCGCTTGACATGTATACAAGCAAGAGATTTCATAATATTACATGTGAACATTTTTCTAAACAATTAGTCTCCATCTTCCTGACTTGCAGGGGCGGTCGGGTGGCTTAGCGGTTAAAGCGTTCGCACGTTACGCCGAAGACCCGGGTTCGATTCCCGACATGGGTACAATATGTGAAGCCCATTTCTGGAGTACCCCCGCCGTGATATTGCTGGAATATTGCTAAAAGCGGCGTAAAGCCATACTCACTCGATCCTGACTTGCATAAGGGATTTTGACAGGGGAATAATTGGTAGACTATAAAACAGCTGGTTTATTGTGTTTGAATAGGAAGAACCTCTAATCGTGTAGATCCTGTTTATTACATTTTATTAACGGTAAAGTGGTCTATGGGAAGCAAGTCTAGAGAAGGCCACCTCATCTACTGCATCCTGTATACATCCATGTAACTGATGGAACTGAACTGACACCTTGTGCTGTATTACTGTTCACTGCATGGACACTGTAAATTGCACTAATCTGCTTCACCGACACTAACATAACAGAACTAACATTCAGAAGAGACTAGTTTCTATTTCTAATATGATTTTGTATCAAGCTAAACATAAGTTGACTATATTTGTTGAACACTGACCTTTATAGTGAAATATTATTAATATCCAACTTAGAAGCTGTTATTTATGCATAAATTCGGACTAGCGGTTAATATATTGAACTATTTCACATTTAAATGCTTATCACATTACAAACACTTGATGCATTGCACGAGTTGCCCTATGTACAGGTAAACTTGATAGCCAAAATATTGATTTTAAGAATACTGAAATACACATACAAAATACCATCAGTGACTTGTCCTATGTAACCAACACTATCCATGTTTCGGATGGTGTACCAATAATGCTATTATGCAGAACGTTACTATCTTCACACATTTGGCTAAACTAAGAGGCATACAGCAAACCTGCAAAGTCTAGACCCAGAAAAGACGACCTTAACAGAGGACAAACTATTTGGTCTTTTGCACGTTGTTCTCATTCGTATTGGTATGATAATGTTGATTGCCATGACAACCGCACATCTGGATTCAATGTTTCAAGGAACAATAAGTGTTTCCTTTGTCAGTCTTCAAAACAATTCATATAGTTTCTTTAAAAGATAAGGAGGAAGTACTTCCCCAATAATGAATGTCAGAACATTGACTTATTTAATAATCTCTCGGTAACCATGGCAATGTACATTATTTTTTATCTCAGGAATTAATTTGATGTGCAAACAAGGAAAATATATATCAAACACATGGATTTACCTACAATTCATCCTTAATACGATCACTTAAAGTAGAAGGCTTCAGTGACTTGCATCCTCCCAATAAAACGGGGCAACTGCAACGTCGACCTGTTGACGAGCCGTGCGCCGCACAAGAAACCTCTGTTGTGTCGTAATCAATAGAGAGGTCAATGTAAAAACACGACCTGGTCTTTAATGGAATGAATATTGATTAACCAGTGCAAGATCGGATATCAATCAATTATCAAATCGATCACCAGGGAATACTTGCTTCCACTTGTTGCGGATTGCAGACAAAACACATTATTGTCAAGTCTCCGTAGAGACATGTGTTTTTTTAACCCGAAGATAGTTTGTGAGACGCTAGTTTGTACGTTCAGTGCCGCTGAGAGCATTCTACCTTGCCCACGTTTTCAATATGAACGTCACTTGTTTATGGGATTAAGAAACACATTTGTTTTTCTTAGATTCCATAATAGACTACTTATTCTTAGATTCTGGGTATATGAATATAGATAAGAATATGAACTATATGAATATTTATTAATCATTTTCATTTTTAATTTCTTAAAGATCCATATGATTATTTTTTACACGCTCTCAAACATCATGCCATTTAAGCTTTATACTTGTTGCCCAAAGGCAGCATGTACACCACGTTTGCCGTTAGGAGCAACTGCATCGAGAGTCGGATATGCAACTTTTTACTAGATTCTGCTTGGATTCAGAATAATGCATGGTACTAATACAGACATAACTGACATTATATACATAAATGGTATATATGACTCTGTTTTGGTCAAGATATACGGTCATGGTCCAGACTAGACATATCTATTCGTTACATTGGATGCAATCCATATTCTGTATTTATACTAGACACAGCCAGGGTAACAGATCGGAAACATACAGGTTCAGATCACTGACGGACAAGGCTCAGATCAGACAGCCAGACACGGTTCAGATACGTTATATCAATGTTTTAGACCAGGGTCTGACAAGGTTCAGATCTGGTATAGCCAAAATACAGACCAGGGATAGACATGTTTCAGATCTCCTATAAACATATTTCAGATCAGGTACAGACAAGGTTCAGATGTGGGATAGCAATGTTTCAGAACAGGGACAGACAAGTTTCAGATCTGGGATAGCAATGTTTCAGACCAAAGACAAACAAGATTATACAGGAACAGATCAGGTCCAGATCAGGTACATCCAAAGTTCAGATTAGACACAGTCCGAGTTCAGATCCAACACAAACACAGTTTCAGTTATCCTTTACACACGAAAGCACAAATACACCGACCCATCCTGCACCTGTCACTGACAAACACTACCTGAGATTCGCACATATCCGGTTATCGCCTGCAGAACGGTGGCAGTGTCACGGTGCTGAGCACTTTCTTGCCTTGTCGTTGCTCCTCAAACAGATTGCCATATTTGTCAGCTGTCCTGAACACAAATGGGTAAAGGGAATGTAGGTGTTTACAATGGACGCGCCGTTTTAACTGTGACGGTTTATCCGATTCCAGTTTATGAATATAGTTCGACGTCGTGCACACATTAATCATATAGTTTGTTGCTAACACTTCTTCCATGTTGCAAGGGACGGGTAAAATTGCCCTCTCAAACGGGCGGTACTGCAGAGGGAACACCGACGCTTTTGTGAAATTGAAATCTTGTCTATAATGAGGACTTTCGTCCCAAAGGTACTCGGAATTCTCTACATAGAAGAAAATGTCAATGTAAGGCCACCGGTAGGGCTTGTGTTTTAATGTTGGCAGGTCCCTCCTATAGAACTTCCATTGCCGATGAGATGGCGTGTGTACTCCATAGCTGGGGAACTGAGAGAGCACGTGTTGGATTTTATCCTTCTCAGACGCGTTCATCATCACGTCGATGTCGTCGTCCCAGGGGATGATGCCGTGATGACGATAGGCACCTAGTAACGTTCCACCATACAGGAAGTACGTCAGATTGGCTAGTTCGCAAGCCCGGATGAAGGTTTGAAAGGTAATAAGCATGATATTCCTTTCATCAAAGGTTGTGGTTGGCTGGAATAACATATAATACTCCTTCATCGTTGATGGCTGGCGTCGAGATGACAAATTATGGACTTCCAAATCGTAAAATGTCGTGATCCGGCCTATTGTTGATAAATTCACTTTAGACATACGATCTGTATTGACGGACGGAAACACTGGCGAAAGGACGGCAACAATCTTCTCCGAGAGACTGAGAGAGTCCTGTAAGTCCATCCCAACTGGGAGGGTCCTGGTGTAGATGGGAGGGGGGCGTTCCGCCCTGCTTAAACAGTCTGTCTGGTACATGGAAACGATGAACATAATGACGGCAAGGGATAACGAAAACATGGTATACCGCCATAACCTTGGGATAATCGCCCATCGGTGACCACCAACTCGATGGACCATTTTCATCATGCCCGGCGTTCACGTCATCAGCATTGCTATCGAGTACAAGCACTTAATCTCTTCTCTGTAATGCCCCACCACGGGGATTCCCGTATATGTCAGTGATATTCATTTAAGTATTCTCCCTTGCATGACATTTAATCTGCTTGACGAGCGCAATACTCCAATATTCAATAAAACCATATCACGAACGGCAGTCATATATAGATGTGCGCTCAAACGTACTTGACGTGTTTGGACTCTCAATGCAATCAGAATTTCTATTGAAACTGTGAAGAGGTCCGTTGATGATGTATATCGGTTTGGTCCAGAGCTCGGAGTCCTTGTAAACAAGGCTGTAACAGTTAAACCACTTGGGCTCGAGTTTGTCACCGTGTGGTCAACAGATGAGGAGACGCTGCTCCCAACCTCCTCCCATGATGTAGGCTGGCTGACAATCTCTTCCCACACATTTCATTACGGAATATAAACAGTCAAATGAGGTCCTCTCCCAAACATCAATAATTCACATAATGAAAAGAACATTAGAGAAGTGGCTATTATCCCCCATATCAATAAGTATTGGGAAGGAGTAATGTCCAATAATTGAATTACGGTGGTCAATCAATCATCTGATCGATCACAAACATAAACCATCTCTCCCTTTCTGCTGCCTTATTTACATCGCTACTGCGCAAGATGTGCATTGAAACTACGCCTATTGTCCAGCTCCTACCAATTGCCCTCCAGTCTTGTGAGGCGGTGAATGTAACGGCAAACCTCGGCCAGAACGGTGGAATCCAATTAAGCTGTTAACATGGAAATAAGGGAATATTTGATAGTGTATGGAAGCAAACAACCAGTCCCTCGATCAATGGAAAATTAACACCAATTATTGTCTGTTTTAAGTCTGCACGACATAACTATCGTATTTCCTCGTTCAATAACACATTTATAACCAGGCCCGTCAAGCATCATACACAAGATGAGGACAAGAAACCTCGATGCAGTTGAATGATTCAACAGATTCAGACGGCTGTCGCCATCGGCAGCACATTCACAATGCAACACGTAAATCGTAGTCAGTTCGGGCGAGTTTTGAAAAAGTGTCTATTTTTCAAACCATTTCTCTGCCTCTGAGTTACGTTCTGTACAGACCCGATGACAATACTCTATCCAATTGTCAGCGAGACCTATAGTTGAGCAGACATCAAAGAATCATTTTGACGAAGTTAATTCCCAGTTTTGTATACAATCCAAGTATTCTCGTTGACCCGGAGTCGCTCATATAGAGCTATATCCATCCAAGTCAGAAGACAGGCTTGTTTCCTTCCCTATTTATTGACGTACTTCTTGTAACTTGTGATTTATCGTCTGCGTGGGGCTTCAGGGCAGATAATGACTGTTCTTCCACAAACTCTTAAAATGAATAAAGATGAAACAGCAAAAATCGTCTCCACTGGAAATGATATTGAATGCGAATGTCGAATTAACTTTAAGTACTGTTCTGTCTTTCTTCATCACAAAGGTCATCCGCAGCAATTTGCTTTCTTCCTTGGTGCTAAAACGTGGACCTTATTCCCTCGTGCAGTTGTAGTTAATAGTACAGTTAGCCGATGTATCCGGGGCCTAATGAAACGTAGATCTAGTCAGTGTCAGCACCTACAAGCCCCACTACACTGACCAGCCATGCTTGTTAGGGGCTGCTCTGATCACGTAATGGTCAGCACTTGGCCACTGGTCACCGCAGCATCAACAGATAGCCATAGTAATTTCCCAGCCACTCCCTCTCACCCAGTGATTGCCTGCTAGATCAATAGTTAACAAACGCCTCGCAAAGATCCGTCCATGGCTCATCGATGCCAACTTGGGCGTTCGAGGCACCTCACATGCCCCGCGATCTCCCTCGTCCCTCCCGAGTTTGCGGTCCTCGTTCGCGTCACGCGTCTCTCAGGTTCTTTGAAAGCAAAGCAAACTTTCTGAAGCCGATCTCGAAGCTCCCTCTATTACATGTTTAGCTCTCTATTTTGGTCAAGATTGTACGGTCGCGACGGGTGATGATGAAAACGGCTCTTGGCGCCCAGAGTAAATGTTTGGCTTACTAACAAATTGAATTGAGCACCTCGGCTTTTCTTTTCGGAAGTTTTTGGCTTCTCGGTGCGTGTGTTTGCTCACGAACAAGGGGACAATGTAGCAGACGCACTTAATGATTAGTACATTTGAGGCTGGAGAGTTTAACTGCTGAAAATGTCATTATGTTTTCTTGCTTTGGGATTGGATTTGAAAGAACATTTTGAATTACCGATTTAACAGTTAATTCAACAGGTTAGAAATTAAGATTCTAACTAGCGACAGAATTTGGTGTACATGCAAGAAATGTAACTAAACAGAACGTTTTATAGTAATAATCACTTTAATAATAATTGCGATGGTTGATATGGTATTAATGTTTTATCGACTTACAACAGACCTACTCTCCCGTGGAACCTCTTTCAGTTTTATTGCTGTGGGAATCCATGTGCGATGCAGCTAACCGGACACAGTCAACAACTTCCTTCGAGCGTGCAGAATACGCGTGAATCACGAGACTGTCGCACGTGAATCACGAGCTTTCCCAGCCGGTACCATCATTGGCATCCCTACTCGTAACTCACGAGTTTCCCGTTCGTTTCATTGGCCGCGTTTAATCACAGAGTTTGGACGCTGCTGCCTCGTCCCACCAATAATTGTAAATATCAATCAATGTTGGGCGGTGTACGGCTTGGATAATCGCTGCTCTACCCTAACTCGTGTTCGTCAGCGCAGTCATTAAACGCTTTCCACTCCGATTGTCGAAGTTTGTCAGGTCCATTTGCAAGATGAATGAACACAGTGGGAAGTTAGAACGAGCTTGCCTGAGACCCACCGACATTAGACAACGTTACAGTTGTTCGGTGGTGTAGATGTATTATAAGAAACTTGTAATAGCAAGGCGTTTGTGCTGTAGGTGATGATGGGACCCGAGGTCTTCCTTTTTGTACAAATATTATTTCTATTGCAGAAAAACACCACACGTCATCTTGTGTATCTGATGGAATTTGAATACATGAGGGATTCTCTCTGACAATGCCCGGGGATAAATAAACCCTGATAACGAGACAAGCCTTCCAATTACAGCGACGATGCTGGGGATAATACTTGACAGATTCCTGGACCACGGCGAGATAGGATCTCTCACAAGTCCAGTTTCCGACGTCGGGTCGCCAGTTCCGATCGATACATAACTGCAGCTGAGCTGGGTAGGAAAGGGTGGTCGGTGCGTGTGTGGTATCCTTTACATCGTACACGCAGGTTCACGCAGGTTTGTTTGTTTGTTGTTTAACGCCGCACTCAGCAATATTCCAGCTCTATGACGGCGGTCTGTAAATAATCGAGTCTGGACCAGACAATCCAGTGATTAATATCATGAGCATCGATCTACGCTATTGGGATCGATGACATGCATCAACCAAGTCAGCGAGCCTGACCAACCGTTAGTCGCCTTTACATCTTGTGCACATAGTGTTAGGGTGATCGTTGCGCTTGTGGGGTATCCTTTATATATTGTACACTCAGGTCCAGGGTGGTCTGTGTGTGTGGTATCCTTTATATATTGTACACGCAGGTCCAGGGTGGTCTGTGTGTGGGGTATCCTTTATATATTGTACACGCAGGTCCAGGGTGGTCTGTGTGTGTGGTATCCTTTATATATTGTACACGCAGGTCCAGGGTGGTCTGTGTGTGGGGTATCCTTTATATATTGTACACGCAGGTCCAGGGTGGTCTGTGTGTGTGGTATCCTTTATATATTGTACACGCAGGTCCAGGGTGGTCTGTGTGTGGGGTATCCTTTATATATTGTACACGCAGGTCGAGGGTGGTCTGTGTGTGTGGTATCCTTTATATATTGTACACGCAGGTCCAGGGTGGTCTGTGTGTGGGGTATCCTTTATATATTGTACACGCAGGTCCAGGTCGGTCGGTGTGTGTGTGTGGTATTCTTTATATACTCAACAACAAAAATTCCTGTGACACCAATATTTTAGTGTATTTTTAAACAAGTAAACTTTGGTTTTCAATATTGTAGTACATGTATGGAATCAAGACACAAAAACGCAACTGCTACAGAAAAGCATGCATTCCATTCAAAAGTTTACTTTTATGCAAGCCCCATGCATTTCACTACCGAAGAATGGGTATAAAAACATGTGCGTTAACGGGATTCCATATGCATTGTTTGGCATCGTGCTGACAACAACCACTCAGAAAAACAACAAACTTACGCAATTATTCAACATTACGAAATGCCACGACTGACCGAAAATGAGCCATTGGTATGCTTGAAGCAGGATCGAGTAAACGTGATGTTGCAAGAAAATTTAACGTCCACAGAAACACCATTTGGTGTTTATGGCAACGTTGGCAACAGACGAATGCAGTCAGAGACCATCCTCGGAGTGGCAGGCCACGCGTAACCAATAATCGACAAGACAACTGGATTCGAACAACACGCCTACGAAATCGATTCCGGCCAGCAACAGTGACTGCAAGAAGAATCCCAAGCCTTCGACGAATATTCTCACAAACCGTACGTCGTCGCCTCAGATGTGCAGGGGTTGTCGCCAGAAGACCCGCCAGACGTCCCATGTTGACAGGAAACCACCGTCAAGCACGTCTACAGCAGTGCAGACAGCGTCTACACTGAACGGCCGTGGGGACATGTTCTATTCACTGACGAGACTCGTTTTCACCTCAGCCACAGCGATGGACGGATTCGAGTGTACCGACGTCGAGGTGAACGTTACGTCAATCATTGTGTCATGGAAGAAGATCGGTTCGGGGGCGGCAGCGTTATGGTATGGGGTGGGATTACAGCAAAACAGAGGACCCGTTTGATAGTTGTCGAGGGAAATCTCAATGAACAGCGCTAACGCGACGAGATCATCGGCCCTGTTCTACCATTTTTGCGTCGTCATAGCCCAGGTATTACCTTTCAACATGACAACGCCCGGTCTCATATTGCTCGACTTGTTCAGGATTCCCTTCAACAAAACAGCGTGAATATCATCCCCTGGCCGGCTCGCTCCCCTGATCTCTCACCAATCGATCACATGTGGGATGAGATGGATCGGCGCCTTCGACGTCAACCACGTGTTCCACAGACACTCAGAAACATGCTTCAGCAGATATTGACAGATTTCCCACAGGACATTGTGCGACGCCTGGTCCATTCCATGCGGTGTCATCTTGGGAAAGTGACTTCGAAATATGCCTCTGCAGTCAATGGGTACCGAGTAGAATGAGATGGTGCACACTGATCTATTGACCGGGGTTTTTATGTAGTACTTTGGGCATGCTTTGTGTGGATTTGGCGCATCATATATATGCACATAATCATTATTATTATTTACAGATTAAAATTAAAAAATGCAGCAAAGAGGGTTTGGGTGATCCTGGCACAGTCAGGCTGGTTAGGCTCATCATCAGCTCAGGGCCCTTGCCCCCTCTACACGCAGCCCAGACAGTGAATGGGACTTCTCCCAGGAAGCGCTGCCTAGTCAAACCCACCCAGAACTTTTCGGAGAATATGTAGACTCCCCAACACTGCAACCTTCTGCATTACCCAGATTGTCAGAAGGGCTGTATTCCTAGTAGCAGCCCGGGTACTCTCCCAATGTCAGTCAACAGATTGGGAGGTACCAAACCTAAGGCACCGAGAACAATGGGGAGTCAGACAACTTGGTACCTGGGATTCAAGCGTGACATTTCGAAAGCGAGGTCCGCATATTTGCCATGTTATTCCTCAATCTTGTCAATCACACTAGTGTCGAAGGGGACAGAAAATTCAATGATATGAATTATTATTATTATTATTATTATTATTATTATTATTATTAGGTATGTGTGTATTTTTTAGTATTTATTTTTTTGAGGGGGGGGGGGGGGGGGGGCGATTTCGTAAGGGCCGACCATTTGATATTCTGATGGGAGGCTTGTTTTTTTAGCTAATTCTAATACTATTGTATTGATAAAAACACTACGGTATCGATCCTAACATGATGGAACTGTATACCCCATGGTTGATGCAAACTCTCCTGAACCGACCTAGCACTAGCGGGTTGATCCCTGACCCTTCACCCACACTGCGGGCCGTTATGATAGTGCTTCTTGCTCGATCAATGTAGAGTACCGCTATACGAACACCTCCCCATCATCACGTCTTCCCCGTCATCGCGGTTAGCTGGGGCCTGGAGGACTGTTTCCGACTCCAGCAGTACCAATCTAGTTCTTAATCTGTCTCCCCTGAAATCCCCCTGTTAACAATAACCGTGTTGTATCATCTATCTCCCCTGCATCACCCAGAGCAGCTACAGCAACAGTCGCCGTGATAATCTGGCAACTCTGAACAGCACACAAACAGCCGTCCCGCGGACTCGTACTGGTTTATCATGGCTAAAATAAACCATATTGCTCTATTGACTGCATTGTGTACAACTGCCTGTGGTATCTATGGTAATACGTCCAGAATACTCTAACCTAGCTGCGATGACCTTCCCTATCCCAAAGGATTAGAACTATACCAGTGACACCGATACCAGATAGTCCCATCCCTCAGCCCATATAATGACCAGTCCACTACATCTAGATTAAGTGTTTCTGTGATGGAAAATTACCATATTGACTCCGGACACAGCCTAATGGATTTGATCAACAATTCAGGGATGATAAAGCGGCCGTATGACCCGTGGACTCGCTATGTCACGAGCTCATGGCAATATTTGATGGTGGTAAGCAATGCAAATTCATTTCCTTGCTGAAACCAATTGACAAGGCTGAACTTGCAATCTGGTGAGAAGATGGTTGGTTGCGTTATTTATCGATACTCCAGCGTCACCAGGGCTAGATTTGTCTTGATTGATAATGTATTGGGGTTACATATTGTATTTGGGTACACTGTAATCGTCCTGACAAGTAGACACTTCCATTGTTTGATAAGGTCTCACATTGATAAAAAAATATGGATTGCGATTTAACGACGAGTTTGCAAATAATGATACTTTTGTTGGCTCACATAGCAGACTCAAGGTCTTGTTGCTAAGTAACATTTTCAAGTACCCTAAGTTGGTACCCCGTGCCAACAACATCAAGACGATCACACTAAGATTCTTCGTGGTAGACTTCAAACCAAAGTTACGATCAAGCACGCGAACCAAATTGAAATACATTTTAATTATTTTTGTTGTACTCAGCAGCTCCAATATTCCGGACGATCGAGAAATCGGGACGTGCATGCTCTACAGCAAACATACAAAATCAGTTGATAACTGAAAATATAATAATAAGAATCATAATCGATAAAAAAGTCGATTCGAATCGAACTGTGTTCAAATTGATTTTCCTTTCACTTTCAGTCTGATGAAGATATCGAATAAGGGGGGATAAAACTTTACAATTAATTCCCTGTTATTTGTGTAAATAAAAGCGCCAAACCCCTTTCTTTATTTATAAGAAATCTCTCCTAAAAGTAGAGTCGATTTTACGATTCCAACTGCATCATGGGCATGTGTTTATGAATCACCATGAAATAGTGATGATACCAGGTGTTCGCATTCCGGGGTAGAACAGGTCTTCAGGAACCCATACTTGCCGTAAAGGGCGACTATGCTTGTCGTAAAAAGGCGACTAACGGGATCGGGTGGTCAGACTCGCTGACTTGGTTGATACATGTCATCGATCCCAATTGCGTGGATCGATGCTCATGATGTCAATCACCGGATTGTCTGGTCCAGACTCGATTATTTTACAGACCGCCGTCATATAGCTGGAATATTGCTGAGTGCAGCGTTAAACAACAAACAAACAAACAAACCAGGTGTTCGCGAAAACGTAAGAGTATCCTGCCCCACCGGTGGCACCCGTCATAAACACATGCAAAGGCAAGTCATGTGTTCCCCTGAAATAACATGGAACATTTGGTACAAATCAAAATAGGGACTTGCTTCAGACATCATTTTTGTCACTGGTACGTCAAATTTGGAAATGTCCTCGGCATGTTTACCATAAAAGGTTCTGAAAGCTTAAAGTTTGCTGCGGTCTTGATTGTTATAACCTTGATCACACAACCTTAGATCAAGAGTCGTACAACGCGTCTTTGAAAAAAGAATATTCTCGATTGTACCACACACGTTGTGACATGTAGAAAGCCAAGGCTAGAAGTGCTGGAATATTGCTCCTAATCTTCATAGGTAGATAAAAATATGCAACCGATGAGGCGGTCTCACTGGTCGCCTTTGTTTCTAGGTCAGGTGGGTAAATCAGTGGAAGGGAATTGGCTATTTGATGGACCTGAATCTTAAGTTAATTAATGAATAAATATTGCTTTACGCTGCACCAGCAATATTACAGCTATTCGTGTCGAGGAGCTTAAGGTAAACTTCATGGCCAAATTACAAAATTACGGTTTTGACCTTGCCAATCTGAGTAGAAATTCCAATATGTATAAAAAAAACAGAAGAGCAAGAAGTTGAGCACAACTGCTGCCCATGGGGATGCCCACCTCTTGCACGAACGTCTTAGCCCCAAAGTTTACATTGATGTTATCAACGAGGAAGTCAGCATTTCACATACTAGCAATGTTTTCTCAGTAAAACTTCAGATTGCATTTGCTTTCATTTTTGACAAATTGTCCTAAACCTCTGAAGATAGATATGTAACTGTATCTATGGGCACCACGTTTTGTAATAAAAGCCCCATGGAGCAAGGGAAAATGTTTTTTTCCCTTAAGTTCGTCGTGTGGGCTAGTCATGTACGAAGTTAAACTTGTTCTTTTCTGCGATGACAAAGGTCAAGCAAATCCTTTGAGTTTCTGAGAATCCACATGGTATTAATTACACTTGTCTCAAATACTTTCTGTGAATATATAGAAAGTCCTTTCTGATTGTATTAAGGATTATGATTAATCTTTGAGAGTTTATGGAGCTTCGAAATCCAGTACATATGAAGAATGGACATGTCTCCAGGTTTTAGAGTCCAAAGTTAACACAGTGGCCTTATGTGTGGCATCATTTGATGTGACACTTATACCAAATTTTATGATCAAACAATTATGTAGTGATGCTTACATATAATGGTTATATTCTTTGAGGCCTTGTCAGTGGGATGACAGCTGACTGGGTCAGAATAGGTTTATTCCAATTCCGTTTCCCCTTTTTAAGTTTGTGCATTCTACCAATGACAACATCCCGCACTGACTTTACCCACTCCGAAAGACACTGAACAGGTTCATCTTCTCTGTGGCCAATATTTTGGCATATTCTTCCATAACCTCCATAATGATTTTAAAATTTTGATCCAAATTGGTAGGAGGCTGCTTACAAGAGTTTGATCTATATTTAAATAACTGACGAATGTTGTTGTTGTGGTGGTTTTAAACAGTGTCCCACATAGGGACTGCATCTGGTGTTCAACACTATAGTGCTGTTAAATATGGTCCCACATAGGGACTGCATCTGGTGTTCAACAGCATACTGCTGTTAAACGTTGTCCCACATAGGGACTGCATCTGGTGTTCAACAGCATAATGCTGTTAAACGTTGTCCCACATAGGGACTGCATCTGGTGTTCAACAGCATAATGCTGTTAAACATGGTCACACATAGGGACTGCATCTGGTGTTCAACAGCATAGTGCTGTTAAATATGGTCCCACATAGGGACTGCATCTGGTGTTCAACAGCATAATGCTGTTAAACATGGTCACACATAGGGACTGCATCTGGTGTTCAACAGCATAGTGCTGTTAAACGTTGTCCCACATAGGGACTGCATCTGGTGTTCAACAGCATACTGCTGTTAAACGTTGTCCCACATAGGGACTGCATCTGGTGTTCAACAGCATACTGCTGTTAAACGTTGTCCCACATAGGGACTGCATCTGGTGTTCAAAAGCATAATGCTGTTAAACATGGTAACACATAGGGACTGCATCTGGTGTTCAACAGCATACTGCTGTTAAACGTTGTCCCACATAGGGACTGCATCTGGTGTTCAACAGCATAGTGCTGTTAAATATGGTCCCATATAGGGACTGCATCTGGTGTTCAACAGCATAATGCTGTTAAACATGGTCACACATAGGGACTGCATCTGGTGTTCAACAGCATAGTGCTGTTAAACGTTGTCCCACATAGGGACTGCATCTGGTGTTCAACAGCATACTGCTGTTAAACGTTGTCCCACATAGGGACTGCATCTGGTGTTCAACAGCATACTGCTGTTTAACGTTGTCCCACATAGGGACTGCATCTGGTGTTCAACAGCATAATGCTGTTAAACATGGTCACACATAGGGACTGCATCTGGTGTTCAACAGCATACTGCTGTTAAACGTTGTCCCACATAGGGACTGCATCTGGTGTTCAACAGCATAATGCTGTTAAACATGGTCACACATAGGGACTGCATCTGGTGTTCAACAGCATAGTGCTGTTAAACGTTGTCCCACATAGGGACTGCATCTGATGTTCAACAGCATACTGCTGTTAAACGTTGTCCCACATAGGGACTGCATCTGGTGTTCAACAGCATACTGCTGTTAAACGTTGTCCCACATAGGGACTGCATCTGGTGTTCAACAGCATAATGCTGTTAAACGTTGTCCCACATAGGGACTGCATCTGGTGTTCAACAGCATAATGCTGTTAAACATGGTCACACATAGGGACTGCATCTGGTGTTCAACAGCATACTGCTGTTAAACAGTGTCCCACATAGGGACTGCATCTGGTGTTCAACACTATAGTGCTGTTAAATATGGTCCCACATAGGGACTGCATCTGGTGTTCAACAGCATACTGCTGTTAAACATGGTCACACATAGGGACTGCATCTGGTGTTCAAAAGCATGTCGCTGTTAAACGTTGTCCCACATAGGAACTGCATCTGGTGTTCAACAGCATACTGCTGTTAAACGTTGTCCCACATGGGAACTGCATCTGGTGTTCAACAGCATAGTGCTGTTAAACAGTGTCCCACATAGGGACTGCATCTGGTGTTCAACAGCATACTGCTGTTAAACGTTGTCCCACATGGGAACTGCATCTGGTGTTCAACAGCATACTGCTGTTAAACATTGTCCCACATTGGAACTGCATCTGGTGTTCAACAGCATGGTGCTGTTAAACATAGGGACTGCATCTGGTGTTCAACAGCATAGTGCTGCTAAACGTTGTCCCACATAGGGACTGTACATGTTGTGGGAAAAGGTCCCAGTGCCCATGCTTGTCCCATGACACCGACTCAAATGTTTATCCATTGGTCAGAAGGCCCGATGGCGATCATTGCTCATGTTTCAGTCAATGGTTTGTCTGGTCCCAACTCGATTATTATGGCCCTGTGACATGCTACTTATTGTCGCGTTTCACAACATTCATCTTCTCCAGATTCTCAACGGGAAACGAGTTTTCGTCTACCTAAATAGTTATTCTCAATATGCCCATTTGATGTTTAGACCCTTATTCCGAAAATGTTTATTTTCTGTTTCTACACACTTACGTTACGTAGGTCAAAGTTTCATTTCAGACCAAACGATCCTAGCACATATCTCTATGCAATTATTGCGGACTTAATTTTCAGTAACTAAAACATCCTTTTAACTTCAAATGACCCCAACAAATATGTTATTTCACTATGTTCGAATTCTTCTATAGCCGTAATCAGATGAAAAAACGTTTTATTTACAACTTGACAAATGTCGAATCACTGTCTACTTGCAACAGGTCGGTACCATCACAAAGCCAAACGAAACCTTGGATAAGGAATGCGTTTCATATGTCAGGCAGACTGTGGATCTGCCGAACAAATAGACAGCCCAATATCTCTGAGAGTCTCTCAATCTATCTATCTCTGGTGACTGTGTCGCGGCAATCAAGCCAACATCAATCTGGCCAGCTACTTAGTAGGGAAATGAGCGTTCAAAATTCCCTTCCACTTGAGCAAGTCTTCGACGAGTGGCGACCGCCCGAGTGATTTGAATTGACTGATCTCGCCTAATGTGATAAAGTGTCGAGGCGCGAAGAGCAGTCTTTGTAATTACGTCATTAGCTTTTAATTGCCGCTTTCATGATCAGCTTTATCATTAGCGCCCGTCTCCCTCACGCATGCGCCTTCCGGTGAAGGCCGGAGGGGGTAAATAAAGAACCCGTAATTCCCGATTTTTGATTAAGCTGTGTTTTTTGTCAAAACGAAGCCGATGAAAGAGGGATAAAGAGTTGACGTTCAAAGTGACCTTCAGCCGCAATGATATATTTTCAAGACGTATGATTTCGCAATGCGGACTTAACTGCTCAGAGTATTAGGTGGGATTTTTTTAGACGTGGTTTATTCTGGCGCTGAGCAAAGTTATGAAATTCCGGTCTTTGATCATATCTGTCAGGAGCCGACTAAACAACAAGATGGATGCACACTGAAGCAGATAGACGCATTACAAAAACGTAAATTGTATTCAAGGTTATGACAGCGCATACACACAACGCTTCGGAGGCCTAAACTAATAAAGCTTTGAAACACGCATCCGTCTTTTTAAAAGATGTCTGTGTTGGTTGCAGTGACTTGAAGATCAGTACCAAGTTGAACGAAAAAACATTATTTTCATAGAGACAATTATTGAATGGTAAATTACGTTAAAAGTACGTCTTTGTTCGAAGTGTCAAATACATCTTCAAAGCAATCACCAGAGTGGTGTGTGGTACAAGGAAAACAAACTCACGGAAGCAATAATCTCTCAAACAAATAGTTCTGTCTTTGTTGTTGGGCGTATAATTTGAAATACTTGAATTCAAGAGCATCATGGTTCAAATTACGAACGCGATAGAGTACAAAACGCGGTTTTCAGTGCATGAGAAATATAGCTCAAAGCTGAAATATGCTCTTAAATACAGACCTCTCAACGCAGTGGTAGCCGTGCATATAATTTGTAAGATTAGAGTCCATGGATATCATGCTGGATCTGTGGACATTGAGTCAGCTCTATTTTTAAGTTCCAGTGCATCACATAGGGGCTGAAAAGGACCAGGGAGACACGGCGACGCTCTTCTAACGCTGGCCAGATGACGTAATGGAACCGCCTCTTATCGCATTTAACATCTCATAGTGGTTCTTCTCATTCTCTGTGCTGATAAAAGTTACAAACATTACATTTGGCAGTTGCCACTTCTATGATAGTTATTTCATTAAAACGCAACAATAAAATCACAGAAGCCTGAAGAAAAACATGCCTGGTCTTGAACTGTAATTGACAATAAATCGGGCATGTGGTTGGTACACATGAAACAAATGTGCCACAATTAGATTGGAGGATGAATCAGCATTGTACTGATGCAATTTTGGGTGATGGATGAGAGGAGGGTTGCCAGCACTGGGGCATTGAAGGAACGCCATACCATTTATCATATGGTTTGGATAACGGTAGTTCCAGCAACATTGGTATAATTGTAACATCTGCACGGTGGCCAAAGTGTTAATATACGATTAAGGACAGCAAGAGTGCTGTGTTATTGCATTACTGGGACTATTGTGTTTTTTTGTATTCTTTGGATTATTGTATGATGGAATTTTCTGGTAGAAGTCGATAGTTTATATGAAACATATTATCACATGGCTGGACGAATGGCTGTTAAAGTTCTCCAGCATACATATTATGGTATTTTCTGTATGATGAAACATGCAAATGGACAGTAGTAGGTTAGTTACGGCGTTTATGATAGTGCGCATGTAAAAGCACTGTTCTTGCACACCTTCCATGTTAGGGGCGGTCGGGTGGCCTTGAGGTTAAAGCGTTCCCGAATGCCCGGGTTCGATTCCCGACATGGGTTCAATGCGTGAAGCCTGTTTCTTGTGTCTCCCGCCTTGATAATACTGGAATATTGCTACAAGCGGCGTAAACCACGCCCACTCACTCATACACTCATCCTCCTTGTTATAGTATTTCCGCTATGCTGGAAAATGTAAGTTCAAAGTGAAAAGTTGTTCAGTATCTAATATCCCTGACCTGTATGACAGATAGATGTAAGACAACTACAAAAGTGACTCATCAATGTTACATGGGTTTTTTATAGATAAAAAGATATAAGTTCAATATTAACAGTTGCAATATTAACAGTCGTTCATATCAGAAATCCTCTGATTGCGTTGCTCTGAAACGCTAGTTGTATGTTCAATGTAATACCTTGCTCATAAGCCATACTAGCCAAACACTTAATGATGAAAGCAATCTATGCGAGCTAGTGGGCGTGGCAAGTGCACAGTATCAATATTGACAGGGTTGATTTAGCGCTCGTGATATGACAGCTAATGGCAGCAGTGATTGGCCGATGGCAGATGTGGTATTGCTCAAATGTTAACATTCTCAGTGAAGTGTGTATGCGCGTTAACAACGACAGTTCATTGCACATGTCTAGCCCCAAGAAATTCGATCATACCAACAATGTCTATCATTCTATCATGAAAGGCGAACTATCCATAGGTAATTACAAATATTAGATACCATTGTTTGTGTGTGTGTGTGTGTGTGTGTGTGTGTGTGTGTGTGTGTGTGTGTGTGTGTGTGTGTGTGTGTGTGTGTGTGTGTGTGTGTGTGTGTGTGTGTGTGTGTGTGTGTGTGGTTCAGACTAATACCAGTTTTTATTGTACTACCTGACTAAGATATCATGCCGCAGTTGAACATGGATACCCCACTCAGACACAATAAACTGACTCCGAGCTGACCAATCCTTGTTTCATCCCCTAACCCTGAGCGCCAGACAACAAGTGCCATCTTTTAACGTCTTTTGATATGACTCGGCCGTGGATCTAACCCCGACCTTCCGCTCTCCGAGCAGACGCTCTACCACTAGACTACGGAGGTTGCCATCGTTTATTAAAACATATTAAAAACATGCAATCAAAGAAATTCTTCACACAGTCTGGATTATCTGGGTAATAGTCGTTATTCTAATACTCTGATAACGCTCAAGCTGCAAACACATGGCGGGCCTGCTTGTGGCATTTGACCGAGGCACTGTGTCTGGAGACAACCGCCGTTTTCATATATCGTTACCCCGTGCACAGGACGCGCCGCACGACCATAGTTGTACGATTCCGACTAACAGTTGTTTATGAATCACCGTCTAATTGTGATGACACCAGGTGCTCACGTAAAGGTGGGCTTATCCTGCCCCACCGGTAGTACCTGTGACTATCCACGGTCCCGTTGAGGGAGCGGTTATAGCGCAGGTGTAAATATAGAACGCCAACACCAGAGGATCACCAGTCTCGATTATCAGCCGAAAAAGATTCCAAAATAGCGGTGAAAATGTATTTGAATGTATCACTGAAAATCAATGGTGTTCGCGAAAATGGTAATCATGTCCAATCATACCGGTAGCACCGCCACTAACTCAATTTACTTATAAACGTAATTGTTTGCTTGTGTAATTTTGCTAAATGTAAGTCCAAAGTGTAAGTCCATGTTGAGGCAGAACAGACGTCCATTAGACCGAATCCATTTAATCGAGTGTCCGGATTAACAAGGTGTCATTGTATTACTAACAGGCTTTGTGTGTTCCACGGAGTTGATCCCTGGGTTAGGGGTGGGTTATCTCGCTGATGCATAGCTGTGGTGGAATGGGGTCGGATAGGGGTCAATCATACCAAGCTTGCCCATCGGTCAGACTATCCAAATGGCGAGTATTCACAGGTCAAGGTTAGGTCATGGTTTAATTAGTTCACACAAACAACTGAATAATTAACTGAACTGGTGACAAATGAAAACTGATACTTTGATTTTATAGGATCGTCAGTCAAATTTGATAAATCGTGAATCAATAAGCTAATGAATAAAGATCTTGGGCCAATTAATAAATGACTACATCCACAACAATTTTGGACTGAAATTATGAAGAATCTGGAATATGCAGATAAATTGATTTGCGGATACCGAAACACAGGTGATTGTTCTACTGTTAACTCGAAGTTGGGGTTCGGCCGACTGGGAACTTCGGGACATATCGGGACAGCACAGCGAATTAACCGAATTTAAAACAAGAGCAGCCTTAAAAGGGTCGGTTTGGTGCACATTGGGGTGTATGTGTAGATTGGACGTTACATCACACACTGACCCTAGAGGGCAAGTCAGTGATTGACAAACAAACAAACAAACAACCTGCTCTGTGTGTCCTGTGCTCCTGCAACTTGTAGTGCATTTTATATGAATATTCAGAAATGTTTTGGACGGTGTGCGTGATACAAACAGGTAAATCTCATTGAGCCTTGAGGGCCCCTTTATACACAAGGAAGTTTATATAACTATTTTTAATTAATCTTACTCAAAAGTGTATTTGGTGAACTATATATTATTATGCATAACATTTCTATACCCCCTAGTTCCAAAGGTTTATTGCAAAATGGAAAAAAAACAGGGTCATAGTCGAAAGTCTGAATTCTATTTGGTTCCTTATGAGCTAAAATGGTTAGCATATTTCTGTGACGTAATAGCTGCCTGCGTACAATATCTCATAACATGGGACTGCCTCGCGAGGCATGATTGCCTGACGCGAAACTGTGTGTCCAATCCTGCAGACAAGCATGTCACCACGAATCAACGCTGATGACGTTCTAGCTGTTCCTTTGACGAAAAACCTGGACAAACCAACACTAATACCTCGGTTAGTTTCGTGGCACGAGGGGTGACTCTAATGTTCATCACTAAGCTATACAGATATGTCCGTAGAAATAAGATTCGCGTCCCCAAAGTAGGGTGAGTGAGTGAGTTGATCGATGTTACCATGTCGATGTTATCAAACACACTATTAGGTATATCGTAATACATAGTATCCATTCGTGACCAACTCGTGTTATTCCGGGACAAGCCGAATAGCGACTCGTGCCCCTCTCATGGCCATTTTTGCGACCGGGTTCCGTCTTACCACAAACGGGCATATATAAAACAATTGTCAACTCGTTGCGTAATGGTTCACATATATTTCCCCATATATTATATATATTTCAGATGCAATTTAAAGCACATCTGGACATGCGAAATTATACAGTATGATTGAACACATTTAACTGTGTCTTGGGTATATTTTTAAATGCAAGACATGTGTTAAATCAAAAATTATTTCTGAGAGATTCTTTGACGAAAAACTTGAAACCCTACGCGCATTCTGATTGGTTTGTCGTATTTTCGCACATAACATTCATCGATAGGGGGACGAGTCTTCTTGCAGGAAAGGGGCGAGTGGTGACGAATGACGTAGTATCATGCGTCGAGTCTAGCTGTCCATATGGCAACGTTGCCATATGCACCTATTACCAAAGGCTGATGCCACATGCCCGTATGACTGTTACCATACCAACGAATGTTACCATACACAACTATTACCAAACGCCGAAGCTACCGGCCCATTTGCAGCTGTTTCGATATGAATACCTTTCCGTTAGAAGCCTTTGGTCAATATTCCGAACCTTAACATTCACCATTGATTATCTAGCCATAGATAGCTCCAAAGGCATTGTTTTGACATTAAACGATATTTGGCCATCTCGATTTGTTTGCTAACGCATTTGTATAACACAAGTCTGAAGGTACGCATGACGTCTCATCAAACATCCCGCACTGCCAACCCCGTTCCCTCCCCTTACTATCTCTCCCACCCCCGTTCCCCGACCCACCCCTCCTCTTCCTGTCAACACCCGATATTGATGGGCAAACATGGCATTCACGGCCAATTTCCTTTACCTCTTACATCAATTTCATTTGACGCAATCACAGAAAATCATTATCTAAATTAAGCTTGGTTACGGGAGAAGGTATGATCGTTGTAAACGAGATTGCAATCAGCTTGTAATGTTTGTTATTTGCTATCGACATCACCTAACTCTTAGTTTGTCAAATCATTACCAGAATGGCATGGCTGGAGTTTTTCACCAAGTGTAACGGTGTGACAACAAGCTGGATTCCCGGGAGGAATGGAGACAATTTGTGGAATAAAAGCGAGACGGATTCCTGAAATTGATATTTATCCTTTTAGATGGGAACTTGCTCAAGTGATATATCAATACAAGAATGTCAGCTCTAAGAAAACTATCGTGTACAAAACCGTCACGAAGGGTCAAAATTGATCATTTGTCAGGGGTTTATATAAAAACATCATAAGATACGTTTTGTTGTCTTGTGGTGGCTAAGAATGTTGGGAATGTGTGTGTTGGTATGTGAGCAGGTGCGTGGGTGTGTGAGTAGGTGCGTGGGTGTGTGTGAGTAGGTGTGTGTGTGTGAGTAGGTGCGTGTGTGTGTGAGTAGGTACGTGTGTGTGTGAGTAGGTGTGTGGGTAGGTGCGTGGGTGTGTGAGTAAGTGCGTGTGTGTGTGAGTAGGTGCGTGTGTGTGTGAGTAGGTGTGTGAGTAGGTGCGTGGGTGTGTGAGTAGGTGCGTGTGTGTGTGAGTAGGTACGTGTGTGTGTGAGTAGGTGTGTGGGTAGGTGCGTGGGTGTGTGAGTAGGTGCGTGTGTGTGTGAGTAGTTGCGTGTGTGTGTGAGTAGGTGCGTGTGTGTGTGAGTAGGTGTGTGGGTGGGTGTGTGGGTAGGTGCGTGTGTGTGTGAGTAGGTACGTGTGTGTGTGAGTAGGTGTGTGGGTAGGTGCGTGTGTGTGTGAGTAGGTGCGTGTGTGTGTGAGTAGGTGCGTGTGTGGGGGGGTAGGTGCGTGGGTGGGTGAGAAGGTGCGTGTGTGTGTGAGTAGGTACGTGTGTGTGTGAGTAGGTGTGTGGGTAGGTGCGTAGGTGTGTGAGTAGGTGCGTGGGTGTGTGAGTATGTGCGTGTGTGTGTGAGTAGGTTCGTGTGTGTGTGAGTAGGTGCTTGTGTGTGTGAGTAGGTGCGTGGGTGTGTGAGGAGGTGCGTGTGTGTGAGCAGGTGCGCGTGTGTGTGTGAGTAGGTGCGTGTGTCTGATCTTATGTCTAAATACCCTTTCATAACTGGGTGCGTTTGTTTGTTTCTCATAAGAAACAAAAAACACCGAAGCCTAAGAATTCGACAACTGTAATTGAAAGAGACTGAGAACTATTAATAGTTATGCGGTGCACAGTTAATCACGCTAACACTTTGAAAACATTGTTCGGAGAGACTAGGCTCGATCCAATTTGCGATGCCAGAAAGTGTTATTCAAGTCATTCAATAGGTACTTGTTTTTTTCCTACTTTAAATTTTTCATCTATCAATCCTGCAGTCTATGATTACCATTATTACGCCGAGACAATGTTTCAGTTTTACATAAACGCCTATTACACGTCTCTAAGAATGGGAGCATGCATCAATGTACAAGCTCTTTAAGTCGTTTTTCTTAGTAACGATAACGAATTATGATTACGGGCATATTGTGGATTTCGTAATGGAGAATTCACGAGAATATGTCGATTCCGGAAGTAGAATGAACGGGTTCCAAAGGGTGACACATAATTCCTCTATAATTTGGCACAATGACCAAAAGTTGCGTCAGTTTTACATGCACAAATGTACGTTCAAAATGGCCAGGGATTTCCTGTCTCAAGAATCAACTGCAATAACATTAACGTGGCGTCATCATAATGATTTTTTTAAAAAGATATCAATTAACTAATCAATCTCGATTAGTCAGTGCACCTCTATTTTCAGCACTGCGCACTTTAAGACTCTGCATCCAGGGTACAGACATGGGAAAGTCAGCTGTGCGGGGCCGCTAGGTAGCCTTGTGCTTAATATTTTCTCTCTGTATGCTGATGATCGATTCCCCATTTATTAGCACCTTCGGATTTCGAGACACAAAATATACCACCCCAAAGAAGTTAAAGACCACTCGATTTTTGTGTGTGACTAATGTTAATCTGTCATGGCTGGTGGATATTGCAAAACCCGGTCTTCCAGTTGCGGGCGCTCTTTAACTTGTTGTGTGTAGTACAGGTTCGCAATACCCATGCCTTTCGTAACTGTCGACTAAAATGGGGATCGCGTGGTACCCATTTAACTATCTTTACTATGTATCACTGTACAACGGACGGTGCTCGCATTAGCAACCACTAGTTTCACTCACTCACCCACCAACCCACTTAATCATTCACTCACTCACTCAACACTCAACCACCCAACCACTCACTCACTCACTCACTCACTCCGCCGTAAGTGTCATATTTCAACATCGACTCGTCAGAGTTGCAGCACAAAGATCGCTTTACGGAACATGGTCCAATGCTGCCATGGTCATGGTCATCGCCCTGAGGATGTTTCTAGGTTTGTCAGCACCACACCATGGGTACACGACAGCACCATGTCCATGGGTGCACGTCTAAGACCTGGATCCTCCAAGGCTTTCCTTGCACGTTGAGCTGACTCCACGTGATATAAGGGGAAACTGCAACCTCAAAACAACCTCAAACCCCATCTGTTCACTGATACAAGAACACACGAGAATGAGTAAGTGTAGTTTAAGGCCGCTATTACAATCTTCAACAAATAACACATCATTGTGCCATTCTTGAGAATCGAACACAGGACATTGGTGTGACGAGTGAACGCTTTAACCACAAGGCTACCACACCGCCAAGAAAACAAAAACTTTATTGATGGTATCAGAGATATTGTTTGTACTTGTTACGCACTTCTGTTATTCTATTTCATGACATTTCAGAGCTACTTAGTGCTCCATCATCAGATGCATGCTCTCAAACAGAAGTTGCTATCCATAAGAATAAGTGTCATGTATTCATGTTATCCAACTTTTAAATGCCTATTAACAACTACATGTATATAGCGACGTTCCTGCGTGTGTATGTGTGCGTGCGTGCGTGTGTGGCTTTCTGCTAGTACTAATCCAGCCTTTAGCATAGATGCCCCACTCAGGCACAGCATACAGACTCCGAGCTAGCCAATCCACGCTGTGTCCCCTTAATGCCGAGTACCTGGTAGGGTAACACAAAATAACATCTTTTAACGTCTTTTGGTAAACTCGGCCAGGGCATCGAACCACAGATATTCTGTCCCCAGGCCGATACTCTATCCACTACACCACAAAGGCGGTCCACCGTTGGTGAATACAAGCCGCAAGACAATCATGACACAATTCATTTCCTTCTCCATGAAATAATTCTTCCCAGACAGCCAACGTTTCGGATTCGGTCTGTTCTTAATCAGGTTTTCATCCTGGCGTAAAGGCGTGCTACATTTCAATCCTGATATTGTGTATATAAATAAGTCAACTTCCAATATCACAGTTCAAGAAATGGAGATATGAAATTACCCGTGATAAATCTGCAGCGAGGAGCCACTATGGGCGTGTTGTCTACTTGAGGGGAGATTGTAGCCTACTTATGCGCAAATACCATGTTAAGAATCCCATCTGATGTCTGGCGCCACACCCAACTAAATACCACTTGAAGCAAGAATTGGTAGTATGTTGGAATGGATACTTGTTTCTCCTGACAGTTTTCACTCTGACTTTCATGTTTGTTTTGTTCTGAAACTACATCTCAATAGTGCAGTGTTACTGCAAATGACATCAATTTGCACCTATATGGGATTCGAGTCTTTTGCATAAGTGAACGCTTTAACCACTTGACTGTAGCAACGTCCTTCACTCAAAGAAGGCAAAATGTGGCAAAATGGTCGGAAGGTCGGTGGTTCGATCACTGGCCGCGTCCTACCAAAAGACGTTAAGAGACAGTACTTGATGTTGCCCTGCCTGGCATTCGGCATTAAGGGGATAAAACAAGGACTGGTCGGCTCGGAATCATTAAACTGTCTGAGTGGGATATCAATGTTAAACTGTCTGAGTGGGCTCACATAATAAATACCGAACTAGTACAAACAATCAGACACACACACACGAGAGAGAGAGAGGGAGAGAAGGGGGGGGGGGGGGGGGGGGAGGGGGAGAGCATGGGCGTCGCTATTTCAAGTGCAATAACTTTGGTTGCGACGTTAACCCTCATTACACCCCACCTTTATACGCTTTGTGTAATCTTGTGTCCATTTCCGTGTTATAGATGCGCGATTGTCAAAACAGCATAAAACTTTTCTCATTTACGAAAAACCAGGGTCCCGTCTCCGCGCTCAGGGAAGAAAATTGATGCGTGAATTTTATTGATTTCTTGACAAATTTACTTGTTTTCATCAGTTTGTGTTGATTTTCGGACATCGATAAAGGGATGAATTAATATGAAATCGAGTAACGTTCTGTTTGCTCACGTGAAACTATATTTAGAAGTTTCCAAACCATCGTGATTAGTGTATCTTGTCGTTGCATCGATTTTATGTCAAAATGAGTTTACAAGATTCTAACCATGTTACCCTTTAAGAGATGTGAAAACGATCCACACTCTTTTTCACCGACGACAATGTTATAACGCGATACCAAATTAATCTGCAACACAAGCTGGCACGGTATAACACATGGGGTATCTGTAATTTAACAACAATTAAGCAAATTAATGCATTTCGATTTCGGTTTTTCAGCAAGATGCCCAAAGCAGCATGACCGCTGTCATCCGAATCACTGAACGGAACTTGAACTCACACGGTAGTTGGCAGTAACCTTTCACAGAAATAGAATCCTATGAAAACCACTTATGAGCTTTGCCGTAAGTCAAGAGACAATTAGTCGGCTTTAACGCGCTCTGATGTGAGATGAAAAGACTTGGCGTTGTAGCTCCTCCGAGGGCGATGTAGCCACGTTCTTCTTCCCCGTCGACGTAGTTGTCTAATCTCTCTTTCTCCCCCTCCCCTCCCTTCCTCCCCCACTCCCCACCACAACACCGTCCTAACGTCTGGGAATATTACCGAGTGATGTTGGTGGAGAGTCGTCGCCATCAAATCTCTAAAGGAATACCGACAACGGACGTAACGGCAGGATAGCAACAAAACACATACTGGCTTCCACTTTCATATCAGCGACAACGCAAGCTAATAAACTTGCCATTATGTTCAACTGTCTTGGGACAGGGTCTTCTTATGTTGGGTAATGTAAATAAAAACGAACAAAACATGAACTGCCTGGCGAAAGAAGGTGTTTAAAAATAAAACGAACAAGAAATGTCTTTATGACGGACTGTATCGAGTCTAGACCAGACAATCCAGTGATTGACATTATTAGCATCGGTCTATACAATTGGGATACGATGACATGCATCAACCAAGTCAGCGAGTAGGACCACCTGATCATGAGACAAGCATGAGTTGCTGAAGACCGATTTTAGCCCTGGTCGATGGTAATGATGGCAATGTCATGAGCAGAGAGAAGCAGGTATTGTCATGATGAGTTTGAGTTGGTTCAAACCAATAATGACAAACCTGCTTCACTCTGCTCGTAAAAGACTTTCAGCTTAAAACGAAAATGTTCAGGTGTATATTTTCTTTTGCCTGGCACTATATCCAAGTTAAGTAGCCCCAGCCTTGTCAGTCGTGTCTTGTCAACGGTCATACAGAGAACAAAAACGTGTATTCACATGTACACATGTAACACATGTGGCGTCTCCTTGGACTTTGTTCGAATATGGGCCTCTGTTCACTCAGCAGTGAATGGGTACCCGGTAGGATGAGATGGCAATGTGGTTGTTAACCTTCTAGCGCCGTGGGTTGTATTATCCCCAGGGAGCTGAGAATTATTCTTGAGTGCACATTGATCTAGTGACCGGGTAATAATAGCGCTTTGAGCATGCGCCTGAGTGCCGTGGAAATATGCGCAGTATAAAATGCCTAATATTATTATTGATCTTAGCTACACACACAAAGGTCTGTGTTACGGGTTATTTAACGGTAGACACATTTCTGTCCTGTGTTTGCGTGCTTACACAATAACCATGGGAACCTAACGTCAAATAGTCTTTGTAGAAATAATTATAATAATATGTATGCAGTTTGGTCTTTTGGTTACAGAGCATGCACTTTTTGTAAGGACGTGGCGACAGATTTATAGAAATGTAAAATGATTCACCACCATAATAATTACAATAATTTACATTGTCTTCCTTTTAATATACTTAGGCTGATGTAGCAAAGCTTAGCTTTCACAGTGGATAAAAGTTATATAACGACTTCAGCCCTATGAATAACCGTATAACCGCATTCTTGTCGTAAAAGGCGACTATGCTTGTCGTTAAAGGCGACTAGCGGGATCGGGGTGGTCAGGTTCGCTGACTTGGTTGATGCATGTCATCGATCCCAATTGCGTGGATCGATGCTCATGATATCAATCACTGGATTGCCTGGTCCAGACTCGATTATTTACGGACCGCCGTCATACAGCTGTGCAACAACAAACCAACAGAAAGTATACACTTGAACAAATTAACTACAAACGTTATTAAAACGTTAATTGGATTGAAACCAATCTCATTAAAATCAGATCTTAGTTCTCGCTGCCGCTAAACAAAGTTCTGAGGTCATCCATTGCGGGTCACGTCAGATCTACCTTGCGCGAACTTTGACCGACCAATTGAATGACCAATCAGAAGGCAGCTTTCTCGTGCTTTACGGCACAAATTTCAAATTGGCTACGCTTCGAAACATATTTTGACAAATTCTCGAATTTTGAAAAACCTGAACAAAAAACATTCAGGAATGGCTAATAGATGGTCAAGATTGTAAGGATTCAGTCGTTAAACACGTAACTATCGTTCGGAATACCCAATGTTACCCAAGTTTTCGACATTTCTAGATTAGAAATCACATTCCGACTGTCACTTTCATAATCTGATAAGCGACGCACTGATTGGTGGGATGAAAGGTCGTTCTGACGTGACCCTTAATGAGATGTCTTCAGATCTTTGTTTAGCCGTAGTGAGAACTAAGATGTGATTTTAATCAGATTGGATGGACAGTCGTCAAAACATTGCAAACATAAGGTCTAAACCACAACTATGGTACCCGTTTCACACACATCAGTATCGAATAACCATGTCTTGTTTGTTTTACCTTTAGCCACCATCAAACATGGGTGTATATTTTGACCGGCAGTTTATAAGCCTTATCCATGGCCTCCCACTGTGTCACAGAGGGGTGTGGTTCAGTTTCAACTCACGACTAGCGAGTAGTCGGGCTAACAAGAGGAACCCTGTAGACAGTGCGAATGGGGGACCTAGGACAAGTCATACATTGACTAGTTTGTTGAGTGTTCAATAATGATGTCTATGCGTTACTGTTGACGTTCTTCATACCAGTGGGATAAGCCATGCCTCAACAAACACGAGGGTGCGGTTAATACCATGATCACTACTAGCACAGGTAATACTACATTAATTGTTTGAGCAAAGAACTTGGTGTCAGTGACAAATCAAATAATGTCACATACGAGGCCAGGTTGTTAACTGGGGACGTAATCTGCCCAAACCATGCATCAGTACTATCAACTTTTGACTTGACTTTAAAACCTGAAGACGTATCCATTCCTCTTGTGTACTTTAGTCCAAAACTTTATAAAAATCCATATAAGTGTGAGTTAGTGAGTTGGGTTTAACACCGCTTTTAACAGTATTACAGTTATATCATGGCCTGTCAGCTTAATGTGGGAGAAAAGCCAGAAGTGATGCAGGTCTCAGACGTTTACCACTTCGGTGAAACCCACGAGCACGGGTATGGTGCTGACAAACCTTAAAACATAATCGGGGCGAACTGGGATTCGAACCCACAATCATAGGTTTCTGGTGTGCCCAAGAAAATCCGTAGAAAGAGAGATATATTGAGATATGCGACTTTCTGTAAATAGACAAAAAGAATTTGAGACAAGAGGCATTAAAACCACGTGGATACTCCTACACCATCATCCTACATGACAAACGTAATGAAAAACTTCCTTCCTTGATCCATGAGGGATTTGGCACTAAACGTGGTGACCACTGATTTACATGTCTATTTTCAGAGGTTCGGGACAATTTTGTCCAAAAAGAAAGCAAATGGGGTAAGAAGTGTACTGAAAAAAACAATATGTGAAATATTGGACTTCCAAATTAATAACATGTATGCAAAATGTTGAGGTAAGACATTCAAGCAGGAAGTAGGCATCCCCATGGGCACTAATTGTGCTCCCCTTCTTGTGAATATGTTTATTGTATTTTATGCATATGAATCGGAATCTTTGCTCGGAATGGCTAACTCAAAATAAGGTAATTTGGCCAAGAAATTAACCTTCGGATATGTTAACTCCCTTCCACTGGTTTACCAACCTGAACTATACATACAGAAAAAACCAATGTGACAACCGGGTTTCATGTTTAGATCTGTTAGTAAAGATTCTGAGTGACAAATAACTCTCAACAAGATTTGGTGACAAGAGGGTGACTTCAACTTTCTATTAAACATCTTTCCCTATATGTCGACCTATATTCCAGAAGCTCCAGCCTTTGATGTCACAACTTTTGTGATACAATCGAGCATGCTCTTCCTACGAGGAATTCAAGGAGCGTCATACGACTCTTCACCAAAAGTGTTTTATCCGGGTTGCAACATTCAAGGCTTCAGTAAAGCTTTCAAAACTTCTTATGATGGAAAATGTAGAGGGCATTTCCAAATTTGTGACACCAGTGGCATCAGTGACACCAAAAAGATGTCAGATTCTCATCCTTATTGTGACTTTTACTACATGTTAACGTGTTGCTTTTATCAGGTGAACAAATATGTTTGTGACGTGGCCATCGGTGGAGCAGGGTACGCTCATTTTTTGGCGAATACCTGGTATCATCACGGTAGTGACGCATCCATGTTGGATCCATCTGGTTAAGTTAGATGTTCGTGCCTACTCGCCTGGGCGTCAATGGTGCACTCACCTGATGCAGGTTGGCATGCCTATTCGCATTCTCGTCAATATTCCAACCATCAGATGAAGGTTGATGTGCCATGCCTACTCGCCATGGCGTCAATGTTGCACTCACCTGATGCAGGTTGGCATGCCTATTCGCATTCTCGTCAATATTCCAACCATCAGATGATGGTTGATGTGCCATGACTACTCGCCTGGGCGAATTTTCTTCAACGTTGCATCCATTTGCTGAAAGTCGAAGTGGCGTGCCTACTCACCTGGTTGTCAGTGTCCCATTCATCTGATGTGAGATGTGCCGTGCCTTCTCGTTTGGTCATCAATGTTGCACCAATCTCATGATGGTTGATGGGGAATGCTTGGGAAATGTCCTCTTACTCAACAAATTTAATTTGTCTGATAAATCATCGCAATGTTAGAAGTCACATGGACAATGCCTGACCGATAGAGGAACAATGTACATCTGTGTTATTGATGCCGCATGTTAAATAGATGTATTACTTGATTCGGCATAATCTGGTAACAGATTCATTGAGCCTCTCACCCGACAAGTCACTCAGAGAGGGAAGAAAACCCCAGTCAATGCTATATGTCGCCTGATATAGTTAATTCATCAATGAACGGCTTGTCCTTTTTTCTGAGAATTGATGGGAAATGGCAACGGAACCCGTGTTAGGTTATTATCTTTGCAAGCAAGACTTGGAGAACCTAATTTGTATGTTCGGTTATTAATTACATTTATTTAATTCCCCGTCAGTAATACCTAGCATCACAACGTTATTTATGCTTGTCCTCAGAGGGGACTGAAATGGGCATGACGTCACTAGTCGTCACTAGCAAGGACGGTTGTATGGTGGAATGAAGCTTGCCTACAGCCTCGACATGGTGTGTGTATGACCTCTCAACTATGACCTGTGTCACTGTGTGTCACCGGACCCGACGGCGAGGTTGAATGTTAATGCTATCAACCACCGATATATCTGGCCTGGCTGGAGTGAGTGAGTGAGTGAGTGAGTGAGTGAGTATGGTTTTACGCCGCTTTTAGCAATATTCCAGCAATATCACGGCGGGGGACACCAGAAATGGGCTTCACACATTGTACCCATGTCGGGAATCGAACCCGGGTCTTCGGCGTGACTAGCGAACGCTTTAACCACTAGGCCACCCGACCGCCCCCGGCCTGGGGATAATGTACAGGCCGATGATAGGTTTTAATGTTAGCGTGTTTGTATCTGGAAAGTTTTAGACGTTTGACATTGTTTACAATATAAATAAATAGAACATTTACTAACACATTCAGTTCCTACATGCCTAATGGCTACCGTCGTTAATACTTCACGGTCCTGTATACTCTAAGTGATTGTGGTGAGGTGAAATGGGGTTTAACGTCGCGTCCAAGAATATTGCACTTGTATATCGGCGCGCATGCACGTGTGTGTGTGTGTGTGTGTGTGTGTGGCTGCTTGTACTAGTCCGGACTGATGCCGATTTATCGTGCTAGCCCACTGAGAAATCATATGCCGTATACTTACTCCGAGCCGACAACTCCTTGTTTAAACCCCTTAATGCCGACCGCCAGAGTAACAACAAGTACCATCTTTTAACGTCTTCAGGTAGGACGCGGCCGGGGATCGAACCCCGGATCTTCCCAGGCGGACGTTCTACCACTAGACCACGCAGGCGGACTAACTATGTGATGGAGGAAAATAGTATATACAACCCCGTCAAGTAGTGACAATGAGTGAGTGAGTGAGTATGGTTTTACGCCGCTTTTAGCAATATTCAAGCAATATCACGGCGGGGGACACCAGAAATGGGCTTCACACATTGTACCCATTTCGGGAATCGAACCCGGGTCTTCGGCGTGACGAGCGAACTCTTTAACCACTGGGCTACCCGACAGCCCTAGTGACAATGAACCGCTTCAGAGGTATATACACACCGTCACGTCTTCCCCATGTGCCAACAAGTCTGCAATATGTATACGTCCTGATCTTAAGAAGCACGTCTTTACCATGTTTACATATACTAAAGTAAAACCTCAATAAATACAACTCAATATTTCGTCATTCAAGGATTTCCAATAAAATTTGCATCAATGTTGTCACATGTTCACATCAGCAAAGATTATACAAATGGCTCTGCGAAATCCAAAATATTCATATCTTTGTCTGTGAACAACATCGTTCTTAATCACGCTGTTTCTGCATTGTCCACGACCAGTAATTAACGATCCATTTATTTGTCCACTAATGGTCACTGTCCACCGCCAAACAAAGAGTGGTCAGATATGAAATTGGAGAGGGCGGATCATACCCTTTATTGTTCTATGTCCCGGAATGAGGCCGTAATGAGATTGGCCATGTTGCTGCAAGGGCTTCTGTTTGCTCGCCTCTCCAATTAAAGCATGGCCACTGCTGTCTGGCTCGAGAAACAATTTGTATAATTTGTACATTGACTGTTGCCTGCGGTTACATTCGTCATTTGATTGTCATGACCAGATCTCGCTTTAAAGTTTGAGCAATCAAGGCCCCTCCATCGTCATGAAAAGGTGAGCCTGGAGCAAAGTAGGTGCAGCATTATGGGGGTAATGATAGAGAGAAATTAGCCAAATAATTCCCTCCAATCATCTTCGTAATTGCCCGCCTTGCCAAAGTTTAGGATATTTTTTTCAGGTCAAATACAAGCCAGGAATTAAAGCCAGGTAAACTGTCTGGC
Organism: Haliotis rufescens; assembly: GCF_023055435.1. Taxonomy (NCBI): domain Eukaryota; kingdom Metazoa; phylum Mollusca; class Gastropoda; order Lepetellida; family Haliotidae; genus Haliotis; species Haliotis rufescens. Next base: position 76,491,477 of record NW_025963779.1, on the reverse strand, counting down.
AAAGAAAGTATACACCCATGTGTTACGGTAGCAACAAACCAATCAGAATGCGCGTATGATTTCAAGTTTTTCGTCAAAGAATCCCTCAGAAATATTTTTTGATTTTACATATGTCTTGCATTTAAAAATACACCCAAGACACAGTTAAATGTGTTCAATCATACTGTATAATTCCGCATGTCCAGGTGTGCTTTAAATTGCATCTGAAATATATATAATATATGGGGAAATATCTGTGAACCATTACGCAACGAGTTGACAATTGTTTTAGATATGCCCGTTTGCGCTAAGACAGAACCCGGTCGCAAAAATGGTCATGAGAGGGGCACCAGTCGCTATTCGGCTTGTCCCGGAATAACACGTGTTGGTCACGAATGTAGCAAAATATGAAACAAACAAGAAATGGTTATTCGATGTATTTGAGATGGATATTAGTCGTGTTTTAGACTTTAAGTTTGCAGAGTTTTCTGCCTAGTAACGTTTTGGTAACGTTTGTAATAGTTCTATTGTCAAGCGGTTTATATAACATGAAACTGGTCCGTAAAATGTTTATTTATTGAATACAGATGTCTACTGCCGTTAGGAGTTCAGAGTTTGATAATAGCCCTTATGTCCTCACAATAAAGTCGTATGTGAAATAGGGATATTTCAACATTGCAACTGGAAACACTGAAAATATGATTCGGTGATACCTCCAATATCAATCAGCGTTGTTCACATATGGACCCGTGAGGATCCGGGTAGAGAACAGGTCTTCGGCAACCCATGCTTGCCGTAAAAGGCGACTATGCTTGTCGTAAAAGGCGACTAACGGGATCGGTTGGTCAGGCTCGCTGACTTGGTTGATGCATGTTATCGTAATTGCGTGGATCGATGCTTATGATGTCAATCACTGGATTGTCTGGTCCAGACCGCTATTTACAGAGCTCCGCCATATAGCTGGAATATTGCTGAGTGCGGCGTTAAACAACAAACAAACATTGTCCACATATATAGTAAAAAAAGGTAAGATAATGACCCTTATGGCTCACGTTTGAAAAAAAAGAGACCAAAATCTGTTTTGAAATGTATTTGATATTATATCTTATATATCTGTTCTTATGTACGCGGTCTAAAATATTGGTTAAAGATTACAGAAATGTCACCTGATCGTATTCCACGTAAATGTTATGAAATCCTGAAATACCGCGACAATGTTGGTTATATAACATGGATCACTAAAATCAGACAACTTTTATTTCTTCATGGATTTGGATATGTTTGGATTTACCAAGGTGTTGGAGAGAAGACAGCATTTCTTAGTGTATTTAAACAAGTTGCATCTGATATGTTTATCCAAGAATGGAGAGCTACATTGGAAAATAGTTCAAGATACGACCTTTATAAAACATTTAAATCCTGCTTATCTCCAGAACAGTACTTAACAGAAATAACAGACAGAAAACTTAGAGTGTGTTTTACACGTTTCAGATTAGGTTTGAACAATTTAGTATGTAATACGGGTCGTTTTTCCTCAGTTTCAAAATTTTTGTGTTTTTGTCCTTTTTGCCCCACATTTATTGAAAACGAATACCATTTTATGCTTATCTGTCCATGTTATGAATCGCTCAGAACAAAATATTTCCAAGGTTTACCCCCAAAACATAAATACACTAATCAAGCTCCTCCGCTTTGATGAAATATCTAACGAGCAACAAAAGAATACTATCCTATACATTAATTATGGTTTACGACTTCGCAACCGTCTTTGTACAAATGATGTTTAATTATTCTTGAGGTTATTTGCCTTTATTAATTGAATGCTTTAATCTCTTCTTGTTGTGTTGTGATGCGACTTATTTTTCACAAAATTGTACACGTGCACATCTCTGTGCATATAAGTCTGCATGTTTATACTTGTACATGTACAAAATTGTATATATATAATGTTATTGTATGTATATGGGCCAATGGCCAGAATACAATAAATGATGATGATGTTATCTGTTTATTTCAACACACGCATATTTTGGACACGTAACCAAGTGTATACGCAGGGCTTTCTCGGAACTCTGTTGTAATATTGGAGCATGAGCAAGTCTTTCACGCAAGCTGATTTTCTTGATATGTACATAAAGACAGCACAAACACAAAGTAAAAATCAATCTTAGTTCACGGATTGTTATGTTTGCTCTTAGACTTAAAGTTTCAAAAATCAGTTTTATCCCATTTAAGCCATTCTAGTGCTTGAATATACCGGAAGTGAAAACGCTGCAATTATAGGAAAGAAAAAGCCAAGTTGTCAACTATATATATCAATGTTCAAACTATTATTACAACGTTTTACTTATAAGAAAGACATTTCAAATGGGCAAAAAACGAGCCTTGTCCTTTGGCAAGTAACTTAAGATGTGCATTTTCTTCATCAATATGCATATTGTTACATCCGGGCGAGCCCTCTTACCGTTATAAGTTTCAGAAACAGTTCCTTGTGGGAGTAGCTACATCCTGATGTGTATCCACACTGATCTACTTATAATCATATTTGCTCTTGCCCTTTGAAAACTTGTTCGTTGAGTCTGTTTACTTTGCAAAGAGAGTCTATAAAAACTGATTTATGTCTAGCAGTGTTCTAAATATTTAGACCCGGGCTATGGATTCATTTTAATTGATATCAAATAAGCTTACAAAATTATTGATTTAAACAAATATAACCTTGAACTATGATATTTGAACATTTAACCTTTAACCTCAAGATGTATAGCCAGAAGGGTAAGGCTTGATATGCGTCTTCGTTAACATGCATTCATATTTTAGTTCAAATCAACAGTTAAATGCATACGATATTGCAAATCAGCTGCACCATTAACATTTTACGAAGCAACTTATACACAATTCATTTGGAAGAAGATTTAATTTTAAATAATGTCAAAGGCTAAATAAACTTTTTTGCAGTCAAATCTGAAGTTCCTCGAATGCGTAAACCTTTCTTTATTTTACAAATCGTGATTAAAAAGAATACTTTATTCAGGGAAGATATCGTGGTACACTAGCGCTTTCAACGATGTTAAGTTTTGACTTTTTTTTCATTCAAGTAATCGCCGCCTTTAGCAATATTCCAGCAATATCACGGCCGGTGACACCAGAAATGGGCTTCACACAATGTACCCATGTCGAGAATCGAACCCGGGTCTTCGGCGTGACGAGCGAACGCTTTAACCATAAGGCTACCCCACAGCCCCAGTAATCTATATACCTACAGTCGAGATGTTGTTCATTGTCGGTGTTAATAACAGCTGTTATTGACTTAACAACTTTGAACTTCTCGCTAAATTAACGGCGTAGACGTTGCCACATCAGTGTTAATAGCATATGTTCGTGCGTTTTTACAATTGTGCAAAACAAAATTAAGTGTCACTGCAACTTTCCAACAAAGATTAAAGACCTTAGAGAAGTGGAAGCCTCCCTGCTGCTACTTACGTGTCTAAAAAACAATTGTTGAAATTGATGGATTTTACCATACACACAGCCTGCACTCCCCACATTCGAAATATTCAATAGCAGTATCTTTTTAACTAGAGAGTTCGTCTTTTGTTAGCTGTAAGTACACATTTTACATTAGATTTACATTACTTTCGTAGAGGTAAATAGTACGTACGCTGTAATGCCCTTGATGGAAAGACTGGTGACGCAAGGCATGATTGCGACTGGCTTAACTGAAATAACGTTCGAAGCGCGAGCACCGCGTATCATATGACTTAAATTAATTCATTCAACAGATAACCGTAAGGTTATTAATAATAGATAATTAAGATGATAATTTATCAAATATATATATGAATTAATGATTGTTTTTATATGGAACTGACATTTATCAGTAATCAAAAAGGTTATATTTTCATAAGAAATGTTGCTTAGTCCTGTAGCTTGTTCGGGTTAGTCTATTGTATTGGAATGGTAGACCCGTGAAGATCCGGGGTAGAATAGGTCTTCACCAACCCATGCTTGCCGTAAAAGGCGACTATGCTTGTCGTAAGAGGCGACTAACGGGATCGGGTGGTCACTACTTTTTATGTCACTACTTTTAATTCATGTCATCGCTGATTTCTGCATCTTAATACTGGTGCTTGCTTTAGAACTTCAACATGCAATGTTCCCTGTAGTCGTTTACCTGGCAATAAAGCCTTGTTATATACTGTGAGTGCCTCATACTACAAGATTCAGTTCATACAGAGTCATATCTGGTTAAGACACGTGAAGATCCGGGGTAGAATAGGACTCAGCAACCCATGCCTGCCGTAAAAGGCGACTATGCTTGTCGTAAGAGGCGACTAACGAGACTAACGGGTCAGGCTCGCTGTCTTGGTCGATGCATGTCATCGTATCCCAGTTGCGTGGATCGATGCTAATGATATCAATCACTGGATTGTCGATTATTTACAGAGCGCCGTCATATAGCTGGAATATTGTTGAGTGCGGCGTTAAACAACAAACCAAATACTACACATAACACATTATTTGACCTATACCGTAACCTCTTACCACACATGACACATTATTTGACCTGAAACCATGACATATATCATTAGCAGAATGGTCAGTCATCCATGTCCTTGTGAGACTCAGCATGGTGAAGTCCCCCTGTTGATACTGATCCCATTTTCAATTAGAATTCTCATTGTGGGGTATGTCATGTACAGATCACATTTCACTCAGGGAGCTTGCAAGGTTTGTGGGTCACCTTTGTAGTACTAGTACTCCACGTACCTGTTATAGGTTTGTATGCCAGTGGTGAGTCCCTCCCGGGAAGAATGGGGGTCCGTGTTTGTCAGGCTGAACTGAACATCGGGTTGTCTCTACAGTTAGTCAGGGTAATTGTCTGTCACAGTACAAACTAACGGTGTTGACCGTTACTCAAGCACAGTATGACACAGAATCGATTATTTACAGGCCGAAATACGGCCTTCACACAGTCTCAAGCAACATGTTCGGTTATATGGCCCTGAACCGATTGTTTACAGGCCGAAATACAAGCTCCACACAGTCTCAAGGAACCATTTCGGGTTTTTGGCTCAGAATCGATAATTTACAGGCCGTATGCTACATTCTCTGATGTTAGAAATTCTGTTTGCAGAATGGGTGAATTAGGAGATATTAAAGAGTTAAGCGTGTTAAGATGTACGGTTACTTTTGTATATTTGATGACAGGACAATTTATTTTGAACCAATGGCGACATCTTCCCAGAAATTAGTACCATCCACGCATGAAAGAGCAAGTCGGCCCTTTACAATTACCAATCGGCACAGTTCTCTCCCTTTGATTTGTTACTGACGTGACTTCCATATTGAAAAGAGAAATCGAGTCACCAGATCAGCTTGGGAAAAGTTTTCTTGTAGAACTATATCGATCACCCGGTGAATGTTCACTGGCTCCAGAAGATCGATATGCAGAAAATTAGCACAAATATGACAGGAAATTAGCCCTGGCAAAATCTAGGGCCCACGAGACCCCCTGCAAAGACTCGGGCCACATCTGATGGTCTACAAAGCAAAGGTTTCCAAAGGTATCTGGAAGTGAGAGCGTCCTCTGCTGGGGGTAACTAACTTCCGGTGACTTCCGTTACGTCATTTCCGGTTAGATATTTCCGTCAGAAAAGTTATTACAAAAGACGTGAAAATATCATTCTCTCCAATCATTTTAATAGTCTTTACTTGGCTGCTTGGCATTTAGAATAGGCAGTTTTTGCCTACTAGGATGCTAATGGCTATTCGGCATGCCGGAAGGTATTTCAGCAACTTGGCGTGAAGTGAATGAATTAGGTTTTAAGCCTCAGCCATCAATTCATTCCACATCGTGGCGGTCTGTAAATAATGAAGCCAAGCCGATGGTTGATAGCGGGAGAAACTATACCCGATCAGCCAAGTCATGCATGGTGGCCACCCAATCCTTATTTGGTTCTTACAAGCACTGGGTCCGGGCAGTAATTGCATGTCATGAATGACTACCAATAATTTCACTTTTTTGAATGAACATAATATTGTTGACTTGATTTGTTCCCGTGTTTTTTCATGTGACTGATTGACTCACCTTTGCATGTGTTTGTGACGGGTGCCACTGGCGGGGCAGGATCTTCTCACCTTTTTGTGAACATCTGACATCATAACTATTTGATAATGATTTATTAACACATGCTTAAGATGTAATCAAATTTGCTTTTAACATATATTTCTTATGATTATGAAAAAAAACAATTCGCGTTTATTATTAAAATAAATGGCGCGCAAACATATTTCCCGTACAACTTAAAGTAATACAACCAAACACAGATTTAATGACAAACTTATCTTCCTTCAGATTGGCATTTAAGTCCGTAATATAATTGTATACGTCATAGTTACCTTTTATCAGCGTCGAGTTTGTCTATCAGAGTGAGTGAGTGACTTGGGTTTAACGCCGCTTTTAACGTTATTCCAGTTGTATCGGGGCGTGTCAGCTTAATGTGGGAGGAAAGCCCGAAGTGATGCAGGTCTCAGACGTTTACCACTTCGGTGAAACCCGCGAGTACGGGTATGGTGCTGACAAACCTAGAAACATAATTGGGGCAAACCAGGATTCGAACCAACAACCATAGGTTTCTGGCGTGCCCAAGGGACGCAACTCTGCACAGCGAATCGCGGGGCCTTAGACGACTGGGCCACCCGTGCCCCCCTTTATCTATCAGAAAAAAACACAAAGTTAAAGGATATGCCATTAAAAAGGACTTCCAGCAAACGTTTTATTTGGTTGTTACATTTTCAATTTGTGCAGTAATCATTGTTCGATATGATGTTTAGGAAACCGTCATTTTACCCCCTTAAATGTTATAGAGCTTAAAATAGACCGTGCTATTAATTTTGTTCATGCTATATTTGAAAATGAATGTGTTGGTTTGGTCTTTTTTCTCCGGTCTTCCGGGACAAATCTGATTGCTGATTAGAATTAAGGAATTGACTCAATGTTGTTTAACGCCGCACTCAGCAATATTCCAGCTATATGACGGCGGTCTGTAAATAATCGAGTCTGGACCAGACAATCCGGTGATTGATATCATGAGCATCGATCCACGCAATTGGGATACGATGACGTGCATCAACCACGTCAGCGAGCCAGACCTTCTAATCCCTTACGGCAGGCATGGGTTGCTGTGTCCTATTATATCTCGGATCTTCACGGGTCTTAACAAAATATGACTCTGTAAGAACTGAATAATCTGATATGAGGCATTCACAGTATAAAACAGGGGTGATTCCCAGGTAAACACTACAGGGAACATTGCATGTCGAAGTTCTAAAGCGAGCACCAGTATTATGATGTAGAAATCAACGATGACATGTATTGAAAGTAGTTATTTAAAATGTAAATAAAAGCGAAAAAGATCTCAATCATGAGAAATCTCCACCAAAAGCAGAGTCGATTGTACGATTCCGACTATAACATAAGCAATTTTTTATGAATCACTATGAAATAGTGATGATACCAGGTTTTCGCGAATAGGTGAGCGTATCCTGCCCAGCCGATGACATCGTCACAAACACATGCAAAGGCAAGTCAATTGTCCACCTGAAAACAACACGGGAACATATGGATCGAGTCAAACTATGGAAATGCATCGGACATCATTTTTGTCACTTATGCGTCAAATCTGGAAATGTCTTCCACATTGTCTGCCCTAAAAAACTGAAAACTTTACTGAAGCCTTGAATGTTGTAACCCTGATCAAACACTTTTGATTAAGAGTCAAATGGCGCCCTTTTAAATCTTCGCAGAAAGAGCATGCTCGATTGTACCTCAAAAGTTGTGAAATCTAGACACCAAAGGCTGGATCTTCTTGAATAGTGTTCGACATGAAGGGAAAGTTGACAATTGGAAAGTTGAAGTCATCCATCTTGTCATACTCTGCTTCTGGGGAGTGTTTTTGTCACTCTTTATGCATGGCTCTAAATATGAAACAGATGTAGCGGTTTCATTCGTCTCTTTTATTTCTAGTTGGGTAATCAGTGGAAGGGAATTGGCCATTTGAGTGAGTGAGTGAGTTGGGTTTAACGCCGCTTTTAACAGTATTCCAGTCATATCGCGGCGTGTCAGCTTAATGTGGGAGGAAAGCCCGAAGTGATGCAGGTCTAAGACATTTACCACTTCGGTGAAACTCACGAGCACGGGTATGGTGCTGACAAACTTAGAAACATAATTGGGGCGAACCGGGATTCGAACCCACAATCATAGGTTTCTAGCGTGCCCAAGGGACGCAACTCTGCAAAGCGAATCGCGGCGCCTTAGACGACTGGGCCACCCGTGCCCCCCATTTTGGCCATTTGACCATTATTGAACGATAACAGCTCAAGTTAAACTTAATGCCAAATTGACCTCGTTTTGAGATTGGCAATTCGAGAAGACATTCCGATTCATATACATAAAGAAACAGATCAGCCAGATGGGGAGAACAATTGGTGCCCATGGGGATACCTACAGCTGGCCTTAATGTCTTACGCTTATCAATGAGCAAGCGAGCATTTCACACGTTTCTAAATTTCAGTAACCAATACCTCCATCTGCTTTTGATGCCAACAAAAAAGTAGTTTCTGTTGCCGTATGATGGCTTACATGGTTCCTGGTTTCTATCCTCTAACCGCCTGAGAATAGAGCGACCGCTGCAGCTGCTTGTAATCCGGATTCAATCTCATATAACAATCCATTGACAGTAATGTACAATTTACCAACACAGACTTCTTTCACCTTTTTTTCGCAGATGCATAACATTTGTTTGTTTCCATTGCGTAGCAATATGCTTGTAGCTGAAGCACATGTTGTAAAATAAAATAATATGGTTTACAAATGGACAATTCAGTTTCTTTTGACAGCCGATGTTTCATTTTATCTGGACCACATATCTTATTCAAGAACATGTATGACATCACATCTTTCTTTGCCAAACATTTCACTACTATTTAATTTTGCATCAGTGAGTTATTTTTAAAACCGTTAAGCTACATAATGTAACATTAAGTTAGGAAGATTATACAAAATTGTTTGACAACCTTTGGATAATCTTCGCCATTATTTCTACAAGGTGGTAGGATAAGAGTAACTGTACCAGCGTTTGTTATAAAATAAGAAATAAATGTGTGTGCGATCACGTGTGTGCAACTTAGACATGTTAATACCTATGTTCGAATAAAAGTTGTCTCCAGCGCTATATTTCATGCTGTTTTCATTATTGCTGTTTCTTAAACGCTACGAAATCCTATTCCTTGTTTGTTGGTTTTGGTTTTTACCTTAGCCTGTTTTCTGTACAGAAGAGAAATGGGCAGGTCTTCGGGGTTTTGAGTCACGTCAAGCGTTGACCGCACTGCTGCCTGGATTTTTCGGTTTACATCCTGGCCTTATATGGGCATTATTTGATATGTCACTTATACCACGTTCATTTATCAAACAACTGACTCAGTGATGCTTACATATCATAGTTATATCTTTTGGTGCATATTCAGTGGGAACAACTACAAACTGTTGTGTAATTCAGCCAGCCTTTGTATGACATCGACAGCTGGCTGGGACAGAATCGGTTTGTTCTAATTCTTCTTTTTCCTCTGTTTCAGTTCTACAAATTGATTCATAGATACATTATACCCCCATGAAAAATGTTGAAAACTTGTCCATGATCAAAAGATGCCCTTTGCTAAATGTAAAAAAAATATACCAATAATAAACGTTAAAAAAACGCAAAATATCCCCATGATCATTTTTTTAAATGATCCATGGACATACAATACTTTATAACCCAATGATAATGATCCGAGGGAAACTACCTTCTTGCTAAATGTAAAAGAGATCCAATGATCAAATACACTCATGATCTATGCATACGATCTATCACTACCATTGATATTACATACTCAACAGACACAAAATATCATTGATATAACATACTCAACAGACACAAAATATCATTGATATAACATACTCAACAGACATAAAATACCATTGATATAACATACTGAACGTTCGCAAAATCCAATTGATGTAACATACTCAACAGACACAAAATATCATTGATATAACATACTGAACGTTCGCAAAATACCATTGATGTAACATACTCAACAGACACAAAATATCATTGATATAACATACTCAACAGACACAAAATACCATTGATATAACATACTGAACGTTCGCAAAATACCATTGATGTAACATACTCAACAGACACAAAATACCGTTGATGTAACATACTCAACAGACACAAAATACCATTGATGTAACATACTCAACAGACACAAATTACCATTGGTGTAACATACTCAACAGATACAAAATACCATTGATATAACATACTCAACAGACACAAAATACCATTGATGTAACATACTCAACAGACACAAAATACCATTGATGTAACATACTCAACAGACACAAAATACCATTGATATAACATACTGAACAGACACAAATATCATTGATATAACTTCCTCAACAGACACAAAATACCATTGATATTACATGATCAACAGACACAAAATACCAATGATATTACATGATCAACACACACAAAATACCATTGATGTAACATGCCCAACAGACACAAAATAACATTGATGTAACATACTCAACAGACACAAAATACCATTGATGTAACATACTCAACACACAACATACCATTGATATGAAATACCCGGCAGACACAAAATACCATTGATATTACATGATCAACAGACACAAAATATCATTGATGTAACATACTCAACAGACACAACATACCATTGATATAACATACTGAACAGACACAAATATCATTGATATAACTTCCTCAACAGACACAAAATACCATTGATATTACATGATCAACAGACACAAAATACCAATGATATTACATGATCAACACACACAAAATACCATTGATGTAACATGCCCAACAGACACAAAATATCATTGATATAACATACTCAACAGACACAAAATATCATTGATATAACATACTCAACAGTCACAAAATATCATTGATATAACATACTCAACAGACACAAAATACCATTGATATAACATACTGAACGTTCGCAAAATACCATTGATGTAACATACTCAACAGACACAAAATACCGTTGATGTAACATACTCAACAGACACAAAATACCATTGATGTAACATACTCAACAGACACAAATTACCATTGGTGTAACATACTCAACAGATACAAAATACCATTGATATAACATACTCAACAGACACAAAATACCATTGATGTAACATACTCAACAGACACAAAATACCATTGATGTAACATACTCAACAGACACAAAATACCATTGATATAACATACTGAACAGACACAAATATCATTGATATAACTTCCTCAACAGACACAAAATACCATTGATATTACATGATCAACAGACACAAAATACCAATGATATTACATGATCAACACACACAAAATACCATTGATGTAACATGCCCAACAGACACAAAATAACATTGATGTAACATACTCAACAGACACAAAAAAACCCATTGATGTAACATACTCAAAAGACACAAAATACCATTGATGTAACATACTCAACACACAACATACCATTGATATGAAATACCCGGCAGACACAAAATACCATTGATATTACATGATCAACAGACACAAAATACCATTGATGTAACATACTCAACAGACACAAATGTCATTTATATAACGTACTCAAAGAGCCACAAAATACATTGAAATATCATGACCAACATTCGCAAAATACCACTGATATAACACGATGAACAGACACAAAATACCATTGATATTACATGGTCAAGCGACACAAAACACCTTGTACAGAAGGTCCCATGGACGTGACAAGGTAAAATATAAATCGTACCCCGTTGGTAACATAAAATAGTTTTCTGCAGACACACAATGAGTACTCTCGATAATCGGTTACGCAACACGCCGAGTCGAGCCTGCTGCGAGTCCCTGTGCGTACATCAACGGGCTTAAAGCTGGAAGAGCACTGCAAACACAGTTCACCGAAGAAAAATCAATGTTGTCGGTTGCGTGGTCGACAGCGTTGACTTCTGATGTTCTTTATATTTTGTAATTGCAGCAAGGAGCTTGGGGGCTGGACAATGTTTCAATGTTTTAAGGCGGTGCGCAGGGAATACCCAATCTCCTTGCCTACGTCTCCGTGCATCCTTTGGGAAAGAAGTATTATATTATTAAGGAGACATCGGGATTAGAGGGTGTTTGACATAAATTGTTGTTTCCGTGCTATTAAGTAATTATATTATTGTGAATTTACGATTTGGGTCCGAAGTCGTTTCTCTTTATAAAAAAAAATACGTCGGTGTTCTGTTGAGATAATTTGATTTCCAGAGAATCTAGGACACACTTGATAAATACCGGGTCTAAACCTTGTTACGGGTCCAGACAAATTCCAAGATGGAGTTTGATAGAGATACATTGGATTGTTCGATTACATTTAAAGTCCAGAGCCATGAGATGCTGTATTGATGGTGCCGTGATCCCGACCAGAGTCTGCGTCAGAGGGATGCTCCGTTCTCAAAAGAAGTGTTATCCACTTTGTGTTCTATTATGCCTTCTCCACAAACTGACAGTAGAGGGTGGGGTATTAGTCCTGTAAACGTGATAGGACATGATTCATAAATGAGATATCGACTGGTTGAATGTTCTCAAAATCACACCATATCATATCCCTTTGGGACTCTGTACATCGATAGGAGTACATCACATGACGAAAGCAATATATCACATGTCCATAGCAATATATCACATGTCCATAGCAATATATCACATGTCCATAGCAATACATCACAACGGAGCAAGTTACCATGGGGACACGGACTCCTAAATGCACCTAACACAAACTTACCCCACACGGCTGAAGGGTAAGTCAATAATGCTCACTGGGTTAATCACGAGGTCACCTAATGCTTACTTTGTGCTCACTGGGTTAATCACCGGGTCACTGATGTTTTCTTTGACTGTGCTGACTGGGTTAATCACGAGGTCACCCAATGCTTACTTTGTGCTCACTGGGTTAATCACGAGGTCAGCTAATGCTTACTTTGTGCTCACTGGGTTAATCACGAGGTCACCTAATGTTTACTTTGTGCTGACTGGGTTAATCACGAGGTCACCTAATGCTTACTTTGTGCTCACTGGGTTAATCACGAGGTCACCTAATGCTTACTTTGTGCTGACTGGGTTAATCACGAGGTCACCCAATGCTTACTTTGTGCTGACTGGGTTAATCACGAGGTCACTGATGCTTACTTTGTGCTGACTGGGTTTATCACGAGGTCACTGATGCTTACTTTGTGCTCACTGGGTTTATCACGAGGTCACTGATGCTTACTTTGTGCTGACTGGGTTAATCACGAGGTCACCTAATGCTTACTTTGTGCTCACTGGGTTAATCACGAGGTCACTGATGCTTACTTTGTGCTCACTGGGTTTATCACGAGGTCACTGATGCTTACTTTGTGCTCACTGGGTTAATCACGAGGTCACTGATGCTTACTTTGTGCTGACTGGGTTAATCACGAGGTCACCTAATGTTTACTTTGTGCTGACTGGGTTAATCACGAGGTCACCTAATGCTTACTTTGTGCTGACTGGGTTAATCACGAGGTCACCCAATGCTTACTTTGTGCTGACTGGGTTTATCACGAGGTCACTGATGCTTACTTTGTGCTGACTGGGTTAATCACGAGGTCACCTAATGCTTACTTTGTGCTCACTGGGTTAATCACGAGGTCACCCAATGCTTACTTTGTGCTGACTGGGTTAATCACGAGGTCACCCAATGCTTACTTTGTGCTCACTGCGTTAATCACGAGGTCACCTAATGCTTACTTTGTGCTGACTGGGTTAGTCACGAGGTCACCTAATGTTTACTTTGTGCTGACTGGGTTAATCACGAGGTCACTGATGCTTACTTTGTGCTCACTGGGTTAATCACGAGGTCACCTAATGCTTACTTTGTGCTGACTGGGTTAATCACGAGGTCACCTAATGCTTACTTTGTGCTCACTGGGTTAATCACGAGGTCACTGATGCTTACTTTGTGCTCACTGGGTTTATCACGAGGTCACTGATGCTTACTTTGTGCTCACTGGGTTAATCACGAGGTCACTGATGCTTACTTTGTGCTGACTGGGTTAATCACGAGGTCACCTAATGTTTACTTTGTGCTGACTGGGTTAATCACGAGGTCACCTAATGCTTACTTTGTGCTGACTGGGTTAATCACGAGGTCACTGATGCTTACTTTGTGCTGACTGGGTTTATCACGAGGTCACTGATGCTTACTTTGTGCTGACTGGGTTAATCACGAGGTCACCTAATGCTTACTTTGTGCTCACTGGGTTAATCACGAGGTCACTGATGCTTACTTTGTGCTGACTGGGTTAATCACGAGGTCACCCAATGCTTACTTTGTGCTCACTGCGTTAATCACGAGGTCACCTAATGCTTACTTTGTGCTGACTGGGTTAGTCACGAGGTCACCTAATGTTTACTTTGTGCTGACTGGGTTAATCACGAGGTCACTGATGCTTACTTTGTGCTCACTGGGTTAATCACGAGGTCACCTAATGCTTACTTTGTGCTGACTGGGTTAATCACGAGGTCACCCAATGCTTACTTTGTGCTCACTGCGTTAATCACGAGGTCACTGATGCTTACTTTGTGCTCACTGGGTTAATCACGAGGTCACCTAATGCTTACTTTGTGCTGACTGGGTTAATCACGAGGTCACCTAATGCTTACTTTGTGCTCACTGGGTTAATCACGAGGTCACCTAATGCTTACTTTGTGCTCACTGGGTTAATCACGAGGTCAGCTAATGCTTACTTTGTGCTCACTGCGTTAATCACGAGGTCACCCAATGCTTACTTTGTGCTGACTGGGTTAATCACGAGGTCACCTAATGTTTACTTTGTGCTGACTGGGTTAATCACGAGGTCACTGATGCTTACTTTGTGCTCACTGGGTGAATCACGAGGTCACCTAATGCTTACTCTGTGCTGACTGGGTTAATCACGAGGTCACTGATGTTTACTTTGTGCTGACTGGGTTAATCACGAGGTCACTGATGCTTACTTTGTGCTCACTGGGTTAATCACGAGGTCACCTAATGCTTACTTTGTGCTGACTGGGTTAATCACGAGGTCACTGATGCTTACTTTGTGCTGACTGCGTTAATCACGAGGTCACCTAATGCTTACTTTGTGCTGACTGGGTTAATCACGAGGTCACCTAATGTTTACTTTGTGCTGACTGGGTTAATCACGAGGTCACCTAATGCTTACTTTGTGCTCACTGGGTTAATCACGAGGTCACCTAATGCTTACTTTGTGCTGACTGGGTTAATCACGAGGTCACTGTTGTTTACTTTGTGCTGACTGGGTTAATCACGAGGTCACCTAATGCTTACTTTGTGCTCACTGGGTTAATCACGAGGTCACCTAATGTTTACTTTGTGCTGACTGGGTTAATCACGAGGTCACTGATGCTTACTTTGTGCTCACTGCGTTAATCACGAGGTCACTGATGCTTACTTTGTGCTCACTGGGTTAATCACGAGGTCACTGATGCTTACTTTGTGCTCACTGGGTTAATCACGAGGTCACCTAATGTTTACTTTGTGCTCACTGGGTTAATCACGAGGTCACCTAATGCTTACTTTGTGCTGACTGGGTTAATCACGAGGTCACTGATGCTTACTTTGTGCTGACTGGGTTAATCACGAGGTCACTGATGCTTACTTTGTGCTGACTGGGTTAATCACGAGGTCACCTAATGCTTACTTTGTGCTCACTGGGTTTATCACGAGGTCACTGATGCTTACTTTGTGCTCACTGGGTTAATCACGAGGTCAGCTAATGCTTACTTTGTGCTCACTGGGTTAATCACGAGGTCACCTAATGTTTACTTTGTGCTGACTGGGTTAATCACGAGGTCACCTAATGCTTACTTTGTGCTCACTGGGTTAATCACGAGGTCACCTAATGCTTACTTTGTGCTCACTGCGTTAATCACGAGGTCACCTAATGCTTACTTTGTGCTCACTGGGTTAATCACGAGGTCACCTAATGCTTACTTTGTGCTGACTGGGTTAATCACGAGGTCACCCAATGCTTACTTTGTGCTGACTGGGTTAATCACGAGGTCACCTAATGCTTACTTTGTGCTGACTGGGTTAATCACGAGGTCACCTAATGCTTACTTTGTGCTCACTGGGTTAATCACGAGGTCACCTAATGCTTACTTTGTGCTGACTGGGTTAATCACGAGGTCACCTAATGCTTACTTTGTGCTCACTGGGTTAATCACGAGGTCACTGATGCTTACTTTGTGCTGACTGGGTTAATCACGAGGTCACCTAATGTTTACTTTGTGCTCACTGGGTTAATCACGAGGTCACCTAATGCTTACTTTGTGCTGACTGGGTTAATCACGAGGTCACTGATGCTTACTTTGTGCTGACTGGGTTAATCACGAGGTCACTGATGCTTACTTTGTGCTGACTGGGTTAATCACGAGGTCACCTAATGCTTACTTTGTGCTCACTGGGTTTATCACGAGGTCACTGATGCTTACTTTGTGCTGACTGGGTTAATCACGAGGTCACTGATGCTTACTTTGTGCTGACTGGGTTAATCACGAGGTCACCTAATGTTTACTTTGTGCTGACTGGGTTAATCACGAGGTCAGCTAATGCTTACTTTGTGCTCACTGGGTTAATCACGAGGTCACCTAATGCTTACTTTGTGCTCACTGCGTTAATCACGAGGTCAGCTAATGCTTACTTTGTGCTCACTGGGTTAATCACGAGGTCACCTAATGCTTACTTTGTGCTGACTGGGTTAATCACGAGGTCACCCAATGCTTACTTTGTGCTGACTGGGTTAATCACGAGGTCACCTAATGCTTACTTTGTGCTGACTGGGTTAATCACGAGGTCACCTAATGCTTACTTTGTGCTCACTGGGTTAATCACGAGGTCACCTAATGCTTACTTTGTGCTGACTGGGTTAATCACGAGGTCACCTAATGCTTACTTTGTGCTGACTGGGTTAATCACGAGGTCACTGATGCTTACTTTGTGCTCACTGGGTTAATCACGAGGTCACTGGTGCTTACTTTGTGCTGACTGGGTTTATCACGAGGTCACCTAATGCTTACTTTGTGCTCACTGGGTTAATCACGAGGTCACTAATGCTATTTTGTGCTCATTGGGTATATCACATGGTTACTTTGTTCTTACTTTACTGTTTCTTCGTGTGTGTAGACCTAAACAGTATGGGTAGTTAGATATAATACCACTTCAAAGGGTGTATCAGTTACTGGTATCACTGTGTGTCAGCCTAAAATAAGAAGAAAGTCAAACGTCATGTTATCCATTTCGGTGAAACCCAAGAGCACAGATTTGCGCTGGCAAACCAAAGAAAATAATTAGGGCGAATCTGGTATTTGAACCCATGCAAAACGGATCCTGGCACGGCTAAGGGACACAACTCTGCATAGTGAATTGCGATAATTAGACGACTGCTACCAGTGATAATTTGAGTTGACGTCATGTTAAGTATGTGTACTGAATCACCACGACAAGCCGTCCTAACAAGGTCGCCGACACACTGAGGCTCGTTAACACTTTCGTCATAAAAAAGGCTGCACTAAATGACAGGATGGCTGAGCTGGACTACTGGAGCAGGTGCACATATCATCCTCTTTCTCTGGATCAGTTAGAGCTTATTACAGTTAAAGAAAAGAATATTGCCTGAAGCGCCTCCGTGTTCTGCTTATAGGGTTTTTTATAACTTGAGCACACCTGCCATAGCTACGCCAACCCCATCAAAGCATCTGTCTGGTAATAAATCAACCTTGATTGGTACTGAGGATTCTGCCAAAGTAGAATGTCCTTTTCTTAAGTGGGTTTTGATGACCCACAACCATTAAATATACGAAAGGCAGGAGCAAAGTCTATGATATTAAGAATCGAACCCGGGCCTTGAGTGTGACTAGTGAACGCTGTAACCATTAGGCTACACCCATCGCCTCTCTCAACTCCAATGTTAGTGAGTGGGTGTTGCCACTGTTGACAATATTCAAATCTTGACTGAACAAACTAATAGGTTTAGTGTTTGTTTTTTGATGTCTTACGCTGGACTGAGAAATATTCCAGTAATGTGACAGCGGTCTGTTAATAGTTCACTTTTAACCAGATAATCAAACATCAAATCATGAACATCGATCTGCGCAATTGGGATACGATGACAAGCATCAACCAAGCCAGCGACTCTGACCCTCCGATCCCGTTAGTCCCCTCTTATCGCAATCATGGGTTGCTGAAGACCAATGGTAACCCGGATGTTCATAGGGGAACTATTTACGTGAAAGCGTGAGTACCCACTCAGCCAAGTCACCGAGTGACAACCGATCCCCTTCCGTCGGCTCCTACAACAAGAGCGGGCAATTTTCCCCCGGAATGCCAAAGATGACTCAATGGAAAAATGCGTGGCATCCTAACGGCAACTATCTTCACTATTTAATAAAAAAAAAACTGAAATCATAAAAAGATAAAAATGACTTAGGCAATCTGATTAGATTCCTATGTTCATATGACCTTGCCCTTCGCCATTACCTAAGGTCAGGGTGACAGCATAGGAGACATTTGTCAATATTAAACTGCGTCATGGTTCGATCGGCGTCGTGTTCATGTCATTTCTGGCAAACAATGACACGACGTTTTCTAAGAGGTACGTGCCTTCGGGGCGTAAACAGAATGTTATGAAGCCGTGTTGCTAGTCTATAGTGTTACAGCAGAATTGACTTGAAATGTAGTTCACAATGTTGGTGTGATGTTCGTAAGTGGGTGAATGAAAAACATGAATTTGAATATATATTTTTATGCCACTCTTATTTCCTGTTTAAGTATTAAGTCTGTACTGAACTCAGATAAGTTTGAATATATTTCGTGTCGCATTAGGCCAGGCTAAAGGTACAGTTATCCAGAGATTTCATCTAACTGTGTCGACATTTTTACTTTTAAATAAATTTATCATATTGAAGGCCTCTTTAGACAGTATAATGGTAATAATTCCTTTCTTATATCTAGAAAGTATTCACAAAAAAGAAGTAACACTCGTCTCCAATATAATTAAATTTGCATGAAAAACATTTTCTCTCTAATAGAGGTTATTGGGAAGATTTTGTAAATAAATATCATTTTCAAGAGTATCCTTGAGTTTTACTTAATTTTTATAGAATTGACACTTAAGTGAGGATTTATCAAAAGAACTTTCTCCCTTCTCCTTAGATGAGAAGCCTTTGTCAAATCTCCATTTTGTCATATATTGGTCTTTAAGACAATTTTTTATTTTAAATTTCAGGTAATTTGATTTTTCGATTATATGAGAAGTCCAAATATAGCTATTTCCTGTCTGGAAGATAATATTTTGAGTACAATTGAGGCACTTATTTTCTGGTTTTATCACTAATATGTTTCACAAAATAACCTCGTAGATCAAGAAAGTTTCGTTGGTTTTCTATTTTGCCGTGTAGGTGATCATTTTAGATTACACATAAATACATTAGAGTTTTCTTCCACGTGCATCATACGGTCATACTTGTGTGTACTTTTCTTTAATTGATGTAATTAAAAGTCAGGTGAACATTTTCAATCATTCTTAAGTTTTCAAAACCCCAAGTTGTACGATGTAGCTTTTGATATTATAAAGTTCATAGTTTTAAGGCCTTTTTCACATAGTTATTTTTTGTGGTTGTTAAAGTATATTTCTTTTGGAATATTACTCCATAATATTATACACTTTAACATTCAGGAGATTGTTTTGTAGGATAAAAGTATTTTCATATTCTTTCTTATTTCCACTTAATTTTAGAATTTTAAATTTGTCAGCAGTTATCGTAAGCTTCCATCTCTTACAATATTCGCTAACAACACCCAATTGTGTTTGTAATTCAAGTTTTGTGGTAGGAATTAACATAGTGTCATCAGCATGTAACAAGGCAAATAAGTTTATGTATAAATTCAACTGTTCTTCATCAATAATGACCCCAATACACTGATAAGCAACAAGACATGCTTCAAAAGGGGGCAAATTCCCTCCTTGTCAACTCCTTTAAAACAATTAAAATATTCAGTTGTTTGACCATTTCCTGAGAGACATGGTTTGATATCACTGTACATTAATTGAATAATTGTGAGACATTTACCAGTGATTCCATATTTTAGGAGTTTGCTCCACATACCTATTGTCCAGACACAATCAGGGGCTTTTTCAAAGTCTATAAAAGCACAGAAAATATTTCTTTTTTGAGATTTCAATAGCTGTACAAGACTATATAGTGTAGAAGTGTGATCACAAGTCGAATAACCATGAACTATGTTTGTACTACTGTGATTGTCGAATATGAGTTTAAATATGCAGTTAGTCTATTGTTCAATACAGATGTAAATAATTTACTCATACAAGAGAGCAGTGTTATTGGTCTATAGTTCTTAGGATCTTTGTAGTCTCCGTTATATTTATATACAGGTCCAATAGCTCATTTTAATCACAGCTCGTGGAAATATCCTGCATCAGTGATGTTGTTGACTAAATTAGTATGGGTCACAACCATGTTGTCAAAAGGAATCTTCTAAATGTAAAATATATTCGTTAAGGAAACTATCGACTCGACTTGACTTGTTGGTATTTAACTGCTTTAATGCAGTTCAATTTCTTCCTCAGTAATTGGATGATAAAGGAAATCATTAGCTTCATCAGTAACAACACTGATGTCTTCTGTTGATCCATCGTCTGCACCATGGTCATTTAACTTTGACATGATCAAACAGTTTGACAAGGGGAGGTAGTTCCTCATCCATTTTAACCTGCTTCAGTATTTTCCCAAAACATTTGTTGTTTTTCTGTAACTTATTCTAATATCACCACTATATTTGAGTAAAACTTTTTGCATGATCACATTTTATTTGTAATTGTTCTGTTTGTATTAAAGTTTCGTTTTATTACATAGTGTCCAGGTGCTACTTTGCACCAGTTTACATGTTTTCTTGTTTCCATGACCCTTTGTGCTATTTTCTATATATTCACCAACTGTGTTCCAAGCTCATGTGGCAAACCATTCATCAATGTTATCAATAATACCGTTGACATTTCACTCATATCTTTGTCTTTGGGCAAATTATTTATGCAGCCATTGATTTGATTAATGCCAGTTGTGTTCAGGGTTATCAACAAACTCTGGAAAGAGATTCTAGTTCCATTTTCCTATCTAGATCACTTCTAGGACAATTTGTCCAACAGACCAGTTTGAATGATAAGTGTAATATGAATGGTTAGTAAACAGAGTTGACAGAATGCACATCTGAAAACAAAGGATCAAAATCGGAGACAGAAAACGGAGTGGTGCTAAGGAAAACATTAAAAGAGGCAATAGCACTTTCTGTAACTGTAGAGTCGTTACACGTCATTGTGTCGGGCATGCAATCTCCCCGACTGTATGGTTCTTCCACATACAGTAGGGCGGCCGGGTAGCCTACTGGTTAAAGCGTTCGCTCGTCACGCCGAAGACCCGGGTTCGATTCCCGACATGGGTACAATGTGTGAAGCCCATTTCTGGTGACCCCCGCCGTGATATTGCTGGAATATTGCTAAGAGCGGCGTAAAACCATACTCACTCACTCACTCACTCCACATACAGTAAGTGAGTGAATTGGGTTTAATGCCAACTTAAACATAATTTCCTATACATCACAAACATTACAACATTGGTGAAGCCCACGAGCACGGGAATGGTGCTGACAGGCCTATCCGGTTTAATAGGTCTAATTTTTTCAATAATTTTCTAGGACTATTTAATTTGTGGGGGGATAAGATCCCAGGGCTGGGATATAGATAAAAAATAATAATCGGCGCCGAACATTTGTGAAAAAATAGTAATGCTGCAGGTTGTTGAATAAAAAGAAATTGTGTGCCAGGTTTTTTTCCGGCTCGTGGTTTTAGATAAAAAGAATATTATACGTGACCGTAGGGTTCGACATCCAGTTCTTTCTCTGTAATGCGTCATTGATGTTCCTCCGTTGTGCATATACACACAATTATTAGGGCTCCCTGCCATCCTGGCAAGAGCCCTATTGTAATTGTTCGATTTATTATTATTATTATTATTTATTATTATTATTATTATTATTATTATTATTATTCCGCCGATTTTTGTTCCAATCCTACCTCCAAAACTACTGCTCAGAATCTCTTCAAAATTTCCACAAAGATAGCTTAGGTCCTGAAGCAGATACCACAAAAATCCCAAGACTCTAGACTCAAAGACTAAGGGCAGATAACTCAAAACAACTTTAAAAATCGCGATTTCAACAGCTAATATCTCCGCCACGAAAGCTCCAAAGACTTCCAAAATTCTTGAACTGGTGCGCAATCAGATGGCCAACAAATTCTCTACACATCCAATGTAGCGAAATTGCTTCGTTTGGCCTCCAGATCGGATTAAGTGTTTTGGCACTGTTTTTTAGCAGATATCTCAGTACTTGACTCCCAAAATCTCCTCAGCTCAAACTACCAGCTCCAAAGCTTCCAAACTCTCCAGACTTTGGCTCCAAGTACCATACTAACAACTTCAAAGAAAAAATTCTGAGATATGTCTTCAATGGCCGCCATATTGACTGCAACTTCCGGCTGAAAGTTATTTTCAAACTTTTTATAGGACATCTTTAGCAAGCTCTAGCATTGGAAACTTATCAGGTAAGGCACTTGAACAACTACTGATGAGTCTTGCTTTGGTTGCTGAACAAGATCTATTCTTGCTCTTATGTCAAAAGTCACGTGATGTGGCGGCCATATTGGATTTTGGTAGCCTCTCATATTTTTACTTTGCAAACTACGTAGCTGCTAAAGTTCTTGATAGAAAGTGCTACAAATTACCACAATGCACCAGCATCAGACGCTGAACATTTCCTGTTCTTAGCTGTTTGTCAAAAGTTGCGTCATTTAGCGTCCATATTGGATTAAAGACCGTGAAAATGCCAAAAGTGATAAAAACGGCACAAAACAGCATATATCTCCGCCAAAATTGCTCCAATAGCTACCCTATTTTGCATGTGACACCGTCATGAGATACCGATCATTTTCGATCGGGCCGTCAAAATGGATATTTCCAGCCGTTTGGCCGCCATCTTGGATTTAAGTTTTTCTTCGTCAGGTTGCCATGGAAACCAAACTTGACAACGAAATGAATTGATATTCACAGCACTATTAGATACAGACCATGGGAAGATGTCTGCAAAGTTTCAGCTTTGTAAGTTAAATAGTTCGTGAGAAAATGACAAAACAGAGTTTTGGTGGACAGACGCGCGGACGGACGGCGGACATGCATATCATCAAAATTTACCTATACATGTGCTAGAACTGGTCGGGGTAATGCATAATTACCAACCACTTCCACCATACATGCAATAACAGTCGCGTGAGAGCTCGCCAAAAAAAGTACATTTTCGTTTGACGGACCACCTAAATGACCTTGACCCCGTGACCTTGGTGACCTTGAATTTTTTTAAATGGTTTTAGTCCAGCTACCCGATCCCAGGGTCAAAAGTGCCAAAATCGCAAAAATAAGGATTTCTTATTAGGGCTCCCTGCCATCCTGGCAAGAGCCCTATTGTAATTGTTCGATTTATTATTATTATTATTATTTATTATTATTATTATTATTATTATTATTATTATTCCGCCGATTTTTGTTCCAATCCTACCTCCAAAACTACTGCTCAGAATCTCTTCAAAATTTCCACAAAGATAGCTTAGGTCCTGAAGCAGATACCACAAAAATCCCAAGACTCTAGACTCAAAGACTAAGGGCAGATAACTCAAAACAACTTTAAAAATCGCGATTTCAACAGCTAATATCTCCGCCACGAAAGCTCCAAAGACTTCCAAAATTCTTGAACTGGTGCGCAATCAGATGGCCAACAAATTCTCTACACATCCAATGTAGCGAAATTGCTTCGTTTGGCCTCCAGATCGGATTAAGTGTTTTGGCACTGTTTTTTAGCAGATATCTCAGTACTTGACTCCCAAAATCTCCTCAGCTCAAACTACCAGCTCCAAAGCTTCCAAACTCTCCAGACTTTGGCTCCAAGTACCATACTAACAACTTCAAAGAAAAAATTCTGAGATATGTCTTCAATGGCCGCCATATTGACTGCAACTTCCGGCTGAAAGTTATTTTCAAACTTTTTATAGGACATCTTTAGCAAGCTCTAGCATTGGAAACTTATCAGGTAAGGCACTTGAACAACTACTGATGAGTCTTGCTTTGGTTGCTGAACAAGATCTATTCTTGCTCTTATGTCAAAAGTCACGTGATGTGGCGGCCATATTGGATTTTGGTAGCCTCTCATATTTTTACTTTGCAAACTACGTAGCTGCTAAAGTTCTTGATAGAAAGTGCTACAAATTACCACAATGCACCAGCATCAGACGCTGAACATTTCCTGTTCTTAGCTGTTTGTCAAAAGTTGCGTCATTTAGCGTCCATATTGGATTAAAGACCGTGAAAATGCCAAAAGTGATAAAAACGGCACAAAACAGCATATATCTCCGCCAAAATTGCTCCAATAGCTACCCTATTTTGCATGTGACACCGTCATGAGATACCGATCATTTTCGATCGGGCCGTCAAAATGGATATTTCCAGCCGTTTGGCCGCCATCTTGGATTTAAGTTTTTCTTCGTCAGGTTGCCATGGAAACCAAACTTGACAACGAAATGAATTGATATTCACAGCACTATTAGATACAGACCATGGGAAGATGTCTGCAAAGTTTCAGCTTTGTAAGTTAAATAGTTCGTGAGAAAATGACAAAACAGAGTTTTGGTGGACAGACGCGCGGACGGACGGCGGACATGCATATCATCAAAATTTACCTATACATGTGCTAGAACTGGTCGGGGTAATGCATAATTACCAACCACTTCCACCATACATGCAATAACAGTCGCGTGAGAGCTCGCCAAAAAAAGTACATTTTCGTTTGACGGACCACCTAAATGACCTTGACCCCGTGACCTTGGTGACCTTGAATTTTTTTAAATGGTTTTAGTCCAGCTACCCGATCCCAGGGTCAAAAGTGCCAAAATCGCAAAAATAAGGATTTCTTATTAGGGCTCCCTGCCATCCTGGCAAGAGCCCTATTGTAATTGTTCGATTTATTATTATTATTATTATTTATTATTATTATTATTATTATTATTATTATTATTCCGCCGATTTTTGTTCCAATCCTACCTCCAAAACTACTGCTCAGAATCTCTTCAAAATTTCCACAAAGATAGCTTAGGTCCTGAAGCAGATACCACAAAAATCCCAAGACTCTAGACTCAAAGACTAAGGGCAGATAACTCAAAACAACTTTAAAAATCGCGATTTCAACAGCTAATATCTCCGCCACGAAAGCTCCAAAGACTTCCAAAATTCTTGAACTGGTGCGCAATCAGATGGCCAACAAATTCTCTACACATCCAATGTAGCGAAATTGCTTCGTTTGGCCTCCAGATCGGATTAAGTGTTTTGGCACTGTTTTTTAGCAGATATCTCAGTACTTGACTCCCAAAATCTCCTCAGCTCAAACTACCAGCTCCAAAGCTTCCAAACTCTCCAGACTTTGGCTCCAAGTACCATACTAACAACTTCAAAGAAAAAATTCTGAGATATGTCTTCAATGGCCGCCATATTGACTGCAACTTCCGGCTGAAAGTTATTTTCAAACTTTTTATAGGACATCTTTAGCAAGCTCTAGCATTGGAAACTTATCAGGTAAGGCACTTGAACAACTACTGATGAGTCTTGCTTTGGTTGCTGAACAAGATCTATTCTTGCTCTTATGTCAAAAGTCACGTGATGTGGCGGCCATATTGGATTTTGGTAGCCTCTCATATTTTTACTTTGCAAACTACGTAGCTGCTAAAGTTCTTGATAGAAAGTGCTACAAATTACCACAATGCACCAGCATCAGACGCTGAACATTTCCTGTTCTTAGCTGTTTGTCAAAAGTTGCGTCATTTAGCGTCCATATTGGATTAAAGACCGTGAAAATGCCAAAAGTGATAAAAACGGCACAAAACAGCATATATCTCCGCCAAAATTGCTCCAATAGCTACCCTATTTTGCATGTGACACCGTCATGAGATACCGATCATTTTCGATCGGGCCGTCAAAATGGATATTTCCAGCCGTTTGGCCGCCATCTTGGATTTAAGTTTTTCTTCGTCAGGTTGCCATGGAAACCAAACTTGACAACGAAATGAATTGATATTCACAGCACTATTAGATACAGACCATGGGAAGATGTCTGCAAAGTTTCAGCTTTGTAAGTTAAATAGTTCGTGAGAAAATGACAAAACAGAGTTTTGGTGGACAGACGCGCGGACGGACGGCGGACATGCATATCATCAAAATTTACCTATACATGTGCTAGAACTGGTCGGGGTAATGCATAATTACCAACCACTTCCACCATACATGCAATAACAGTCGCGTGAGAGCTCGCCAAAAAAAGTACATTTTCGTTTGACGGACCACCTAAATGACCTTGACCCCGTGACCTTGGTGACCTTGAATTTTTTTAAATGGTTTTAGTCCAGCTACCCGATCCCAGGGTCAAAAGTGCCAAAATCGCAAAAATAAGGATTTCTTATTAGGGCTCCCTGCCATCCTGGCAAGAGCCCTATTGTAATTGTTCGATTTATTATTATTATTATTATTTATTATTATTATTATTATTATTATTATTATTATTCCGCCGATTTTTGTTCCAATCCTACCTCCAAAACTACTGCTCAGAATCTCTTCAAAATTTCCACAAAGATAGCTTAGGTCCTGAAGCAGATACCACAAAAATCCCAAGACTCTAGACTCAAAGACTAAGGGCAGATAACTCAAAACAACTTTAAAAATCGCGATTTCAACAGCTAATATCTCCGCCACGAAAGCTCCAAAGACTTCCAAAATTCTTGAACTGGTGCGCAATCAGATGGCCAACAAATTCTCTACACATCCAATGTAGCGAAATTGCTTCGTTTGGCCTCCAGATCGGATTAAGTGTTTTGGCACTGTTTTTTAGCAGATATCTCAGTACTTGACTCCCAAAATCTCCTCAGCTCAAACTACCAGCTCCAAAGCTTCCAAACTCTCCAGACTTTGGCTCCAAGTACCATACTAACAACTTCAAAGAAAAAATTCTGAGATATGTCTTCAATGGCCGCCATATTGACTGCAACTTCCGGCTGAAAGTTATTTTCAAACTTTTTATAGGACATCTTTAGCAAGCTCTAGCATTGGAAACTTATCAGGTAAGGCACTTGAACAACTACTGATGAGTCTTGCTTTGGTTGCTGAACAAGATCTATTCTTGCTCTTATGTCAAAAGTCACGTGATGTGGCGGCCATATTGGATTTTGGTAGCCTCTCATATTTTTACTTTGCAAACTACGTAGCTGCTAAAGTTCTTGATAGAAAGTGCTACAAATTACCACAATGCACCAGCATCAGACGCTGAACATTTCCTGTTCTTAGCTGTTTGTCAAAAGTTGCGTCATTTAGCGTCCATATTGGATTAAAGACCGTGAAAATGCCAAAAGTGATAAAAACGGCACAAAACAGCATATATCTCCGCCAAAATTGCTCCAATAGCTACCCTATTTTGCATGTGACACCGTCATGAGATACCGATCATTTTCGATCGGGCCGTCAAAATGGATATTTCCAGCCGTTTGGCCGCCATCTTGGATTTAAGTTTTTCTTCGTCAGGTTGCCATGGAAACCAAACTTGACAACGAAATGAATTGATATTCACAGCACTATTAGATACAGACCATGGGAAGATGTCTGCAAAGTTTCAGCTTTGTAAGTTAAATAGTTCGTGAGAAAATGACAAAACAGAGTTTTGGTGGACAGACGCGCGGACGGACGGCGGACATGCATATCATCAAAATTTACCTATACATGTGCTAGAACTGGTCGGGGTAATGCATAATTACCAACCACTTCCACCATACATGCAATAACAGTCGCGTGAGAGCTCGCCAAAAAAAGTACATTTTCGTTTGACGGACCACCTAAATGACCTTGACCCCGTGACCTTGGTGACCTTGAATTTTTTTAAATGGTTTTAGTCCAGCTACCCGATCCCAGGGTCAAAAGTGCCAAAATCGCAAAAATAAGGATTTCTTATTAGGGCTCCCTGCCATCCTGGCAAGAGCCCTATTGTAATTGTTCGATTTATTATTATTATTATTATTTATTATTATTATTATTATTATTATTATTATTATTCCGCCGATTTTTGTTCCAATCCTACCTCCAAAACTACTGCTCAGAATCTCTTCAAAATTTCCACAAAGATAGCTTAGGTCCTGAAGCAGATACCACAAAAATCCCAAGACTCTAGACTCAAAGACTAAGGGCAGATAACTCAAAACAACTTTAAAAATCGCGATTTCAACAGCTAATATCTCCGCCACGAAAGCTCCAAAGACTTCCAAAATTCTTGAACTGGTGCGCAATCAGATGGCCAACAAATTCTCTACACATCCAATGTAGCGAAATTGCTTCGTTTGGCCTCCAGATCGGATTAAGTGTTTTGGCACTGTTTTTTAGCAGATATCTCAGTACTTGACTCCCAAAATCTCCTCAGCTCAAACTACCAGCTCCAAAGCTTCCAAACTCTCCAGACTTTGGCTCCAAGTACCATACTAACAACTTCAAAGAAAAAATTCTGAGATATGTCTTCAATGGCCGCCATATTGACTGCAACTTCCGGCTGAAAGTTATTTTCAAACTTTTTATAGGACATCTTTAGCAAGCTCTAGCATTGGAAACTTATCAGGTAAGGCACTTGAACAACTACTGATGAGTCTTGCTTTGGTTGCTGAACAAGATCTATTCTTGCTCTTATGTCAAAAGTCACGTGATGTGGCGGCCATATTGGATTTTGGTAGCCTCTCATATTTTTACTTTGCAAACTACGTAGCTGCTAAAGTTCTTGATAGAAAGTGCTACAAATTACCACAATGCACCAGCATCAGACGCTGAACATTTCCTGTTCTTAGCTGTTTGTCAAAAGTTGCGTCATTTAGCGTCCATATTGGATTAAAGACCGTGAAAATGCCAAAAGTGATAAAAACGGCACAAAACAGCATATATCTCCGCCAAAATTGCTCCAATAGCTACCCTATTTTGCATGTGACACCGTCATGAGATACCGATCATTTTCGATCGGGCCGTCAAAATGGATATTTCCAGCCGTTTGGCCGCCATCTTGGATTTAAGTTTTTCTTCGTCAGGTTGCCATGGAAACCAAACTTGACAACGAAATGAATTGATATTCACAGCACTATTAGATACAGACCATGGGAAGATGTCTGCAAAGTTTCAGCTTTGTAAGTTAAATAGTTCGTGAGAAAATGACAAAACAGAGTTTTGGTGGACAGACGCGCGGACGGACGGCGGACATGCATATCATCAAAATTTACCTATACATGTGCTAGAACTGGTCGGGGTAATGCATAATTACCAACCACTTCCACCATACATGCAATAACAGTCGCGTGAGAGCTCGCCAAAAAAAGTACATTTTCGTTTGACGGACCACCTAAATGACCTTGACCCCGTGACCTTGGTGACCTTGAATTTTTTTAAATGGTTTTAGTCCAGCTACCCGATCCCAGGGTCAAAAGTGCCAAAATCGCAAAAATAAGGATTTCTTATTAGGGCTCCCTGCCATCCTGGCAAGAGCCCTATTGTAATTGTTCGATTTATTAGGGCTCCCTGCCATCCTGGCAAGAGCCCTATTGTAATTGTTCGATTTATTATTATTATTATTATTATTCTTTATTATTATTATTATTATTATTATTATTATTCCGGCGTTTTTTGTTCCAATCCTACCTCCAAAACTACTGCTCAGAATGTCTTCAAAATTTCCACAAAGATACCTTAGATCCTGAAGCAGATACCACAAAAATCTCAAGACTCTAGACTCAAAGACTAAGGGCAGATAACTCAAAACAACCTTAAAAATTGCATATTTCAACAGCTAAAATCTCCGCCAAGAAATGTCCAAAGACTTCCAAAATTCCTGAACAGATCCGGAATCAGATGCCCAACAAAATCTCTACACATCCAATGTAGCGAAATTGCTTCGTTTGGCCTCCATATTGGATTAAGTGTTTTGGCACTGTTTTTTACCAAATTTCTCAGTACTTGACTCCCCAAATCTCCTCAGCTCAAACTACCAGCTCAAAAGCTTCCAAACTCTCCACACTTTGGCTCCAAGTACCATACTAACAACTTCAAAAAAAAAATGCTGAGATATGTCTTCAATGGCCGCCATATTGACTCCAACTTCCGGCTGAAAGTTATTTTGAAACTTTTTATAGGACATCTTTAGCAAGCTCTAGCATTGGAAACTTATCAGGTAAGGCATTTGAACAACTTCTGTTGAGTCTTGCTTTGGTTGCTGAACAATATCTCTTCTTGCTCTTATGTCAAAAGTCACGTGATGTGGCGGCCATATTGGATTTTGCTAGCCTCTCATATTTTTACTTTGCAAACTACGTAGCTGCTAAAGTTCTCGATAGAAAGTGCTACAAATGACCACAATGCACCAGCATCAGACGCTGAACATTTCATGTTCTTAGCTGTTTGTCAAAAGTTGCGTCATTTAGCGTCCATATTGGATTAAAGACCGTGAAAATGCCAAAAGTGATAAAAACGGCACAAAACAGCATATATCTCCGCCAAAATTGCTCCAATAGCTACCATATTTTGCATGTGACACCGTCATAACATACCGATCATTTTCGATCCAGGCCTAAAAATGGATATTTCCAGCCGTTTGGCCGCCATCTTGGATTTAAGGTTTTTGTCGTCAGGTTGCCATGGAAACCAAACTTGACGACGGAATGCATTGATATTCACAGCACTATTAGATACAGACCATGGGAAGATGTCTGCAAAGTTTCAGCTTTGTAAGTTAGATAGTTCGTGAGAAAACGACAAAACAGAGTTTTGGTGGACAGACGCGCGGACGGACGGCGGACATGCATATCATCAAAATTTACCTATACATGTGCTAGAACTGGTCGGGGTAATGCATAATTACCAACCACTTCAACCATACATGCAATAACAGTCGCGTCAGAGCTCGCCAAAAAAAGTACATTTTCGTTTTACGGACCACCTAAATGACCTTGACCCCGTGACCTTGGTGACCTTGAATTTTTTTAAATGGTTTTAGTCCAGCTACCCGATCCCGGGGTCAAAAGTGCCAAAATCGCAAAAATAAGAATTTCTTATTAGGGCTCCCTGCCATCCTGGCAAGAGCCCTATTGTAATTGTTCGATTTATTATTATTATTATTATTATTCTTTATTATTATTATTATTATTATTATTATTATTCCGGCGTTTTTTGTTCCAATCCTACCTCCAAAACTACTGCTCAGAATGTCTTCAAAATTTCCACAAAGATACCTTAGATCCTGAAGCAGATACCACAAAAATCTCAAGACTCTAGACTCAAAGACTAAGGGCAGATAACTCAAAACAACCTTAAAAATTGCATATTTCAACAGCTAAAATCTCCGCCAAGAAATGTCCAAAGACTTCCAAAATTCCTGAACAGATCCGGAATCAGATGCCCAACAAAATCTCTACACATCCAATGTAGCGAAATTGCTTCGTTTGGCCTCCATATTGGATTAAGTGTTTTGGCACTGTTTTTTACCAAATTTCTCAGTACTTGACTCCCCAAATCTCCTCAGCTCAAACTACCAGCTCAAAAGCT
Organism: Haliotis rufescens; assembly: GCF_023055435.1. Classification (NCBI taxonomy): domain Eukaryota; kingdom Metazoa; phylum Mollusca; class Gastropoda; order Lepetellida; family Haliotidae; genus Haliotis; species Haliotis rufescens. The sequence continues at coordinate 76,459,576 of NW_025963779.1, read as the reverse complement.
TCCAAACTCTCCACACTTTGGCTCCAAGTACCATACTAACAACTTCAAAGAAAATATACGTATGTGATATGTTGTCCTGATAGCCCTTGTCCTGGCGATTCCAGAACACCAAACAGATTAACTCTAGCTCAACAGACAACGAAACTACAGAGAGTTGAAAATAGCACTCTTTGGCCCAGGTCCATAAACTTGCCAAATAGCACAACTCTAAATACCCGTAGCTGAACTCTAAATACCCGTAACTCCGAAAGTACTCGTCCGATTTCGACCAGATTTTGTATATGTATATTGAGTGGGGATGTCTGCTACCACGACCAATTGTAGCGACATAGGAAATAAGACGACGGGGAGAGAAATGATGCATAATTTATGTATAACAACATCTTTCAGCATCTTGCTCCTAACCAGATCATTCTATAACTGGCAGACTAGGCAATCTTTAGTATTTACATGTGCCATTCGATATTGAAATGCAGTCAAAAATCACAAATCCTACATACATCAAACTCTTATTTCACATGTCATTTAGTGGGGGTGACATGAGTATTTTACGAACTCTTCAAACATTTTTTAAAGTAAAAGACACTGAAAGAAGCAGCAGTAACATGACAAATAAGTCCCGTTCACTGCACTTCAATCGACAGCAATACTCGTGCATACGATTCCGTTCTCTTAGCGCTATACGCTACATTATTGTCGGTATAGGTTTATTTATATAACAAACTACAGTCTGTAGTACGTGAGCTTTGTGTATAGTTTTAGGCTATTGACCACAGAAATCAGTTATCAGGGTCAAATGAGATACAGTGTTAAAACAGCTGATGGACAACGCAAGTAGAAACGGACTATAGAAATACATTTACGTTTGCGCTCGTACGTTCAACGGTTCTGTATAGAAACTTGGAGTAAATATCAACATCGCATGTTTTGTTATGTGAAAGCTCATATCTGCATCAATTGGCGCGAATTCACAATACACATTGTCAACAGACTTAAGCAAAGAACTGCGCATACATGTGTATTGGCCTCACAGCGTGCCAGCGTACCTCAGTCCCATGCGGCTGGGTCGGTCGGTCGGTTGCATATTGGAACGTGATCCACGTGCACGGGAATGGTATGGTGAGACAGCTATAGCCGGGTCGTCCGAGAGCCGCGTGTGGGGTGCTTCAGTCAAAACATGACCTACATCCCGCCCGAAGTGTTGCCTCCTTCATAAATGCTGTTCAGACTGTGGGATTTACGGTAGGTTTGTGATTGAAAGTTTGATATCGCTGAACTCTCCGATTAATGTACTATCTTTTAAACGTACTTGTCATAATTTTGTTACTACAACAGACAGGTTCACTTCATGTTTCGACGGTAGCGATTTCTATAGTCTGTTTCATTATGGATTTTCTTCACGCTGTTTTCAGTAGTCTCTGCTAGCAGAAAGCACGCATTTTGTACGTTTGTGATTTAATATCGCTGAACTCTCCGTTTAATTTACTGGTACTTGTCATAATTGTATTACCGCAACTTCTAAGTACAGTAACCGACGGGTTATATGTTAACTTCATGTTTCGATAGCAGCGATTTCTATAGTCTGTTTCATTATGGATTTTCTTCACGCTGTTTTCAGTAGTCTTTGCCAGCAGAAAGCACGCATTTTGTACGTTTGTGATTGAAAGTTTAATATCGCTGAACTCTCCGTTTAATTTACTGGTACTTGTCTTAATTGTATTACCACAATTTCAAATAATAACAGACCATTTATATGTTCACTTCGTTTCAATAGTAGCGACTTCTATAGTCTGTTTCTGTATAGATTCTCTTCATGCTGTATGTAATACATTCTGCCAGCGAAAAGTGCACAGTTTCCCGTACTTGCACGGTAGATCCATCCTGTTGCTCCCTGTCTAAAAGAATCGTTGTACAACATGTTGTTGTTTTTTATATAAAATGCCTTGTCTTTCCTTCGAACGGATTTCCGCACTATCAAACTACCACTTTATGATCTGAACCTGTTCATTATTAATAATTCCATTTTTCTGAAAGATCCCAGATATAATGCCGACTTTAAGGAGTATTATTTACCAATAGCATTATGGATTAGAAACCAGTCCCGTTCTCAACCTACTTAAGTGCATTGATCTCCATTGTGTTTACAGCTAATCTTCTTTTAAACTTTGATCACAAACGCTTGGAAGGCTTGGGGTTTTCTTAGCTGATTGGTTGAATTGCTTCAACAATGACATGACAAGAGGTGACCGACATGTGTTGTTACTGTTAGAGAATGTCCCAAGCCATCTCATCCCTGAGCACGAGTCAAATTACAAGATCCATTTCCTGCATATTACAATAACAAGTCACCAACACCTCTGCGTGCTGGTACCTTCCATACTTAACAGGTACAGGGCCAAAATGGGAATTTTTTTCTTGGTCAAAACGGACAGGTGAAATATCCTATTGATAATCCAGATCCTATTATAGTCGTACACAGTATGGCACATATCCTTCCTCATATCGGAATGCACTTATATAACAACAGGAGAAAATGCCTTAATGGTAATAGATTAGGGCCATTAAGAACTCTGTGCAATTTTGCAAAAGTACTTCTATGAATAGAACAGGATCCGCTTCTACAATCCTAACCAGCAGGAGCCCGACATCGCTGCTCGCAGCTATATTTATTATTATTATTATTTATTATTATTATTATTATTATTATTATTATTATTCCGCCGATTTTTGTTCCAATCCTACCTCCAAAACTACTGCTCAGAATCTCTTCAAAATTTCCACAAAGATAGCTTAGGTCCTGAAGCAGATACCACAAAAATCCCAAGACTCTAGACTCAAAGACTAAGGGCAGATAACTCAAAACAACTTTAAAAATCGCGATTTCAACAGCTAATATCTCCGCCACGAAAGCTCCAAAGACTTCCAAAATTCTTGAACTGGTGCGCAATCAGATGGCCAACAAATTCTCTACACATCCAATGTAGCGAAATTGCTTCGTTTGGCCTCCAGATCGGATTAAGTGTTTTGGCACTGTTTTTTAGCAGATATCTCAGTACTTGACTCCCAAAATCTCCTCAGCTCAAACTACCAGCTCCAAAGCTTCCAAACTCTCCAGACTTTGGCTCCAAGTACCATACTAACAACTTCAAAGAAAAAATTCTGAGATATGTCTTCAATGGCCGCCATATTGACTGCAACTTCCGGCTGAAAGTTATTTTCAAACTTTTTATAGGACATCTTTAGCAAGCTCTAGCATTGGAAACTTATCAGGTAAGGCACTTGAACAACTACTGATGAGTCTTGCTTTGGTTGCTGAACAAGATCTATTCTTGCTCTTATGTCAAAAGTCACGTGATGTGGCGGCCATATTGGATTTTGGTAGCCTCTCATATTTTTACTTTGCAAACTACGTAGCTGCTAAAGTTCTTGATAGAAAGTGCTACAAATTACCACAATGCACCAGCATCAGACGCTGAACATTTCCTGTTCTTAGCTGTTTGTCAAAAGTTGCGTCATTTAGCGTCCATATTGGATTAAAGACCGTGAAAATGCCAAAAGTGATAAAAACGGCACAAAACAGCATATATCTCCGCCAAAATTGCTCCAATAGCTACCCTATTTTGCATGTGACACCGTCATGAGATACCGATCATTTTCGATCGGGCCGTCAAAATGGATATTTCCAGCCGTTTGGCCGCCATCTTGGATTTAAGTTTTTCTTCGTCAGGTTGCCATGGAAACCAAACTTGACAACGAAATGAATTGATATTCACAGCACTATTAGATACAGACCATGGGAAGATGTCTGCAAAGTTTCAGCTTTGTAAGTTAAATAGTTCGTGAGAAAATGACAAAACAGAGTTTTGGTGGACAGACGCGCGGACGGACGGCGGACATGCATATCATCAAAATTTACCTATACATGTGCTAGAACTGGTCGGGGTAATGCATAATTACCAACCACTTCCACCATACATGCAATAACAGTCGCGTGAGAGCTCGCCAAAAAAAGTACATTTTCGTTTGACGGACCACCTAAATGACCTTGACCCCGTGACCTTGGTGACCTTGAATTTTTTTAAATGGTTTTAGTCCAGCTACCCGATCCCAGGGTCAAAAGTGCCAAAATCGCAAAAATAAGGATTTCTTATTAGGGCTCCCTGCCATCCTGGCAAGAGCCCTATTGTAATTGTTCGATTTATTATTATTATTATTATTTATTATTATTATTATTATTATTATTATTATTATTCCGCCGATTTTTGTTCCAATCCTACCTCCAAAACTACTGCTCAGAATCTCTTCAAAATTTCCACAAAGATAGCTTAGGTCCTGAAGCAGATACCACAAAAATCCCAAGACTCTAGACTCAAAGACTAAGGGCAGATAACTCAAAACAACTTTAAAAATCGCGATTTCAACAGCTAATATCTCCGCCACGAAAGCTCCAAAGACTTCCAAAATTCTTGAACTGGTGCGCAATCAGATGGCCAACAAATTCTCTACACATCCAATGTAGCGAAATTGCTTCGTTTGGCCTCCAGATCGGATTAAGTGTTTTGGCACTGTTTTTTAGCAGATATCTCAGTACTTGACTCCCAAAATCTCCTCAGCTCAAACTACCAGCTCCAAAGCTTCCAAACTCTCCAGACTTTGGCTCCAAGTACCATACTAACAACTTCAAAGAAAAAATTCTGAGATATGTCTTCAATGGCCGCCATATTGACTGCAACTTCCGGCTGAAAGTTATTTTCAAACTTTTTATAGGACATCTTTAGCAAGCTCTAGCATTGGAAACTTATCAGGTAAGGCACTTGAACAACTACTGATGAGTCTTGCTTTGGTTGCTGAACAAGATCTATTCTTGCTCTTATGTCAAAAGTCACGTGATGTGGCGGCCATATTGGATTTTGGTAGCCTCTCATATTTTTACTTTGCAAACTACGTAGCTGCTAAAGTTCTTGATAGAAAGTGCTACAAATTACCACAATGCACCAGCATCAGACGCTGAACATTTCCTGTTCTTAGCTGTTTGTCAAAAGTTGCGTCATTTAGCGTCCATATTGGATTAAAGACCGTGAAAATGCCAAAAGTGATAAAAACGGCACAAAACAGCATATATCTCCGCCAAAATTGCTCCAATAGCTACCCTATTTTGCATGTGACACCGTCATGAGATACCGATCATTTTCGATCGGGCCGTCAAAATGGATATTTCCAGCCGTTTGGCCGCCATCTTGGATTTAAGTTTTTCTTCGTCAGGTTGCCATGGAAACCAAACTTGACAACGAAATGAATTGATATTCACAGCACTATTAGATACAGACCATGGGAAGATGTCTGCAAAGTTTCAGCTTTGTAAGTTAAATAGTTCGTGAGAAAATGACAAAACAGAGTTTTGGTGGACAGACGCGCGGACGGACGGCGGACATGCATATCATCAAAATTTACCTATACATGTGCTAGAACTGGTCGGGGTAATGCATAATTACCAACCACTTCCACCATACATGCAATAACAGTCGCGTGAGAGCTCGCCAAAAAAAGTACATTTTCGTTTGACGGACCACCTAAATGACCTTGACCCCGTGACCTTGGTGACCTTGAATTTTTTTAAATGGTTTTAGTCCAGCTACCCGATCCCAGGGTCAAAAGTGCCAAAATCGCAAAAATAAGGATTTCTTATTAGGGCTCCCTGCCATCCTGGCAAGAGCCCTATTGTAATTGTTCGATTTATTATTATTATTATTATTTATTATTATTATTATTATTATTATTATTATTATTCCGCCGATTTTTGTTCCAATCCTACCTCCAAAACTACTGCTCAGAATCTCTTCAAAATTTCCACAAAGATAGCTTAGGTCCTGAAGCAGATACCACAAAAATCCCAAGACTCTAGACTCAAAGACTAAGGGCAGATAACTCAAAACAACTTTAAAAATCGCGATTTCAACAGCTAATATCTCCGCCACGAAAGCTCCAAAGACTTCCAAAATTCTTGAACTGGTGCGCAATCAGATGGCCAACAAATTCTCTACACATCCAATGTAGCGAAATTGCTTCGTTTGGCCTCCAGATCGGATTAAGTGTTTTGGCACTGTTTTTTAGCAGATATCTCAGTACTTGACTCCCAAAATCTCCTCAGCTCAAACTACCAGCTCCAAAGCTTCCAAACTCTCCAGACTTTGGCTCCAAGTACCATACTAACAACTTCAAAGAAAAAATTCTGAGATATGTCTTCAATGGCCGCCATATTGACTGCAACTTCCGGCTGAAAGTTATTTTCAAACTTTTTATAGGACATCTTTAGCAAGCTCTAGCATTGGAAACTTATCAGGTAAGGCACTTGAACAACTACTGATGAGTCTTGCTTTGGTTGCTGAACAAGATCTATTCTTGCTCTTATGTCAAAAGTCACGTGATGTGGCGGCCATATTGGATTTTGGTAGCCTCTCATATTTTTACTTTGCAAACTACGTAGCTGCTAAAGTTCTTGATAGAAAGTGCTACAAATTACCACAATGCACCAGCATCAGACGCTGAACATTTCCTGTTCTTAGCTGTTTGTCAAAAGTTGCGTCATTTAGCGTCCATATTGGATTAAAGACCGTGAAAATGCCAAAAGTGATAAAAACGGCACAAAACAGCATATATCTCCGCCAAAATTGCTCCAATAGCTACCCTATTTTGCATGTGACACCGTCATGAGATACCGATCATTTTCGATCGGGCCGTCAAAATGGATATTTCCAGCCGTTTGGCCGCCATCTTGGATTTAAGTTTTTCTTCGTCAGGTTGCCATGGAAACCAAACTTGACAACGAAATGAATTGATATTCACAGCACTATTAGATACAGACCATGGGAAGATGTCTGCAAAGTTTCAGCTTTGTAAGTTAAATAGTTCGTGAGAAAATGACAAAACAGAGTTTTGGTGGACAGACGCGCGGACGGACGGCGGACATGCATATCATCAAAATTTACCTATACATGTGCTAGAACTGGTCGGGGTAATGCATAATTACCAACCACTTCCACCATACATGCAATAACAGTCGCGTGAGAGCTCGCCAAAAAAAGTACATTTTCGTTTGACGGACCACCTAAATGACCTTGACCCCGTGACCTTGGTGACCTTGAATTTTTTTAAATGGTTTTAGTCCAGCTACCCGATCCCAGGGTCAAAAGTGCCAAAATCGCAAAAATAAGGATTTCTTATTAGGGCTCCCTGCCATCCTGGCAAGAGCCCTATTGTAATTGTTCGATTTATTATTATTATTATTATTTATTATTATTATTATTATTATTATTATTATTATTCCGCCGATTTTTGTTCCAATCCTACCTCCAAAACTACTGCTCAGAATCTCTTCAAAATTTCCACAAAGATAGCTTAGGTCCTGAAGCAGATACCACAAAAATCCCAAGACTCTAGACTCAAAGACTAAGGGCAGATAACTCAAAACAACTTTAAAAATCGCGATTTCAACAGCTAATATCTCCGCCACGAAAGCTCCAAAGACTTCCAAAATTCTTGAACTGGTGCGCAATCAGATGGCCAACAAATTCTCTACACATCCAATGTAGCGAAATTGCTTCGTTTGGCCTCCAGATCGGATTAAGTGTTTTGGCACTGTTTTTTAGCAGATATCTCAGTACTTGACTCCCAAAATCTCCTCAGCTCAAACTACCAGCTCCAAAGCTTCCAAACTCTCCAGACTTTGGCTCCAAGTACCATACTAACAACTTCAAAGAAAAAATTCTGAGATATGTCTTCAATGGCCGCCATATTGACTGCAACTTCCGGCTGAAAGTTATTTTCAAACTTTTTATAGGACATCTTTAGCAAGCTCTAGCATTGGAAACTTATCAGGTAAGGCACTTGAACAACTACTGATGAGTCTTGCTTTGGTTGCTGAACAAGATCTATTCTTGCTCTTATGTCAAAAGTCACGTGATGTGGCGGCCATATTGGATTTTGGTAGCCTCTCATATTTTTACTTTGCAAACTACGTAGCTGCTAAAGTTCTTGATAGAAAGTGCTACAAATTACCACAATGCACCAGCATCAGACGCTGAACATTTCCTGTTCTTAGCTGTTTGTCAAAAGTTGCGTCATTTAGCGTCCATATTGGATTAAAGACCGTGAAAATGCCAAAAGTGATAAAAACGGCACAAAACAGCATATATCTCCGCCAAAATTGCTCCAATAGCTACCCTATTTTGCATGTGACACCGTCATGAGATACCGATCATTTTCGATCGGGCCGTCAAAATGGATATTTCCAGCCGTTTGGCCGCCATCTTGGATTTAAGTTTTTCTTCGTCAGGTTGCCATGGAAACCAAACTTGACAACGAAATGAATTGATATTCACAGCACTATTAGATACAGACCATGGGAAGATGTCTGCAAAGTTTCAGCTTTGTAAGTTAAATAGTTCGTGAGAAAATGACAAAACAGAGTTTTGGTGGACAGACGCGCGGACGGACGGCGGACATGCATATCATCAAAATTTACCTATACATGTGCTAGAACTGGTCGGGGTAATGCATAATTACCAACCACTTCCACCATACATGCAATAACAGTCGCGTGAGAGCTCGCCAAAAAAAGTACATTTTCGTTTGACGGACCACCTAAATGACCTTGACCCCGTGACCTTGGTGACCTTGAATTTTTTTAAATGGTTTTAGTCCAGCTACCCGATCCCAGGGTCAAAAGTGCCAAAATCGCAAAAATAAGGATTTCTTATTAGGGCTCCCTGCCATCCTGGCAAGAGCCCTATTGTAATTGTTCGATTTATTATTATTATTATTATTTATTATTATTATTATTATTATTATTATTATTATTCCGCCGATTTTTGTTCCAATCCTACCTCCAAAACTACTGCTCAGAATCTCTTCAAAATTTCCACAAAGATAGCTTAGGTCCTGAAGCAGATACCACAAAAATCCCAAGACTCTAGACTCAAAGACTAAGGGCAGATAACTCAAAACAACTTTAAAAATCGCGATTTCAACAGCTAATATCTCCGCCACGAAAGCTCCAAAGACTTCCAAAATTCTTGAACTGGTGCGCAATCAGATGGCCAACAAATTCTCTACACATCCAATGTAGCGAAATTGCTTCGTTTGGCCTCCAGATCGGATTAAGTGTTTTGGCACTGTTTTTTAGCAGATATCTCAGTACTTGACTCCCAAAATCTCCTCAGCTCAAACTACCAGCTCCAAAGCTTCCAAACTCTCCAGACTTTGGCTCCAAGTACCATACTAACAACTTCAAAGAAAAAATTCTGAGATATGTCTTCAATGGCCGCCATATTGACTGCAACTTCCGGCTGAAAGTTATTTTCAAACTTTTTATAGGACATCTTTAGCAAGCTCTAGCATTGGAAACTTATCAGGTAAGGCACTTGAACAACTACTGATGAGTCTTGCTTTGGTTGCTGAACAAGATCTATTCTTGCTCTTATGTCAAAAGTCACGTGATGTGGCGGCCATATTGGATTTTGGTAGCCTCTCATATTTTTACTTTGCAAACTACGTAGCTGCTAAAGTTCTTGATAGAAAGTGCTACAAATTACCACAATGCACCAGCATCAGACGCTGAACATTTCCTGTTCTTAGCTGTTTGTCAAAAGTTGCGTCATTTAGCGTCCATATTGGATTAAAGACCGTGAAAATGCCAAAAGTGATAAAAACGGCACAAAACAGCATATATCTCCGCCAAAATTGCTCCAATAGCTACCCTATTTTGCATGTGACACCGTCATGAGATACCGATCATTTTCGATCGGGCCGTCAAAATGGATATTTCCAGCCGTTTGGCCGCCATCTTGGATTTAAGTTTTTCTTCGTCAGGTTGCCATGGAAACCAAACTTGACAACGAAATGAATTGATATTCACAGCACTATTAGATACAGACCATGGGAAGATGTCTGCAAAGTTTCAGCTTTGTAAGTTAAATAGTTCGTGAGAAAATGACAAAACAGAGTTTTGGTGGACAGACGCGCGGACGGACGGCGGACATGCATATCATCAAAATTTACCTATACATGTGCTAGAACTGGTCGGGGTAATGCATAATTACCAACCACTTCCACCATACATGCAATAACAGTCGCGTGAGAGCTCGCCAAAAAAAGTACATTTTCGTTTGACGGACCACCTAAATGACCTTGACCCCGTGACCTTGGTGACCTTGAATTTTTTTAAATGGTTTTAGTCCAGCTACCCGATCCCAGGGTCAAAAGTGCCAAAATCGCAAAAATAAGGATTTCTTATTAGGGCTCCCTGCCATCCTGGCAAGAGCCCTATTGTAATTGTTCGATTTATTATTATTATTATTATTTATTATTATTATTATTATTATTATTATTATTATTATTCCGCCGATTTTTGTTCCAATCCTACCTCCAAAACTACTGCTCAGAATCTCTTCAAAATTTCCACAAAGATAGCTTAGGTCCTGAAGCAGATACCACAAAAATCCCAAGACTCTAGACTCAAAGACTAAGGGCAGATAACTCAAAACAACTTTAAAAATCGCGATTTCAACAGCTAATATCTCCGCCACGAAAGCTCCAAAGACTTCCAAAATTCTTGAACTGGTGCGCAATCAGATGGCCAACAAATTCTCTACACATCCAATGTAGCGAAATTGCTTCGTTTGGCCTCCAGATCGGATTAAGTGTTTTGGCACTGTTTTTTAGCAGATATCTCAGTACTTGACTCCCAAAATCTCCTCAGCTCAAACTACCAGCTCCAAAGCTTCCAAACTCTCCAGACTTTGGCTCCAAGTACCATACTAACAACTTCGCAAAAAATATACGCATGTGATATGTTGACCTGATAGCCCTTTTCCTGACCTTTCCAGAACACCAAACCGTTTGCCTATAGCTCAATGGACAACGAAGCTACAGAGTGTTAAAAATTGGACTCTTTGGCCCAGGTCCATAAACTTGCCAAATAGCTGAACTCTAAATACCCGTAGCTGAAATCTAAATACCCGTAACTCCGTAACTACTTGTCCGATTTCGACCAGATTTGGTATATGTATATTGAGTGGGGATGTCTGCTACCACGACCAATTGTAGCGACATAGGAAATAAGACGACGGGGAGAGAAATTATGCATAATTTATGTATAACAACATCTTTCAGCATCTTGCTCCTAACCAGATCATTCTATAACTGGCTGACTAGGCAATCTTTAGTATTTACATGTGCAATTCGATATTAAAATGCAGTCACAAATCACAAATCCTACATACATCAAACTCTTATTTCACATGTTCTGGAAATGTCATTTAGTGGGGGTGACATGGGTGCTTTACGAACTCTTCAAACATTTTTTAAAGTAAAAGACACTGAAAGAAGCAGCCGTAGAATGACAAATAAGTCCCGTTCACTGCACTTCAATCGACAGCAATACTCGTGCATACGATTCCGTTCTCTTGGAGCTATACGCTACATTATTGTCGGTGTAGGTTTATTTATATAACAAACTACAGTCTGTAGTACGTGAGCTTTGTGTATAGTTTTAGGCTATGGACCACAGAAATCAGTTATCAGGGTCAATGAGATACAGTGTTAAAACAGCTGATGGACAACGCAAGCAGAAACGGACTATAGAAATACATTTACGTTTGCGCTCGTACGTTCAACGGTTCTGTATAGAAACTTGGTGTAAATATCAACATCGCATGTTTTGTTATGTCAAAGCTCATATCTACATCAATTGGCGCGAACACATTGTCAACAGAGTTAAGCAAAGAACTGCGCATACATGTTTATTGGCCTCACAGCGTGTCAGCTTACCTCAGTCCCATGCGGCTGGGTCGGTCGGTTGCATATTGGAACGTGATCCACGTGCACGGTAATGGTAGCGCGAGGCAGTGATAGCGCGATAGCGGATTACATAAGCTGCTGTCAGCGGGGTCATCTGAGAGCCACGTGTGGGCTCCTCCGGTCAAAACAGGACCCCCCCCCAGAGGACACCTCCTTCATAAATCTTTTTCGGACTGTGGGATTTACGGTAGGTTTGTGATTGAGAGTTTGATATTCCTGAACTCTCCAATTTACTCGTACTTGTCATAATTGTATTACCGCAACTTCCAAGTATAGTAACCGACGGGTTATATGTTAACTTCATGTTTCGATAGCAGCGATTTCTATAGTCTGTTTCTTTATGGATTTTCTTCACGCTGTTTTCAGTAGTCTCTGCTAGCAGAAAGCACGCATTTTGTACGTTTGTGATTTAATATCGCTGAACTCTCCGTTTAATTGACTGGTACTTGTCTTCATGTTTCGATAGCAGCGATTTCTATAGTCTGTTTCTTTATGGATTTTCTTCACGCTGTTTTCAGTAGTCTCTGCTAGCAGAAAGCACGCATTTTGTACGTTTGTGATTTAATATCGCTGAACTCTCCGTTTAATTGACTGGTACTTGTCTTAATTGTATAACCACAATTTCAAGTAATAACAGACCATTTATATGTTCACTTCCTTTCAATAGTAGCGACTTCTATAGTCTGTTTCTGTATAGATTCTCTTCACGCTGTTTGTAATACATTCTGCCAGTGGAAAGTGCACAGTTTCCCGTACTTGTACACTAGATCCGTTCAGTTGCTCCCTGTCTAAAAGGATCGTTGTACAACATGTTTGGTTTTCTTTTTATAAAATGCCTTATTTTCCTTGGAACGGATTTCCGCACTATCAAATTACCTTTTAATAATACGAACCTGTTCATTTTTGATAATTCCAATTTTTCCTGAAAGATCCCAGATATAATTCCAACTTTAAGGAGTATTATTTACCCATATCATTATGGTTTAGAAACCAGTCCCTTTCTCAACCTACTTAAGTGCATTGATCTCCATTGTGTTAACAGCTAATCTTCTTTTAAACTTTGATCACAAACGCTTGTAAGACTTGGGGTTTTCTTAGCTGATTGGTTGAATTGCTTCAACAAGGAGATGCCAAGAGGTGACCGACATGTGTTGTTACTGTTAGATAATGGTCTAAGCCATCTCATCCATGAGCACGGGTCAAATGACAACATCCATTTCCTGCATATTACAATAACAAGTCACCAACACCTCTGCATGCTGGTATCTTCCATACTTAACAGGTACAGGGCCAAAATGGGAATTTTTTTCTTGGTCAAAACGGACAGGTGAAATATGCTATTGATAATCCAGATCATATTATAGTCGTGCACAGTATAGCACATATCCTTCCGCATATCCGAATGCTTTTATATAACAACAGGAGAAAATGCCTTAATGGTAATCAATTAGTTTTATTAAGAACTCAGTTTCAATGGTTTTTAGTACTCTGTATAACCAAAGTGCAATTTTACAAAAGTACATCTATGAATAGAACAGGATCCGCTTCCACAATTCTTACCCAGCGGGAGCCCGACATCGCTGCTTGCAGCTATATTTATTATTGTTGTTTGTTGTTTAACGCCGCATTGAGTCATATTCCAGCTATATGACGGCTCTCTGTAAATAATCAAGCCTGGATCAGACAATCCAGTCATTGACATCATGAGAATCGATCTACACAACAAACATACGATGACATGCATCAACAAAGTCAGCGAGCCTGACCACCCGATCCCGTTAGTCGCCTCTTACGACAAGCATAGCCTCTTTTACGGCAAGCATGGGTTGCTGAAGACCTATTCTCTACCCGGATCTTCAAGGGTCACACAATTATTAATCACATGCACATGCTAGAACGTGCTTGTGGGTTATTTGAACTAGGCACCATTGTTTAAGCATGGAGCTTGGTGAGTTGGACAAGGCTATATTGTCAGCATATGTAATCTTGACTACACTTCCTTTCCTAGAACTTGTAGAGTTTCACGAACCGTTCCCAGTCAAAGAAGACCTATAACGACTTCACGTGCTCTGAAAATGAACACATTCCCAGGTTTAGCACGAAAGAATTTGCGAGAAGCACAGCAACGGAATAAATTCGTGACCTCGTTACTACCATTGACTATGTTCTATTGGTACCATAATACAATTACCACAGCGTAGCGATCCCGGACGGGTCAGTGACTGGCGCGCTCGACCTTCGTCTCCCAAGGGAGGTCACTATTGAGCCGTATTGACACTTCCGACCATGGGCAAGTTAATTTCCATTATAAATCGACTTGATTGTTATTGTTTGAGATTGACTGTAATTAAAGTCAGCGTGGGGTCGATTTCTCTGTAGGTAAACGCATAGTAAAGAGGTGTAGGCACGTCCTATGCAAACGTGTCAGACACACAGCGATTATACAGACTCCTTGAACGGTTTTGATTTATTGCCTACTGAAGGCCACTTTCATCAATCGCCCCCATTCAACCAATATCATTTTTTGGGGTTGAGCCCCTTAATTGTATTATCGCTCGGGTAAATTACGAAAATCGTGGTTTTTATTCGGGTCTAGGTGTTGTTTCCCTTTTACACAGACTTGAGAGCGGAAGGTCGGTGGTTCGATCCCCGGCCGCGTCATACCACTAGACGTTAATAGGTGGTACTTGTTCTTACACTGCCTGGCGCTCGGCGTTAGGGTAATAAAACAAGGACTGGTATAATGTATCTGAGTGGGGTATACATGTTGAACTGCAGAATGAAATCTCAGTGAGCTAGCACTATAAAACGGGCATAAGTCCAGACTAGTACAATCAGCCAAACACACACGTCGCAATGTATGTGAAATAATCTGGAACGCGACGTTAATCCCCATTTCACCCTTCCCACCTCACCTAGCCTCACCTAGCCTGACCTCACCTCACCTCACCTCACCTCACCTCACCGTGACTGACCTATTTAGAATTTGTTTCAAGTGTTCACATTATTTTTAGTTTCGTAAGAACAAAATTCTCAAAACCTTCCAGATTCATCAGCCATATAAATATACATAACGCCCAAACATTCACTTCGGTAACCTCGACAATAACATATTGATGTGTGCTATCTTGGTGAAACGTTTTATCTTCACATCAAAGTCTTCAGGGAAATACAACCCACGTTGACACTACCTGGCCACATAAATAACTGTCTGATCAACGGTACACATCTGTTTAATGTGGAGGTCCATGGAAACTACCCTTTCACATGACATTCATTATCTGCTGATGATTTGTACGTCTCTGTTTATGAGGAAGTAAGGCCTGGTTACGATGCGTTTAAGTGACAACCAAATTCAATCCATTTGCTCCCGGGAAACCATAAATTTATCAAAGATCTACGTCGGTCCATGAGGACCATTATTAATTTACATAATTTATTTTAGGTTAGTTTTCCACAATGCAACCCAATGTTGGCGTTATCGAAGGTATCTATTTACGTACACTTGGAATTTGTATTAATAGCCTTTATGGACGAGGCTGCAGATTTGTTAATTGGTTACCTTGGAAACCTGACACGGGGATAGCTGGATACAGACAATCGATGATTTCATTTTGTGGGTTATCAAAACACAATAAAGGTGATACGGTGCTATAGCTCACATACAATTGCAGCAAGCTAAATCGACTTATATATGTTTTTATTCAAGTTTTCCTGTCCACATTGGTGGGATCCACAGTCTTAAAGTCAGGTGAGGGCACGACTGGCCCAGTCGTTTAAAGCGCCGCGATTCGTTGTGCAGATTTGCGTCCCTTGGGCACGCCAGAAACCTATGATTGTGGGTTCGAATCCCGGTTCCCCCCGATTATGTTTCTAGGTTTGTCAGCACTATACCCGTGCTCGTGGGTTTCACCGAAGTGGTAAACGTCTGAGACCTGCATCACTTCGGGCTTTCCTCCCACATTTAGCTGACACGCCGCGATACAACTGGAATAATGTTAAAAGCGGCGTTAAACCGAACTCACTCACTCACTTATAGTCAGGGACCCAACTATTTTAGTGAGTGTGTTGGTTCTACGCCGCTTTAAGCAATATGCTAGCAATATCAAGGGGGCAATTATTGTCCTGGTTACATAACTTACCTGTGGTTTACGAATAAAGGTCCCCGGCAAGCTATGCTTGTTGTACGAGGCGACTAAAGGGATCGGGTGGTCATGCTCGATAGCTTCGTTAATTGCGTGTCATAATACCACGGGACGTTACTCATATCGACCCGTGAAGATCCGGGCTAGAATAGGTCTTCAGCAACCCATGCTTGCCGTAAAAGGCGACTATGCTTGTCCTAAGAGGCGACTAACGGGATCAGGTGGTCAGGCTCGTTGACTTAGTTGATGCATGTCATCGTATCCCAATTGCGTGGCTCGATGCTGAACGCTTTCCCACTAGACGTCGTTTTCCACAAACCAATAATAATTCAGTATCGAGATATATCAGGGTACTCAAAGCCTATGTTCATCATGACCGCTCCATATCATGACATGTTTCATAGAACGGCCTCCACAATACCAAGTAATTCAAACAATATGTTGTAAAACTCAGACCAATGACAACACTAACAACATCATCGCCAATCCTTTAATATCAACATGCACGAATGTCAATATTACAAGTTACAATATTACTGCCTTAGGCTAAGAAATATGGAATGTTCTCGGGCATCGGGGCGTCTCTTAACATCCTGCGCATCAGTCAGTTTGCACTGCCAATTTAAAATATAATATTTTAAAAATTTCCCGCTTATGTGAAAATACTTTGCTATCCATAAAATTAAAATGCTTGAAATAAATATTGTATACAAGGGCCGAGTTCCATGTGTGCCCAGTTGTGTGTTGGTATTCTTGGTTGAAAAAATGAAAAGTGTTCCCCTCGAATCACTTTTGTTTTCAATAAAAATATATAATAAAGCCCTCACTTTTCAGAAAAAATGTACATAAAATACATTTAATTAGCTTTGTGTCTGCAGCCTTTGCCATCCAACACAATACTAACTGAACATTACCATATAAAAAATTCTTAAATTTCCAGACTTCGAGCATTGTTTGAGCCGCCGCAGATTCCCCCGACAATTTGCTGACCTGAGGGAAACTGTGTTGTGTGCAGCAGGCGGCAATGTAAATAGGTATGTTGGAACGAAACTACTGGCATTGTATTAATCTAAGGTTACAGACAGTTCAATCAACATAAAGTATCACGCTGTTTATGTGCAAATGCGAAAAATATATGCAAATGGCGCTACTTAACAGCCGACGTGTTTATTTAGCTGACAAACACCAACACGACATGACAACGTTAACATACACATGGAGAGACGCATAATGGCGATTCCAGCTCAGATAGTGTGCTCGGTCGCCACATTATGTTTCGTAATCTCAAATATTTACTTAGCAGTATTTGTGGGAATATGTATTCCGAACATCAAGGATCCCGGCCCCGACAACAGAAACATTAGAAGGCAGCAAAGTTGTAGCAGTTATCTCCCTGAAATAGCAGACGACTTCCTGAACTCCTCATGCATGCACCAGCCCCAGAATTCCGAGTTGTTGTTTTTGTGAGACTAGTCCAGAGGACTAGGTAAACTTTATTTACCAAGTCCTTAGAGTTTGTAGTTTATCCTGCTTGAACGAAACAAAACATGTTTTCTATGCTGACAGTTTCCGACAATTTTAAATAGTTTACATTTGAAGCAAAATTGTACTTTGCGAACTGGTTCAAAATTAAAGGCCTAAATGCCACGAGTCAATGACTATCATCACTTTGTACTTTTCCTCGGCATAATATGGTAGTCTCGGGCTAGCGGTCTAGCGTGAATTTCGAAGGATGTTCATTGCTCCAGACCCTTGGAAAACGCAACGCAACTGACCCTCGAATCGAATAGTTTCCTAATGCATGGTAGAATCTTGTCTTTTGTGGTTCCTTGGTCCTATTGTTCTACCATCTGCTCCAGTATACTAGTATTCAAAGGTAATGAAATCAATGTGAATCTGTTGCACATTGCCGACTGTAATTTGGGATGCTCTTCGTGGAAGTACCTGGCTTTCTCATACAATTAGTGGTATGAGAGAAAACAATGGAAACAAACAAACAATTGAACGCCTGCTTTGTAGGTAACATCTTGATTAAAAAAAACAATAATTAAATCTTTATTAATCTTCATTGATCTCAAATAATTCTAGACTCGGTAAACTGCTGTGGTTATTCTGATGACATATCGCACCTAGACACAAGGAACACTGCATCTGTACACCAAGAACATTGTATCTGTACACCAGGAACATTGTATCTGTACACCAAGAACATTGTATCTGTACACCAGGAACATTGTACCTTTACAACAGGAACATTGTATCTGTACACCAGAAACATTTCACCTTTACACCAGGAACATTGTATCTATACACCAGGAACATTGTACCATTACACCAGGAACATTGTACCATTTCACCAGGAACATTGTACCTATACACCAGGAACATTGCACCTTTACACCAGCAACACTGTATATATACACCAGGAACATTGTATCTGTACACCAGGAACACTGTATCTATACACCAGGGATATTGTACCTTTACACCAGGAACATTGCACCTTTAGACCAGTAACATTGCACCTTTACACCAGGAACATTGCACCTTTAGACCAGTAACATTGCACCTTTACACCAGGAACATTGTACCTTTAGACCAGTAACATTGCACCTTTAGACCAGTAACATTGCACCTTTAGACCAGTAACATTGCAGCTTTAGACCAGGAACATTGTACCTTTACACCAGGAACATTGCACCTTTACACCAGTAACATTGCACCTTTACACCAGGAACATTGTACCTTTACACCCGGAACATTGTACCTTTACACCCGGAACATTGTACCTTTAGACCAGGAACATTGCACCTTTACACCAATAACATTGCACCTTTACACCAGGAACATTGTACCTTTACACCCGGAACATTGTACCTTTACACCCGGAACATTGTACCTTTACACCAGGAACATTGTACCTTTACACCAGGAACATTGTATCTGTACAGGAGGAACATTGTACCTTTACACCAGGAACATTGTATCTTTAGACCAGTAACATTGCAGCTTTAGACCAGGAACATTGTACCTTTACACCAGGAACATTGCACCTTTACACCAGTAACATTGCACCTTTACACCAGGAACATTGTACCTTTACACCCGGAACATTGTACCTTTACACCCGGAACATTGTACCTTTAGACCAGGAACATTGCACCTTTACACCAGGAACATTGTATCTGTACAGGAGGAACATTGTATCTGAACACCAGGAGTGAGTGAGTGAGAATGGTTTTACGCCGCTTTTAGCAATATTCCAGCAATATCACGGACACCAGAAATGTGCTTCACACACACCAATTCCGCAGGAACATTGTACCTATACACCAGGAACATTGTATCTGAACACCAGGAACATTGTACCTTTACACATTGAACATTGTATCTGTACACCAGGAACATTGCACCTATACACCAGGAACAAAAGTTGAGAACCACCCATTCTTCACGTTCATGTCAGAGAACCACCCATTCTTCATGTTCATGTCAGAGAACCACCCATTCTTCACGTTCATGTCAGAGAACCACCCATTCTTCACATTCATGTCACGAGACCTGTGAAGATTCCAGGGTAGAATAGGTCTTCAGCAACCCATACTTGCCACAAAAGGTGACTCTGCTTGTTGTAAAAGGCGACTAACGGGATCGGGTGGTCAGGCTCGCTGACTTGGTTGATGCATGTCATCGATCCCAATTGTGTGGATCGATGCTCATGATATTAATCACTGGATTGTCTGGTCCAGGCTCAATTATTTACAGACCGCCGTCATATAGCTGGAATATTGCTGAGTGCGGCGTTAAACAACAAACCAACCAACCAATCATGTCACGAATGTCCTTGAATGCTTCTAAATATCTGAAGATGTTTCTAAAGACTGCATTATAAAACATATTTAGATATTGTGTGTAGGTCATACAATTCCATAAAGGAGCTTAATTAAGAAATAAGGTTTGCTCTACCCCCTTGTATAATGCAATACAGTATAACTTTTCCCTGAACTATTACAGTTAGCGCGCAAGGACACTGGTAAGGAACAAATTTATATTACTTTTCGAACATGCCAAATTTAAGACTAACCTTGTGTTTTAATAGTTGTTAAAAATCAAATCTGTAATAGTGCGCACTTTACTCAAGAAAATCGATAAGTGGCCCCAAAAATTGAAAATCCTCGAACAAGCCAAACAGACAGGCTGTTCCACTGTTCCATTGCCAGCATCTTCATGTTAAAAGACGAAATCTGTATAAAATGCCCAAATGTGTAGCTTCGAGTTAAATAGGTAGCATTTCTTTGTAGAAAGAGCATGCTCGATAGTACCTCAATAGTTGTGAAATGTAGACACCAAAGGCTGGATCTTCTGGGATATTGCTCCACATGAAGGAAAAGTTGTCTATTGGAAAGTTATTGTGATTTGGGGTGCTTTCCATTGTGAAAGTTGAAACCAATGTGTGCACCACTAATGTTAGCAGATTACATCAACTGCAATCATGAAATGTTTGTTGTTAAACGCCGCACTCAGCAATATTCAGGCTAAATGAGGGCAATCTTAAATAATCAAGTCGGGACCAGGCAATCCAGTGATTGACATCATGAGCATTGATCTACACGACTGCGATGCTATTACATGCATCGACGAAGTCACTGAGTCTGATTACATGATCCCGTTAGTCGTCTCTTACGCCAAGCATAGTTGCTTCTTACGCCAAGTATAGTTGCCTCTTATATACATAGTCGCCTCTTACTACAAGCATGAGTTACTGAAGACCTATTCTAACCCAGATCTTCACGGGTCAGTCATGAAGTGGAGTGCTTACCGAGTTGGTAAACGTAATCGGTGCTAACCGTGATTCAAACCCATTCCTAGTTTTCTGGCGTGCCCAAAGGTCACAACTCTACCCAGCACCTTTGAGGAATGTGCCAGCAGTGCCCCCTATAACAAGGAGTTTGGGCGTTGACCTTACCAGAATAAAGTCACACTGTCCACAATCCTGCCTGGTTGGTTGTCCTTGTATGACTTAAATCATCTTTAGTCCCTTTTGGGTGTAGGATACCAGTATGCTGAACACCATACGAAGAGACTAGCATTGCAATCAGACTTTAAGTATACTCGAATACACAAAGTATTCTACACATCGAAAACGCATAAATGGCCTGTGTGAGAAACTGCAGAGTGAAGTTGTAACAGACTTAGGCACCCACAGAAACAGATGAGTATTTGACCCAGCATTTCAATTATATTAGGATGTGGAAGCTAAGGCATTTTAAGGCTTGGTTAATGCTGACCCACATGTTCACGAATATTATGAAACATGACTTGAGGAGACAAAACCATTTCTTTGTTTCAATTTTCATCATAGCCAACAACTCTCAGAAACGATTTAAAAGACATGTTTTTAAGTGATATTTTTATTATTCTTCCAACCAATTACCCGACAGTTTTGAAACAAATATGTACAATAACCAACCAATTAACAAACAGAAGCCTTGATTTCAGGGAAAGAGATGCATGGCGTGTATGATTACCACTGCCTTGAAATCACCACCAACATGACACTGATCTAAGAGCATAATCAGGTGAATCTGACATTGAACATGCTGAAACCCAATATCAGCACATCCTGTCAAGTAAGGGAGGTGACTCAGTCCTACAAATGTCAGCATGTTCAGCCAAAAGGCCCCTAGTCTTCCCGTGGAATGACATCAGTGTTTGTCATCCATGCTGGCCTGTTTTTAATGTTGGTCAGTTTGTTTACTCCATCATAACACTTGCACTAGTTCGAGAGTTCATCCTGGTCCAGGAAGTGGTGTGGACTTCTTGATGTAGATAGAACAAACCAACGTCACAGTAATCAGGAATATAGCTTCACAAAGTCCTCCAGTGCGGCAACAGTCTCCGTAGATAGTGCTTCCTCAGCCTGGAACATGTAAAAGTAGCACTGTAGATGTTTACATTTCAAAGAGACCAGACAATCCAGTGATTGACATCCTGACCATCGATCTACACAATTGGGATTCGATGACATGCATCAACCAAGTCAGCATGCCTGACCACCTGATCCTGTTAGTCGTCTCTTACAAGCATAGTCCCTTTTTACGGCAAGCATTGGTTGCTGAAGGCCTATTCTACCCAGGATCTTCACGGGTCTCCAGCTATATGCCGTCAGTCTGTAAATAATACAGTCTGGGCCAGAAAATCCAGACGATCCTGGACCAGACAATTGCCTGAAGTGATGCAGTATTACTCTGAGATGTGTACCACTTTGGCGAAAAGGGTGCTGACAAACAAGGGTGATAATCAGGTATTCAAATCCACAATCAGCAGATCCTGGCACCTGCAAGGGCGGCAACTCTGTACAGCGAACAGTGTTAGTGAACAAACTAGGTCACATGTGCCCCTAAAATAACATGAATTTGTGTTATCAGTAACTGACACGTGTACTTCACAACTCAGGTATAAAATCATCTAAATGACTGAAATCTTATCAGATTGGACTGAGATTCCCTACCTTCTGCCACACACCACAGATCTGCTCAACTTGTTCCCGTGTAGCATACAGCTTCTCCTGACGCGCCCGGACAGTCTCCTGCAACATCCGGTTCCGGGACTCAAGTTCTTTCAACATGGCCGCCAACTGCTCCCGGTGCTTCATGTGCCCCGGCAGGATGTGGGCACGGACATCGACATTCGGGTCTCCAGTTGGTCTCCTATAGATGTACCAGATGGTCACACAAGTTTCATACTCACATCTCATACACTTTATAGATGTAAACAAAAAAGATAAGATTATATTTACCAGAAATGACACATCGATCTTATGATTGTTTATACGATTCACAAAATAAATGTGGGAAAAAGATCAAGAAAAAGTTAACATCTTTTTAAAAAAACTCTCAAATGTCAGTTTTATAGAGCTCGTCCTCTGATATATATAATACCATGCCGCTGATTAACATGAATACTGATAGCATACTGAC
This sequence comes from Haliotis rufescens, assembly GCF_023055435.1. Taxonomy (NCBI): domain Eukaryota; kingdom Metazoa; phylum Mollusca; class Gastropoda; order Lepetellida; family Haliotidae; genus Haliotis; species Haliotis rufescens. The sequence continues at coordinate 76,436,595 of NW_025963779.1, read as the reverse complement.
TCTGAACCGACCAATCCTTGCTTTATCCCCTTAATGCCAAGTGCCAGGAAGGGAAACAACAAGTACCATCTTTTAGCATCTTAGGTATGATGAGGACATTGATTGAACCACCGATCTTCCACTCTCCGGGCAGACATGGCCATGCACTAGGTCATGGGGTAGGTATCATGGTAAAAAGCCTCCATAACGTGGCAAGTGTAGATTTTTCATTTATTGTATCATGTGCCAGTGAGTGAGTGACGTTTTACACCGTTTTTAGCAATATTCCAGCAATATCACAGTGGGGGACACCAGAAATGGGCTTCAAAGGGAACTGAACCCGGGGCATTGGCGTGACAAGCGAAAGCTTCAACCACTAGGCTACCCCACCGCCCTCTCACATGAGTAAGGTATCACAACCTTACTCATGCTGTTATCAAGATATGACTAGAACCACAACAAAGGGTACTGTTACTCTTACACTTACATCCCTTGTAATGAGGTGAATGTTCCAGATTTGTCTTAAGCCTGATCACATGATCACATAGAGTGCTGTAGGAATGTACATAATTACCAAGCTGTGTCTGGGTACTCCACCAGCTCTTCCAGGCCATTCATCAGAGGCAGAATGTTCTCTTCCTCAAACATGTTGGCGATTTCATCCTTTCACAGAGAAACAGCAGTAGTGAAACATCCATTGACTCAGAGTGAAGACCTGGGTGCCATTGCACAAATCAGTCTTAGCGCTAAGGTGATCGTTTTGTTTGCTAAATGTTGTTTAGCGCTGCACTCAGCAATATTCCAGCTATATGACGGCGGTCTGTAAATAATCGAGTCTGGACCAGACAATCCAGTGATTGACATTATGAGCATCGATCAACGCAATTGGGATGTGAAGACATCCATGAACCAAGACAGTGAGTCTCACCACCCAATGCTGATGGTCGCCTCTTACGACAAGCATGGGTATTCTAACCTGGATTTTCATGCGTACTAAGGTGATCGTAAATCCCATATCTTAACATAGACATATGGTTGTTTCATACAACTGCACCCTGGTGCTCCTCACAAAGTTCATTACATTAACATAATGTATTAAGCGTTCCAAAATAAACATGACAGTACACATGTTGTAATAGTAATGTTCATAAACATTGTGGGTGTCTTCCATCCCAGGACTGATTCTAACGTGAACACTGGCACGACTACAAATAAAGAAGCAGTGCTTTGGACAAAACAGATGATCATTTAATTAGAAACTTGGCACTGGTGTACTTGAGTGACTATCTAATCCATGTAGATCATCACCAGGTCACGTGGATCAAACAGACATGGGTCAGTTGGTAGGTTGGTTTTGTTTTTAATTAATGTTTGTTTTGATACTCAGGGGTAGAAACTAACATTTTTAGCTCACTAGTCCTTATAATGATAACATATAGCAAAACCCTTAAAAATGGCAAATTCCTACTAGTCCTTAGGATACCTTAAATATTGGCCAGTTTGGCAAGGACTACAGGACTAGCGCCAATTTCTAACCCTGATACTGTTTAACACAATGGCTTGTTTAGAACTGATGAAGGTCAAAATAGCAACAGTAACAATAATAAGTGGAAACAACTGATTACTTTCAAATGTTAAACATACTAAATATGGGTTTCTTGACATCTGTCTCCTGCTATGACAAAACAATATGTCAGTGACTTATTGAAACACAAGTATTGGTGTTTTTTTCTACCTATAAAACTCTAAATTAAAACAATTTAGTTACTACACAAGGAAATTCTTTTTAAAATGGAGCAATTCAACATTTTAACATCCAAGTATTGTTTTGGAGAAATGAGTCAATCAATGATACACCCTGTGCTATTTTCGCAGGCTCAGTCATTCTTACAAAGATGTTTGAATCCAGCTGCTGAACCATCTGATCCCGGATGCCTCTCAGAGCTTTAGAGTTGTGGTCATAAAGAGGTCGGAAATGTTCCTTGAATGCAGTGTACCTGGAAACAGATGACAGATGGACATTATCAGTAACCTTGGTAACAGACATAACATGTACAGGCTCAAGATATTGACACCAACAGAAAATACATGGTCCTTTTCTTTACTCTTACGCAGTTCCCACAGGCAACGCAAAAATAATCTAAAAATAGTAACACAATCACCAGTGTTGGCACTTTATTTTGGTACCAAATACATTTTGAAAACATTCTATTTTGTAACAGTAAATCGTAAGTAAAGTAACTATGCGACTTTAAATCATCATAGCGTCAACAATATTCACTAAAACATTGTAAGTTCAGATATAAACCGTTTCTTCATTCAGTTTCCTTTCCAACAAATGTCCCTTTTTTCAGACTTCCAGTACAAAAGTTTCCATTTGGAATACAATTATATTTTACTTGTTTTTTATTCATGCTTAGTCTTCAAGAAAATATTTTAAAATAAATCAAATAGGTCATGCTGCTGCATGCTCAAGGGAAAAGTGTGTATCTTGAAGGGACTTGACTTTTAAGAAAATATTTCTTCCAGTACCACACCATCAACAATAACATTTTTAAGATATGACGTAAAACATTCGTGAATCTAAAATTAACAGCATCAAAGTTGTTATTAGTTTATCCCCACGAAACGTTTCCAAGCCTCACCTCTTTTCGCCCCTAAACAATACGTAACCACACGCTTTATGACGTAATCAAGGTAGACACTTCAAAGCCCACTGAACACATCAAAGTGTTCGCCACTTTGAGCTGAAGTTATGTTACGAATTAAGCTACACGAGGTAAGATATTCAATAACTAATGAAAACATACCTCAAAACATACCTTTTCACTAATGCACATTTTAATCAAACTTGATCTGATGATAATTTTGCATAAGAACAATCCTATGCACCGGTGATGTATCAGCTGCTGTTTGTAAACTTGCTGTCTGTAATGCCATGTGACTGATCATTTTGTGCCTCTATTTTTAACTTGACTGTCATGGAGGGGCTCGGAAGAAGATGGCACTGATTCACTTATCTCGCTTGGCGAGATATTATCACGATAAAATTGACAGGATGTGGTTATTTGACTATCCAGTTGTAAACATGCAGAAATAAATATTCTCAAAGGTAAGACTGAATTTTAGCGTATTGCAATTGTTATTGGACAGTAATCAAAAATATTTCTTAGGGAATCGAAAACACAGTAGACGAGGATACAATAACACATGGTATTGGTAGGGTTTGGGGCAAGAATGCAGTATACCGGACACCTTCCAGCATTTTGGTAAGGGATGTGCACGATCTTATTCCTTAGTAACGGTTTCTATGTTTTTCAGACGCAGATACAAAATACTTAATTAGTAGCATCAAACAAACATGTCAGATAGGTGTCCGGTATAATGCATGTTTACCCTAACTAAGACAATAAGTAGTCAATGGGAAAATGTGATGGCGTGTAGCCTAGTTGAATGTAAACAACTGCATCAATGTGAGCTCACCTCACTGAAGACAGACACTTTTTTACAGTCTTCTCGAGAGCCTGACGTAAGTGAATCATGTGACGACCTTCTGGCTGTGGATCAGGTCTGTTTTCACTTGAATCGGTAGTTTTACAGCTGACGGTATCTGCCGCATCGCTACATCCAGCTTCGCGATCCCCTTCTTCCATTTTTGACTTTCGCGCTTCCGCGTCAGGTAAGCTATAAAAGTTGTCTGCTTAGATTTACGGTTAGTATTTCCCTTTTCGTTTCTTTCCTTCATTGAAATATTTCCATAATTTCTTCTGCAAAATTCGGAATTCCTCTTTACTGTCATCTTCAACAGTTTCATGTCTCAATATGCAACAACAGGCAAATATATATTTACTCACCCGAACAAGTAATATTTTTGACAAACCCGTATTTGTACTCTATTATTAGGAGTGTAGTCCTTTTTCTATAGACGAATGAAGCTTTTGGCACCTATTTTGTTTGCTGATACATCGGTAGAGCTGCGTGCACACAGCAAAGCACTTACTTGTTACCAGTGTTATTCCTACGGTGGCCCATAAGGGACATGGAGTCTGTTTTTCCATATTTTGATATTTCACTTACTGTTATCGTAACCTTTTGCAAATTAACACGATTTGTCATATATATATATAATAAGTAGATATTGAATCGTTGAAAAGTGAGGCGAAAATGTCAAAAACTAAAATGAAAATGTCAAAAACGAAAAGGGCAAAGAATAAAATGAAAATGTCAAAAACAAAAGCGAAAATGTAAAAAACTAAAATGAAAATACAGAAAACTATTTACACCCCGGTGATAATATTTCCACAGCGGTGAAAAGTATTTCCACCGCAGTGATAATATTTCCACCGCAGTGGGGATATTATCACCGCGGTGGAAATAGTTTTCTGTATTTTCATTTTAGTTTTTGACGTTTTAGTTTTTGTTTTTGACATTTTCATTTTAGTTTTTGACCTTTTCGTTTTTGTTTTTGACTTTTCCATTTTAGTTTTTGACATTTTCGCTTCACATTTCAGCGATTCAATATCTACTTATTATATATATATATGACAAATCGTGTTAATTTGCAAAAGGTTACGATAACAGTAAGTGAAATATCAAAATATGGAAAAAACAGACTCCATGTCCCTTATGGGCCACCGTAGGAATAACACTGGTAACAAGTAAGTGCTTTGCTGTGTGCACGCAGCTCTACCGATGTACTTGAAGTATATTTTCCATGTTTTCGGTTGTTTTTATACATGATTTATCACATATTTGTATGACATATCGTGTTAATTTGCAAAAGGTTACCATAAAAGTAAGTGAAATATCAAAATATTGAAAAACAGACTCCATGTCCCTTATTGGCCACCGTATATTCCCATGTTACATTATAGGTTCATAGTGGCATGGTCAGGGGGCGTGGTAGTTACATTATAGGTTCATTGTGGCATGGTCGGGGGTGGGTGGGGTAGTTACATTATAGGTTCATTGTGGCATGGTCAGGGGGCGTGGTAGTTACATTATAGGTTCATTGTGGCATGGTCGGGGGTGGGTGGGGTAGTTACATTATAGGTTCATTGTGGCATGGTCAGGGGTGGGTGGGGTAGTTACATTATAGGTTCATTGTGGCATGGTCAGGGGGCGTGGTAGTTACATTATAGGTTCATTGTGGCATGGTCGGGGGTGGGTGGGGTAGTTACATTATAGGTTCATAGTGGCATGGTCAGGGGGCGTGGTAGTTACATTATAGGTTCATTGTGGCATGGTCGGGGGTGGGTGGGGTAGTTACATTATAGGTTCATTGTGGCATGGTCGGGGGTGGGTGGGGTAGTTACATTATAGGTTCATTGTGGCATGGTCAGGGGGCGTGGTAGTTACATTATAGGTTCATTGTGGCATAGTCAGAGGTACAATTAACATAATATACCGGATCTTCAAGCGAACAATTGAGGAAATGTTATACGTGCGCATGCCTAGAATGTGAGAGAATAATTTCCATAATGTTTAATTACTCTTTCTTTGAGTATAGTATTGTTAATTAGAAAAATAATTAAGTTAAGATCTATCAAAAATAGAGTGCTGGTACGTAGTTCCAAAATGTATAATTCAGCAACCTAAACTGTTTTCAGTTTTTATTTTTTGCATTGTAACACAAGGAGGCCGAATGTGAAAAACGTCAACATGAAATATTACCGATACGACGTTAAGTGTTTTATTCACTCCCTCGCCCAATGTGAAAATGTGGCGTCACACCTTCAAGGGACATAACCTTGCAGATCCCACAGATGCTTGGATCCATTTGCCAGTACTTGTAGGAATAGATTTACCAATAAACAAGTACAACCAATGTCTTTGTCGCGATGTCAAGTTGTCTAGCTATGTCTGTTTCTTGTGTACACTATCTATTCCCGTATGTTTCATCATTTCACTTTGATCGCTGTTTTCAAGGGGACTGTATCTGAACGTCTGCGAGTCAACAATGTGTTGATCTAAATCAGTGAAGAGGTTGGATGGAGAACATGAAAGCTAGTCTTCAACCTCGGAAAATGGATGAAGCGGTTGTAAAATCCTTAAGAGAAAGCATCACGGTAATATTCATATAATTTTACACATTCCCTGTTACCATAACATTATTCCGATTTTCTCATATAGATTTGTATTGAAAAATTGGCGATCATATCTAAATTCTAATGCTTGACCAAGCGCAAACTTGAAGACAAAGATGTGTGGATTTCAACTTGTTTTATTCTTTCAATATGACTTTTCGGTAGAGATGATTGTACCTTTATCAAGCAAGTACTCAACTTTGTCTTCACATTTCCCACAGATATTCTTGACTGAACTTATCAGATACTTTCATAAACAGCATTAAACGCAACTCACTAATGGATATGAACAGATCTGGGCTAACATTATATATCGTAGCAAACTCATCTGGGGATTAGAGTGTTTGTAATTCAGTTACATATATGGCATAGTGGGGGATCATTTAGAAAATATGCATATATAATTCATTATATTCATTAGCCCATTACATATTACTGACTCCTTTTTCAATTTCATTCGTCATGTGCGAAAGTATTTTGCGATTAGTTTTTGAAACATCATCTACAACACTAGTAAAATGCTCAATTTGACATTCATGTGTTTTGACAAATTGATCAGCCGTAGCTGATTCTGTTCCTTGTTCTCAATAAACAGACTTTGTTGAAATGATTGAGTTTGAAAATCAAAGGTACCTGGTTGTCTGGTGTAAGTTGTCTTTTTCCCTCCAACCATTTCTAACATTTTCAGAGAGATTGTGTATTCCAACAAATACAAATATTATTTCCTAAGATGATAGTGTGACAACTAACTTCTAGTTTTTTTTCAGTTGATAGGTGAGCTGGGTATCCCATGAAAACAACAATGGCGTGTGTCCGTGTAAGTCGCTGTCGGTCATACCTGGTGGCTGCACTGATGGTGAACCTTGTGATACTTGTTTATCTGGCATTCATACAGCACACGCAATCTGAGACCGGCGCCGAGGTCAAGTGGGCTTCCCATCAGTCATTACATAATGAACAGCGGAGTGTCAATCAAGCTCATACATCAGTTGAATCTGACGTCACTGTCATCATCAGAGAATATGAGGAGTTTGAAAATGATCTGGTAAACTCAATTGTAAATATACAGAAAACCTTCAACAAAATTCCTGTTGTAGTCATTGGGGATAAGACTCCATACCCTCCCTTACAGACTGTAGATATTGTGAAACAGAGATTCCAGTTTGTTTCCCCTTCAGGTAATATCTGGCATAATATGTCCTCATCGGGACCAGAGTTTTTTATCAAAACAAAGTATGTGATGATTGTGCCAGACTCGACATCTATAACAGATGTGACACTATTCACTCAACTGGTGAAAATTCTAAATAATAATTCTGCCAAAATTTTAGCAGTTCCGTTTAAGAATTCCAATATATTCTGCAGTCCAGTTGTTGTGAACTTCAAAACATGGACACTGGAATATCAGCCTTCCAAACCCTCTGACAAAGCCTGCAACAACGTTCTGGGGGATCATGCTGTGTTTATGAAAACTGATAGCTACTTTCAGTTTTCTCAACCATACATGCGTCCACTGCCATTATCTTTGTATATACAAGGTGCAGTTAAACACTGGACAGCAGCAGTAGTGAAAACAGTCAACCTAACAACCCTGACCAACTTGTACCAGGCTGACCCTCGGCACCGCTGGCAACACAAACGCAATTACCAGGAGCGACAAGAACACATGTACCGACAACTAGGCTTTAAACTGGTCATTCAAGACAGTGGACGTAGACAGTGGTATGGCTGTACGAAGGACACTACAAGATGCTTTGACACAGTCATCAATGATATGCCAGAATATCTGTATGACAATCGCTGGACTCCTCCATGCTGTCTTCGAGCTTTACGAGAAACTGCCAAGCATGTGTTCAGTATACTGGATGCGTGTGAGGCCAGGTTTTGGTTGGAAGGGGGTAGCTTGTTAGGAGCTGCTCGAATGGGTGACATCATTCCCTGGGATTATGATGTGGATGTGGGGATTTATAGGGAAGACTTAAACAAATGTGATTATCTTCGACAGTGTATGCAGGGATCCTATGTTGATGAGAGTGGGTTTGTGTGGGAGAAAGCCATAGAAGGGGACTTCTACAGAGTGCAATACAGTGAGACTAACAGACTCCATGTGGATATTTTTCCATTTCATTCTAGGAATGGGACAATGACTAAATACACTTGGTTAAAATCTCACAGACAGGATACTGAATTTCCAGAACATTTCCTAAAACCGTTATCTAAAATCAAGTTTGCTGGTTTGGAAGTCAAGGCTCCGAATGATGTAAAGGGCTTTCTGGAATTTAAGTTTGGACCAGGTGTAATCGAGAATCCCAAATATCCAAATTCTCAAGACCCAGTATGATTCTAGTCTTTCACTTTAGTTTACTTCACATGTCATCAGCATTATCAAATAAAGTTTAATGAGTTTGTAATAGATTTTGCCTTCCTGTGGAAAGATTAATGAGATGCATCATTGCATCAAACATAGAAAAAGAAGTTTTTTTACAAAGAATTTTTTTTGTCATTGGTATGTATTAAGAATCAGTGAAGTGATAGCAGAGAGGTTGTTGTCCAAGTTCTATCATAACACAACAGCAATTGTAGTAATCCCCTTTTGATTACAGCTGGCAACAACCACACATAAATAAGGAACTATGGTTTCATAATTCTGTAGTAGTATACTTAACATGCATGTCTGTTGTCATCATTCCAGCCTGTTTTCCTTAGTTTCACAACATGACAAAAAGAAATTACATTGATATTAATTTTTTATTCAGTATTTGACTTAATAACAAGTTTAAACTCATTTATTAATGCATATATATAATTCAAACAAAGATGAAAACATGACCTTATCACAGTCAGCTGTACAAAATAATATACACATGAAAAACAGTCATCAACATTGATACTTCAACAAATGGCTAATGCTGGTCAATCCAGCACCATGGAAACATGGACATTTAAATATGGATGAACAGTTCAAATTAACTGTGGTCTCTCAGACAAGGATTCAATCCCCTGTCCCGATAGCTGCTTTTATATAAATTGAACTGTTGTTCACACTGTGGGATAAGTCATTAAGACTTCACATACATACATTTCAACAACATCCTTTTTATACTTGAACCAATAAATTTCAACTTCTTTAAAATATTTCAAATGTTATTTCCTTTAAAGTATGAATCTTTGTAGTTCTAACAGTAAATTAATCACATTTGTTTAACCGTGCACACTGTATGATTACTGTGGGGAACTTAATGGTAAGTCCAGTACTCTGTAATCCTTACAAGTGTTCCTATGGTGGATGAGTAGTTCCAGACAGGCCCTACAGCACAGTGGTTTATCCATGTAGGTAATACTGATATCCTCCTGACAGTCGCTGGTTTAATTTGAGACACTAGGCTCGGTAGGTTCTCGCACCATGGATAATATCTTATCCAGCTTGGCGATCTCGAACTGCGTCCTCTGAGCAGCATCCATCGGGGGAGCCCCCTTCTTCTCCTGAAACGCACAAAGATGCATAAGAAAAGGTATGGCACACACCACAACATCTGTAAGTGATTAAGCCCAATATCACAAGATCACTGAGTGAATGAAAAGTGTCTTATTCCTGTTCCTGTTTGTTTGTTGTTTAACGCCAAACTCAGCAATATTCCAGCTATGTTACGGCGGTCTGTAAATAATCAAGTCTGGACCAGACAATCCAGTGATTGACATCATGAGCATCGATCCATGCAATAGGGATACGATGACATGCTTCAACCAAGTCAGCGAGCCTGACCATCCATTCCCATTAGTCGCCTCTTACGACAAGCATTGTCGCCTTTTACGGCAAGCGAGGGTTGCTGAATCCTGTTTCTGTACCATTCCAGCAACATCAGAGGGACACCAGAAATGGATTTCACACTCTTTGTATCCTTATCGGCAATCAAACCTGATCTACAGTATGACAAGCAAATACTTAAACTACTGCACTATCCCACTCTCCCACAAGCGTAACATACTAAATAAAATGAAATGAAACGGAGACCAGATGGCTAAAGTGGCTGATCGGGAGAGCAGACACTACTTGGTTGAGTGACTATCTCCTAAGGTCTGGCTGGATCAGTATGAATTCATGCCCAAATGATGACATGCCCTTTGCCAAATATAAAATCCCATCCCAAAGCAAAGAACATTACCAAAATGCCACATTTTAATATGTAAGACCATATGTATGACTGATATATATGCTATATATTTCCAAAAGATTAAAAACTGTCACTGTTTAATAAAAACATTGATACCAAGGGTTCTGATTAATATGTTTTACATTGTAGCACAATGACACATCTATTAGACTGACATGGGCATTAGGTTGAAGTAGTGTCTACTTGATGACTTGGAAACTAATCACGCATGATTCAGGAAGCAACTGACGACATACCTTTGGCATCTTCTTCAAGTTTGGTGACAATTTTAGACTTGTGACATTCCCCCTGAAACAAGACATGGTGACAATCAGAATGGTTACACTTGTGTCTAGACACATGGAAAACTTCATATTTGGAAAGTTATCTGTGAAGTACAGTACTTTTAAAAGCAGTGAGATTAGTTCAACTCCAACTAACTGACCTGTCATCTCCAACAACTAACATGGGATACACAGGGTTGAACTCTATATGGGTCAGCTTTGTCTTCTTTTTCTGAGCAACCATCTGCTCACAAAGTGGCTCGTACTTGTTTACATTCAGATCGTACACATACACCTGAAACAAATGCAGTCCATATAACCAATCGATCAGTTTTATACACAAGAACCAAACCATAGTGTCACTTTCATTGAGATTACTCAAAACACTTATAAACCTTACTTTATTCTAAACATTGAAATAATTGCATAATTAAAGCATCATTGGTGTGAATCTTTGTATATATTTATAAGTATTTGAATATATAAAGTGCAGGGTGCCATTGTACAAAACAACCTTAGCACTATGACTGTCGTAAGTCTATGTTAAGGTATGGGAGTTATGATCACCTTAGCGCTAAGATCGCTTAGTACAACGGCACCCTGTTCAATATATTTTACACCTTAACTAATGATACTTGAACAAACATGATACATAGTCCGCATCAGTAATAGAATCTACGGTAATAACCAAATAAATTGTCGATATTTGAAACGCCAGGGTAAAGGGATTTTCTTAAGAACTCTTTACAGATAATTAAGGGATGACACTTTTCTGAAATCTGCAGAATTACTGTAGAATGTTAAAAAGTGCTTGACTGCAAAGCCCAGGTAGTAACTAAGGTTGTGCTGTACCTTCCCATCAGCTGTGACAGCTGCAAACACAGTTGAGGAGTAGGGTGCCCATGCAACATCACCGACAGAGTTGTTCAGATCGAAGGAGAACAGTGGTTTCCTGCAATACAAGTCATACATGTAATCTACCACTTCCATAGGATAGGATTTTTCTGTGGCGATATGTTTACGCACCATGTCTATTCTCAAATCATGAAGTCTGAAGTCTCTTATTGAAAAACTGATGTCTACACTGCAATCAGATGTTACATAAGGGTATGTGAGTTTCTTTTATGCCAGTCAGCAGTATTCCAGCTGTATCACGGCTGCCTGTCTAAACGTCTGGGACAGGCTAATCAGTGGATGAAAGGAAAAGTAACATCGTTACAACGGAGTACAATGAAACACTCATCCATGTCACACACTGGAACCATCTGATCATGTTGTTTCACCTGACTGAAAGTTGTTTGTACACATCTTGGTACTTACAAAAAGCATGGGGAACTGGTAACCAATTCTGTCCTGAAATCCCCACGAATATTACTAAGGCTAAAAATCCCAACAAACCTTGCATTGCAGGGGTAGGGGAGGTCTAATGGTTAAACTCGCTCATCACATTTTGATTCCCTACATGGGTACAATGTATTGAGATCATTTGTGTCCCCCTTTTATGCAATTGCTGATATATTGCTAAAACTGGCTTAAAACACCCATTTAATCACTCCTTCAAGGCATTGCAATTTCAAATGTAATTCAAACGAACAGATCAAGGTAAATTATTGCGATCATCATCGACATACCTTGACGCCACCTCGGAACCATCTGCGTTCTTGTCCACCTTGCCACCCATCTCCCAGATCTTGACATTCCAGTCGGCACTACATGTGATGTAGATCTTTGGATGGTAGTGGTTCCATGACACCTTGTACACGGCCATGTTGTGGGCATCAATGGAGTCAATGAAGTGGCTTGTGTAGGCTTTAGAACATACATGGACCTTGCCCTCCTCTGTGCCCACCAGGAACAGGTAGTTCTTCTGCTTGTGGAAGTCAAATGCTGTGCCACAACCTGAACCACAATAGCAACATTGTGTACCCATAGTAGAAGTAGAGTTGATTGAAAACAGAATTACTTTATCCCTTTCAAAGGCAATGCAAACATTTCACCATATTAAAAAAACGAACATTTTCAGATTGGTTTAATTAAACGATGGGCTCTCTTTTAAACATGTACATAGTGTATATATATTCTTTGAGATACAAATATGCACTGGTTTGTCATCACTTTCCACCTTTCTTTATGTATTTTCTAGTGCTGCCCTCAGCAATATCCCAGCTATATGATGGCAGAATGATGACACTCTTTTAACCAAGTCACTGAGTCTGATCACCCGAGCCATTAAGCTGCCTCTTGCAACCAGCACAGGTCGATGGGGGAACCAATTGTAATCCAGAATCCACACAGTAAACATGCAGGTCAATTACCAATAAAGAATAAAGAGTGACGTCAGTGACACAGATCATCAATGAGTGTATCAGTAGTCCTACAAAGATGGTGGTGTGGAAGTTGCTCGTGTTACCTACCCACGGTGGGCACCTTGATACCATCTGGCCCCTCTGCAGGGTCCTCCGGAAGGGTGAGTGTGATGACGTCTTGATACACCATCTCATTCTAAAACATTTAGAACCCCATTATACATACATAGCAGGAACTATTGAAACTATTATGGTCTTACCCAATTGATAATTTGTAGAACTGATTAAAAAAGAATTCTGAAAAGTTACCAAGCACCAGACAAATTACCTTCACTATAGTCCAGTGTACAATTCTTCCATCTGATGATATGGAGTAGAAGTTCATGTTGTTGTCCGTGTCATCTTTCTGCCAGCGCACCTGAAAACATCACACATTGTCACTCCAGTTGTCAAGTCTGGAAATCAGTTTAGCAGTCAAAATATATACTGGTACCTTCTAATTAATATACTTAATCCTTGACATGCTATAACTCACAAATTAATGTCTTCACATCATCATGTGATCAGATAAAGCATGACACCATCTAAGAATGGATAACGTCTTTCAGTACCACAAGCAACAAACAAGCTTGAGAGAATTTAAAAAATATAAATTGTAAACAATGTAAGGTAGTTATTGTGAACATCTACCATAGGATACAAATATGTTAAAAGTGTCCATTGTTGTAATGTGCTAAGAACATATTTCTATAGTTTAGCTCACAGCTGTGCAATCAATTTTCCATGCAAATTCTGGTACCAACCTGCCACACTGGGTCTGTGTGTTTGCCATTCTTTGCTGTGCATCTATGAACTGGGCCATCCTTTTTCTCTACTACATTGAAGACAGCCACGCTGCCATCATAGAATCCAGCAGCCACCTGGTAGGGGTGTTCCGGGTGCACATCCAGACACATCACCCCGCTGTCTGTCTCAAACACAGTCTCAGGGTACGACGGGTTCTTCAGGGAAGAAAACAGGATCATTCCATTGCCCTGTTTCATGAAATCATCTGGAAGAAGCCAATGTCAAAATCATGAAATTAGATCAGAGTCATGTTATTATGAAGTGAGTTAAAAAGGTTTTAAGCCACTGACAGGAATACTTCAAACATATCAGATGGTCAGGGTAGATAGCATTGTTTCAGTACACTGTTACAGTGCAGACCAGGTCGTGGCTGACTGCTCCCATCGAAGTACTTCAAGAACTTCAGTTTCTTGCTTTAAGTCCTTGTCCCTTGAAGTTTATATTGATGTGTTTGGTTTGTGATCATAATCTCATGATCCATCTATTAATAGCCACCCTCACCATATGGTCATTCATCTTCCTGAGGCAAGGGAGTTAACTGACTGTAAAAGTCAACTTTCCAATGTTGCCGAACTAGGCTTGAATTCTGGACATTTTGGAGCCTGTGCATAGTCTAACCAAAATCGCTCAACGAACTAGACATCCGGTTTGTAAACAACATGGATTTCAACATGCAGATTTTGATCGACTGCAGGATTTGCAAAGCATGTGTACTGTCAACTGGGCATCAACAGATCTTTTCATGTTTTCAATCAAGGTGCTCAAATGATGTGATGCACTTCGCGAGGTAAGGCCCATTTTTTTACAATATTATAGATCTTGATTATTGATCAGATCGACTTGACCTGCACCACCATTTAGTTTGAAGCAAATGCAAGTGATGTGAGAGGTGGAATGTGATTGGTCAATAGAAGGGACATAACTCATAAAAGCCACTGTATGGTGGTGGCACTCATAATGATCGAGCCCAGAAATTCCAGTGTAGTTCGGCATGGGTGGAAACTGGACCTTTGTAGTCAGTTAACACCCTTGCCTTGGTAAGATGATGGTCATATGACACTAAAGAGTGCTTGATAACTATCTCAAAATTGATCTGACAAGACTTGCAGTTAACTGTATTATTTCATAACTTACAAAATATAGGTACTACTCCGCTGAACAGAGCTGCATGATTTTCACATTTCATATTCCAATACAATACTCGAGAAACACTAACATGATCCATAGGAAGCAGCAAACAAGTCCTTGTACTTGGGGTTCCAGCAGAGAGATGTGACAGCCAGCTTCTTGGCCTTCTCGTGGGAGAACTTCCACAGTGGAAGCAGAGTACCCTCCTGTTCTCGGTACTCATCTGACGTGTCATCAAAGTACTTGAAATCTGTAACAGCAACACAATGACATGAGAACTGTTACACTGGACCTTGATCTCCATGCATTTGTTGAGGACTATTTCAAAATGCACACACATATTGGCTGGGTCTATTTCAAAATGCAAACTTAACCAAAATGATTCTCAAGGCATACTGTGATGAAGGTTATTCGTTGGGGCTTCAACAAGGTCACACTTCAACAAGGGTAGCATGGTCCCAGTTGTGATTTATAAATGGGTTACATTACCTTGAGCAATGT
Organism: Haliotis rufescens; assembly: GCF_023055435.1. NCBI lineage: Eukaryota > Metazoa > Mollusca > Gastropoda > Lepetellida > Haliotidae > Haliotis > Haliotis rufescens. The sequence goes on along the minus strand of NW_025963779.1, from coordinate 76,421,314 downwards.
CATCGTAGGTATTCTGGTTGACCATTCTCTCCACAATCTTCGCAGCACGTGCCACCCGCGAAATGTCATCACTCTGTCAAACGCAAGTATTTCTTTCAGTTATCTTAAAAAACATTGAAAAACCTGATATTTCTTATGTTAAAACTGATGCTTGCATAAATATCAAAGAGAAAAAAAAATTCACAAAGCTGAATATCATGGAAAACACATGTGAGTGATCAGGAACATTTTCCAAACACACACTCTCAATTAACACGGCTAGACTAGAGTAGAATAGTACACTAACCTGAGTTTCTGTAATGGTTAGTTTCTTCCTCGTCTTCTCCTCCTCCTTTCTCCCATGCACAACCTTCTTCTCTTTGTTCTTCTCCTGTAAGCATAGCATCAGAGTCAGAATACCTTAAATTCTAATTAGCAGCTTTTTACTAAATACAACACAGGGAACTACCTGACATGGGCTGTTATCAGTACAATCACAGTAAAATCAGATCTTTTGCTCAGGAAAACTTCCTAATCAGCTAATCAGTCTTGAGGCTTCTAAATTCTCAGTATGAATTAGCGAATCATTCAGACAAGCATGTCTGATTTCTATATCTCAAAATATAATATAATCATGATCCAATTTTTATAAACATTAAGCCATGCTATTTTATTGATGTTTTATACATCCTGTCCTTTGTGAGCAAAAGGGAATACTATAAAGGGCTACTTTATGTTCTGAGGCGGTTTCTGTTTGGTTAAAGTTACCAAATGGAGGTGATAAAGAAATAGAGTTGAATCATTTCAGAAAGCTGACATCTGATTGGATCAAAAACCCATGCATGCTTCGTTCAGCTTGGGTAGTCAAAGTTCCTCACTGTTCACCTGGGTCAGTGGGGTAGCCTAGTGGTTAAAGTGTTCGCTCGTCACACCATAGACCCAGGCTCGATTCCCCAAATGGGTACAATGAGTGAAGCCCATTTCTGGTGTGCCCCGCCATGATACTGCTGGAATATTGCTAAAAGCGGCGTAAAACAATACTCACTCACTGTTCAGCTGACAAATCTTCACACAGAAAGGTATCGTGTCAGAGTAAAAGATCCGATTTTAATGAGATAGTTTTACAGTAAGAACATTTACAAGAGTATTTTCCTGGTACTCACCTGTTTCTCAAAGTCCTCCTGGTATGCATCATAGATCTCCCACTGTGTGACGTTGGAGGAGAAGGTGACGCGAGGTGGAGGCTCAGTTGCTGTTCCCCGCTCCTGCATCACAGACACACATTACATCTAACAATCTTTTCCACTTGATTCACTTAACTTTGACTGTCAATGAGCCGTCAATACCAGAATTACCAGGTCTATTCTGCCATATAATCCCCATGTGGTCTTGAAACTATGTTTTACTTTTTCAATATATATCAAAAGTGCCACCAGGCTTATCTAAAATAGACTAAACAGTAGATTAATTTTACACTAAAGATCAGAACAATCCAGTGATGTTGAGATAAAACTTTCTGCATTAAAATGAAACCCATCTGGGGAAGTTACTTGTCCTGCACTCACCCTGTATGGGTTGTTGTAGGTTTGGGAAGCACGCTCACTGTAGTTAAACTGATTGGTCAGCTTCTTATCTCCACTAGATGGCGCTGCCTCTTCTGCACCGTCATCCTTACCCTGAAAGATTGATAGGCTTGGTTGGTATATTTGGCTTACTTGATATCAAACTAAAAGTCTTTACATTATTACATTAAAACAAATTGAAAAACATGTTCATTGGAAACCCTTATACGTATTCATCACAATACAAACTGTCCTGTCTTAGCTTTGATTCCATGATAAGTAACATTCTGACAAAAGGACAGGTGTCCAAATGACCCCAATTAGTAAAGAATATCTCTTTCTAAAAACCTTACAAACAGAAAACAATAACAAAGACAGGACAATTTACTGTCTATTCACATACAATCATATGGTTGTATAAAAAACTTCTTAAATTACAAAAAATATAATCATTTGCAGGTTTTCAAAACACCTGACATCGCCCAGACAAGAAATCCGATTTGGCATTGTGTATCAGTGCAGCCAGGAAAAAACCCAGCAAGCCTGGTACATGTTGTGGGTCCACCTACCTTGTGATCATCCTCTCCCTCCCCCTCTGCAGCCTGGGCGGCATCCCCTCCCTCACTGACCGCCTGCTCACTGGCAGCTGCACACAAGAAACACACATATATTAGTCTTAAATTCTCTATTTCTTGTCACTGTCAGACTTAGAAAGATATGCTTTTACATGATGATCTGAAAAATCTTGTTTACATGAAATCTATATATAGTCATCTTCATATCTGGTCCTTCGAGCTGCGGAGAAAACTGTGCTTTAGTTCAGTAGTTCAGGTTATATATTTGCTTTGGAAAACACATACAAAAATAATGATTAAATTTAATCCCTAGAATAAAATGTTGTAGGCATGAAGCTTTGATCAGTGAAACGGAAACTTATGCTTTACAAAATGGATATAAATTACCATCACAAATGAGGTAACCTGATGTCAACTATATTGATTTTATTACTATTACAGGGCTGTTAGAGATCACACATAAAGCTTGTGTGTGGCTATGTCTATTCAGCAGTCTGAATTAGTGTAGCTTCGCCATTACTTTTACAAGCGACCACTACATTGCTCAGCATAACAATTGGCATGAAATAAATCAAACTATGTAGCATCTTGCCACCCTGAATGGGGTGGGTTCTACATGTATATTACATAGGCCTGCAAAGTGTATTGAGACCTTGTGACCAGACCTAGTGGTCAACAGTGCAAACATCATTCTGTATCATGTGGTCAACCTGGTCACACCTGAGAGTTGGTTTTAGCATGAGGTCATCCTCTTTCAACAAACATTCTTCTCTTCACACTTGTCAGCATTAGTGCCAACCTAATACATATGAAAACTTTTCAACATTCACAAATATAATGAAACACGTAGGAATACTATCAAAAGTGAGCATTTTCTACCTTAATATGGTGCAGATGGCAAAGTCCTAATGATCTACCTGCAATTCTTCTTTAGATCCCTTCTTAACACAAATTCTTAAGAAACAATTTAATCTAGGACCCTTATGGGGCTACTCCACGGACCATCATGGTCAGCTTTGAACAGTGTCCTAGCAGGACTACCGGTAGTCGCTGGTGTGTCTAAGTGTATGATCTAACACTATAAACATAATACTGGTGATTTAAGCTGCAGACCTTTACCAACTATAGTTAAACAAAAGCAAAAAGTCTAAAATGCATGTGACATTGTCTCTTGATCTTAGAGTCATGAACAGCATCTCTGCAATTTAACCATGCTACTTCTCACAGCCCACAGACATGTTGGCCAATGGTGATGTTGAGAGAAGACTTAGCTAAGGCTCTATCTAGGTAAAGCTGCTTCACCGGTGTCGCAATGCACACTTCTACAACTCATGGCTTTGTCATGAGCAACGTTGGTGAACTTAACCATGCAACTTCTACAATACTTGACCAGTTACGTCTACCTCATTCTATAAAACGGTTCTTGTGATGAAGTTGCTGAACTTCATCTTCTATTGTCTAACAAAAGCAAAATGGCGCTAACTCATGTGTTGGGCTCATCTGCAAGAACACCAAAAGGTTCTTGTACAATGAATATCATGCAGAATTTCAGCACTAAAATAAAAGAAAGTTCCTCTGCTATCTCTGCTTAAACTCACAGATTTCTTCAGGTTCCACCTCAGTTTCAGTTTCTGCAATTCAAACTAGAAGGATTGATACCTCATTGGGGAGGGTTTACAGGTACCTCTATCTATGAGTCACAGATAGACCGACTATTAACCTCAAATAATAGACCAACACTAACTATATTGACCTTTCTGTATGAAAAAAACCCTACAACTTTGAACTCATAATCCAACTGTTAGCCCTATGTATCTTCTTACTATAAGGTGTATCATATATTGTATTCTTGTACTATGCCTAAAATAAAATATCACATCAAAATATTCCAAGAGCTGTTATGTGGAATATCCTCCAAGAGAAATAGTACTCTGTGCTGATCCATATTGTTTCAGCTCTCAGAAAACTACTTTGTGTTCGACAAGCCTACAGTTTAAAGGTAAAATCTATCAAAACTACCATGAAAGCTTTCACTGACAAATCTATATCAACTGCCTTGTCAGATGTTGAATACAAGCGAACTATAAAAGATGGCAGTACACTGCCACTATACAGACACTAGTTGTATACAATGTCAGCAAGAGCTGAAGAATGTCTGATTGTTATACCAGCATGCACCTGTGCTCACAGTGTTTGCATTCAGCTGTTGGTGTGCATTCGCAAAGATCAGAATGTGATTTATATGTAATGAGGTCACAGGTTTCCATTCAATTATGCACAGACATTAAACAACAGTAGCTGTTTGCAGCAGGTGTGTGCCAAGTGTTGATGTGATATCAGTGTATGTGTCAAGTATGTATTGCTTAGTTCTCTGCAATATTGATTCTATATAGTGGCCTGTAAGTAATAGAGTCTTGCCCCGACAAACCAGTGGTTGATATTATCAGCATCCCATGGCATCTGGGAACAGCTACATGTAAACAGCCAAGTCACCAAACCCACAATATGTTTAGTCACCTTATTAAAAAGGTTGCTGGGGACCTATTCTTACCAAGAGTCTTGATGTGGGTGCATCAAAAAGCACAGAAATAATCTGTATAATCACAGTCAATGCTGTGAATACTCAGTTTAAGTAAGCATTGATATCATGAATACCATAATTTGTAAATACATCCTTAAATGAAGTCAAGTTTGGCTCAGTCTTATAAGGCATCACAATTTTCTGTGCAATGTTATGTCCCTTATCTGTGCCAGGATCCACTGTTTGTAGGTTTCAAATCAGATTTATCCTTATTGTGATCGTTGGGCATATGGAAAGCAGTACCATAGCAGACTGATGTCAATTTCAAAGGGTACTGAGACTGGAAACAAGCCAGAGATCAATAGTGTTATCTACGGTGGATACATTTGACACTATTCAAGGACTATCCATACCCAGTCACCATTTTGCCCACCCAACCCTCATTTACTATCAACTGTAATGAGAATCATAGTGTAGTCATTTAATAATGTATATGTAGTGAGTGTCATGTATGTATATTGATCAGGTCGCAGTAAATGCATTGGTCTTTCTACTTTGAATGGTAGCCTTGCACTGTAATTACCAGTACAATCACAGTGCACAGTGCTGTGTGCAGATGTGTCATTCTGCAGTAGTGCTGTGAGTTGGGTATTACATCGCATCTTCACGAGGCAAGGAAGTTAACCAACTACAAAAGTCCAGTTTCCACCCTAGCCAAACTAGGCGGGAATTATGGAGTTATATTTTGGCTGGAATAACTGGTCTATTCATAGTCCAATCAAATATGCGTAACGAAATCAACATCCGGTTCGTCGATTGCAGGATTTGCAAGGCATGTGTACCGTCAACTAAGCATCAACAGATACTTTACAAATCATTTCATGTTTTTAATCAATGTGCTCATGTGATTTGATGCACTTTTCGAAGTTAGACCCGTTTTGTTACAATATAAATCTTCACTGAGCGCCGCCATTTTGTTAAAACCAAATGCAAGTGATATCAGAGGTTGAATCTGATTGGTCAATAGGAGGGACATAGAAGTGACATAACTCGTAATAGCCACTAGTGGCACTTCAATCGAACCCAAAAATTCCGGCCTAGTTTGGGAAGGGTGGAAACTGGACTTTTATAGTCAGTTAACTCCCTTGCCTCGGGAAGATGATTACATTGCTGCCAATCTCAATTATATCACAGCGTGTCAGCTGATGTGGAAGGAATGCCTGAAGTGTTGCAGGTCATAGATGTTTACCAATTTGGTGAAATCCAACAGCATCATAAATCTGGTCAAATCTGAGATTCAAAACCACAATTATTGGGTCTGGCACACCAAAGAACAAAATTTGGGCAGTGCATGTGTCAGTGTCAGAACGAACATGTCATCCTGCACTCAAATGTAACAACTGTGCAGCATGTGCCTGTGTGGAGATGGAGTTTGTGCAGTGCATGTGTCAGCGTCAGAACGACGTTCATCCTGCACTCTAATCTATTAAACAACTGTGCAGCATGTGCCTGTGTGGAGATGGAGTTTGTGCAGTGCATGTGTCAGCGTCAGAACGACATGCATCCTGCACTCAAATCTATTAAACAACTGTGCAGCGTGTGCCTGTGTGGAGATGGAGTTTGTGCAGTGCATGTGTCAGCGTCAGAACAAACGTGCCACCCTGCACTCTAATCTATTAAACAATTGTGCAGTGTGGAGTATCACCTGATACAGCCCCTGCACGCTGCGATGTTGCCTGCTGCTGTTGTACATCATCTTCTGTTGCTGCTTGAAAAAGGTTACCACAGACAATATTTACAAGGGCTGTTAGGCAAAAGTACAATGCCATATTTACATCTATCACTTATCATCTATCACTAAAACAATCAGAATTTGTCATTTAAAGCACAGTTTATGATCAAGAGCTCCAGTGAGTCGCACTGAAATGTACTTGATCTTTGTATTAATCATTGACCTTCTGGTATGGTAATCATATTTTCTTATTGTTCAGCATGTACAACCACAACAAACTGCACAATATACATGCAATAACAACATTTAACCCCGCAGTAATGGTGACAAATGGCCAATGTGGCTAACAAGATTGAGCAAATTTGAAGTTAGGATGGCAGGTATCAAAATCTGATTATCAATATTTTATTACTTCATCAAACTCAAGACATGCTTAAAAAATCAAATCCATCAGGCTCTTTAGCTCACCTGACATTTGCAGGTAATTTCTAACATTTTAAAGGTCACAATCAAAAGGTCACCAAGAAACATTTATAACAGATGTTTCATTCCAACACACACAGCATGAGTATTTCAGATTTTGATTCTCGATTTTGGAATTAAACTTTTGACTCAGGTGAGCTAAAAACATTGAAATAAAAAGGAAAGTATCCACACATCTGCTCTCATTCATAATTGTTCATAGTGGAATGAATTAAATCCAATGACAGTATATACACAAAGCCTGTACGTACTATCATGAACACCTGGACTGTAGTGAATCATGACCATATCTCATTATCATACAATTACAATACAAAATCATCAGAGTGCATATTTTTTAAGGGCAGAGAAATGTGCATACATACAGAATTTGCCCACAATTTAGAGCTGGCAGTACGACCCAAAAACCCTGACTGTAATTAAAGCTGAACCAACCATCTGTTGTCAATAAGTTGAGACTGACAAACTACCTTCTATGTGTCTAGCATACAGCCTTGTAAATTTACATTTAAAACATGAAGTGTGAATATCATATTTGCTGTAAAAAACATCCCGGGGGCTTAGAAAATTGACAAAGGGGGCACTTATTAAAACCACAAACAAGTCAAATTGGTTGTCAGTGATCGAGCAGTTGTGAACAAACTAAGTCTAAAGATTGGTAAAACCAACATCTTTCGATAATAGTTTTGAGGCAATTAAATACCTCTTCTAAGCTGCTGTATTTTGTTTTAAATCCTTAAATTAAAAAAGGTAATATGAACTGTTATGTAAATTTTGTCTTAGTTGAGGGTGCTTACATATACAAAGAAGCAGGGCGCTTAATACCACGAGTACAGTTTAACAATATACCATCCTATTTGTCATTTAAGGTAAAATTGTATTATTTGATAAACAATAAGCTACATAGAATTGCTGCTATAATTAAGTATTTATAACATTATCCAGTTGGAACATGTATGCTGTGGCCAGAGACTTGAAATGTTAACATTTTTGTATTGCATCCAAATTAACGGTGACTTCACAATTTGATCAGAAGTGATGGCACTGCCAGACAGTTAGGTACTGAAGCAGACATACGGTAATTCCCAGATGCCCCACAACACTTATCTCAGCTGATGCAATCCAAAGTCAGTTTCAATCTGTATCAATACACATATTTTCATAAAGTTGTTCATTCATGTGGGGCTCTGTTCCACAAAACTAACGCCACACTCAGCACTATTCCACCAGAGTGACGGCAGCCTGTAAATAATCAAGTCTGGACCATACAATCCAGTGATTGATATGAAATAAGTCACCTATCCTATCTTATGTGTGATGTTGAATTGCAAATTTGACACCAAGAAGGGATTTCAAAATTACAATAGAGTATTGTGTTACACATTGTTTTGTGAACAATCAGAGGCGGATACAGCTTTTTTGAAAAGGGGGGTGCACAACTAAGATCTATTTATTGTCTTTGGTGGTAATTTATACAGAAATAAAGATTTTTTTCGAAATAAAAAGGGGGGGGTGCGCACCCCTGCACCCCCCCCTCTGTATCCGCCCATGACAATATGTATGGATTCATAGTGTATCGTGATTTCAGTGCATCATTCCAGTCCAACTAGATGATGACCACACGTTGACAATGCCAACATCCTGCTAAGATACCTACCCTCTGGGATGCCCATACGGTCCCTCTGGCGTCTGGCTTCATCTGAATCTCTGTGCAGCATGTTACCATCCAGAGCAAAATGGACAGCCAGCTGGTCAACACTGGACGTCTGTTTGTACTGCTTCTCCTAAGAACCAGATATACTTCACGATAGAATTGGTTTTTTTTAACGTTTCTTATATAATCGAGTCTGGACCAGAATATCAATGTTTAATATTGTGAGCAACCATCCACTGTGTCAAGGTATGATAATACTAGGGCTGGGACGAGTCCTGATTTACTACCTGGGGACCCACACCCCTATTACCCAACCCTACCCGTGCACCCGCTGTTGGTTTCAAGAGATAGGTACAAAATGTCTGATTGGGAATAGTCACTTGACTAAGGCTTGTGTGCAATATATGACAATACATTTTGAAAAACAGTTGTAATAGAACACCATCACTGGTGTTGATCATTAACCCCCAAGTACAATAACCGTTTCAAATACATAAACCTCAGAGATTTTTAGTTAAAAAACATTTTGGAAATACACAACCATCCCCAATTCATGGACAATAGTTGTTTAAAGGTGACAAAAGAATTAATGGTCTCATATTATGAATCATCAGAAAGTATGTGTTTTCAGTGAGAGTTCAATGCTTCAATAAGCTATATTACAGCAATATCATTGCAGCCTGTAAATAAACAAGTCTGGACCAGACTAACCAGCGATGATCCTTGCTATCAGAGTACAAGGTCAGGTATAATGTCTATGTAGTATTATATCTTGGAAATATTCAGGTTTTTTTGTATTGTTACAGGATCCGTTTCCAAGATACATAATACACTGATGATACAAGTGTGTATTTACCTTGAAGCTGTAGCGCACTATGTTCTGTGGCGCATGGGGGTTGTTGGCGGTCAGGATCCTCGTGAACTCTTCTTTCAGTTCCTAAAGAAAGTTATTACATAATCTTCATTCCATGCATATTCTAATTTTAATAATCACAATGTCATACTAAGTTCATAATGATTCGGAATGTCTTGACGTCAACACCTTTTCTACAAACAGATAAATTGGGAACAAAACCTAACTCCTAAAGATATTTTATGTACCCTAAAGCTGTTAACATTCTGATTTATTTATCATTTAATCAAACAGACATCTTGATGCTGACATGTAAAATAACTTCAAAATTGACATTGATGAGATATGTATCAGTTAAAGAAACATGAATGAATTCTTACAACTTGACATTGATGAGACGTATGTATCACTTAACGAAACAAGAATGTTTTCTTACAACTTGACATTGATTAGACGAATGTATATAGTAAAAGAAGCAAAAACGGATACTTACAACTTCTGAAAGGTCCAGCTGATCTTCAGGCTTCACCAGAGTCCGTTGCTGCTCAAAGAGAAGCACAAATGTCAACTCAGCATTGGAAATACACATCCCACGTACATTCCACCTCAGTCTGAGCTGAATAATTTAACACATCAGGAGTTGCAGCAGTCGCTGCCTTTACCAAACTGTAAGCTGAGATGGTTTGTAGATTCAGCTGTGTTCTGACTTTCAGATGACAGGAATATGAGCTGAGTATAATTTAATACCAAAGTTGGAAGATGCTTACTGATTGAAATACTGATTGACTTACCTGAGTCCAATCTTCAGCATCAGTACCATCGCCCATGTCTGTCATGTCATCACCCTCCTGAAATATACATCAATACATGACACACAGGCTCATGGGAATCCTCACAGAAATACTGGTACAGACAACATCTACAACATGCATTTGCCACACATCATATTAGACATTATATCTTACATCATTAATTCAAAATTGACTTGAATAAAATAGAAGATATTTTTTAAAGGCTTTATGTACCGTCACAATAAATTAACCACTACAATTTTATTAATAACACTACTATTAATGAATCGGGAAGGTGTCTATGTTTCAATAGTATAAAATAAAGCAACCTATTGGACATTCACTACAAAAGAAATAATTTAATAATATATATGTAAGAATCAGATCTGTGGTAGGATTTGTGTAAGGGAAATGTCCGAGTAACTCTCCATTCCTTAAAAATAATGGAGCAGAGGTCCCGCAGGGTTACAAGAATTAGGAATAATAGTTTAACGATGATCTTAGTGATGTTCAAGAAACATCACAGCAGGGGCCACCAGAAACAGGCCTTACACATTGTACCCATTGTGGAATCTGTGTGACAAGCACACGTGTTAACCACTAGGATACCCCACCACCCCATGGCATGGGTGTATGACATCATCTTGGGAATTATGCATATAACTGACTTGGTATACAAATATGAGATAGCTATGCGATAAATCGCAAAGAGCAATGAAGAACAAAACATGGTTTATTTCCTGATAAAACATTGTTCTATCATGATGTTATTTCTGGAGATTTGAATATGCGCTTGCAACTTGGGGACGTCACTTATTGGATGACGTTAATTTTAAGAGGGAAGAGTCTAGTGAGTTGTTCCCCGTAGATGTAGCTGGGTAACACAGATAAACGCAGTGACCGAACGATCGCATCCAAATGTAGGAGAGATATGACAATCGGTATTAGGAGAAAAGGTACAAATAATCAACATGAGAAATGTGAGAATATGCGGGAAATACCACATTTATAACCCACATGTTCATAAAATTTACTTGTCCAACATTGCTGAGGTCGGATTCAATTTAGCGAGTAATCATTATCAAAATTAAGGTAGCTATTTTTAAAGTTTGTACATTTTATAAACATCCTTAAACAGGCTGTACCCCTCCTTGTTTATTCCTCCTGCAGTGTTTTATTGTATGATAAACAACTCCTACTTGTTTATTTCTTAAACAACTGTTATGAATTAGACAGTCTGTAACAGAATAGAAACCTGTCAGAGATCTGAGTCCTATATATACCAGTATATGCATTGTCACTAAAACAAAATAAATTTAGTGGGACAATAAATTCCAAAGCGGTTTATTTTCAACAAGCAACCAGTTACATATACATATATATATATATATAACCAAGTAAGTATAACCAACACTCTGTTTGTAAGATGAAAGTAGTAACCCTTCCTACATTTAAGTTTATTTCTCAACACATGTATCAATAATGCACTTGAATGAGACCAAACTTCTTAGATATCTATGATCTTATAAATGTGAAACTGCAACTGCATGGAAAAAAATATATATCATGAAATGAGAAAGCATCAACATACAAAATGTTTGAAGTGTTAACAGCAAATGCAAAGGGCTAGTGTCTTCATCTCAGGACGTGGACCTCGTATTAACTCTTTCTACTTACTTTCTACATTTATATTATTTCTGAAAAAAGTAAAGACACTAGCCATTTATTAATGAACAGCAAAAAGGTTTTAGAAACTTGTGCATAAAGTTAGCCTCCAACCAGAAGAAAAAGATCAACAATGCCCCTTTTTTCACAACTTCCTTGGACCACTACACAAAGCAATACCTACTTAAAATGGTCATAAAATTAATCCAAACAGGTTTCATGAAATTGTCTAAACAAAATTTGAAATCAAAATTTATTATTTTAGAAAAAGGAAGGAAAAAAGATATTCTGTCACCAGTTTAGTCATATTACCGTATTCGACGTAATAAGCGCCCCGCTCTAATAAGCGCCCACGGCGATATTTGCTAATATATTGACTAGTAAACAATCCCAATTAGCACCCCTTCGTATTGATCAATGTTCACAAGATTTATTTATTCGCGTATAATACGCACTCGTGTGTTATATGCACCCTTAATTATAGGCAATTAAATTCTGGAAAAAATATATATGTCGTATATAAACATTTCAGGCTGTCAGCATAAACCACGAAATTTATCTTTCAACTCTGTTGTTTTTCACCAAAATAATATTCTAATAAGAGCCCCCTATTTCTAATTTTAGAGAGCGCCCTGGGCGCTTATTACGTCGAATACGGTAATTGTATTTTTGATTTTCACAACAATGTTTTTTATTCCTACATCGGATGGACAATAGCTAAATTATACATTATATATCTCATCATATATTTTTGACTATCCAAGTTATCTGACCATATGTAACAAAACAAAAGCAAAATAAAAGGATTTAATAAACTCTATGTCTAGTTTTATGTTCAAATGAAAACCAAAACCTGTAAAAGTAACTGTAGATGGGCAACACTCTGAACCTTATTTCATTAAGTAAAAATGTATGCAATGACATATAGATATAACATAGGTAAGTATGTTTCATAACAGTTATCTGCAAAAATAAACGCTGAAGAAGTCTCTGTAACATTTAAACTGAAAACCTAAAAAATCATTCTACATGACACTATACACATATCCGCACTTGTGCGCACACACACACATTACATTGAGTTTAATGTATACATATTTAATAACAGTATATATCACTTATCAAAATATGACAAATATCAGCCTGTCTTAATCAATTAATAAAGTGTCTGGTGTATTGAACAAAACCTTCAAGAAAATGATACTGTTACATTACACTACATGTTTCTTCTATGCGACTTTGATTAAAAGATGCTGCCTATGAAAATATGCCCCATTTTCTAATGATGGCATGCCCTACACAGTGTACGCCCATCTACAGCCATCTGTACCAACTAGAAAGCTGTAACATCAGCTATAACGGACTGCATATACCAACTAGGTGATACCTTAATGGTTGATATTTTGCCAGGTGCGGCCTGACCCGCATTTCGCACCCCTGTTTTACCCTTCGGTGCAGAGGTGCCTCCACCGGTCTGTTAGTGAAGTGGAGCAGGGAGAAAAGAGAGAGAGAGAGAGAGAATAATACACAGTGCGAGTATTCATGTGTGGGAGCCGGCATCACACAGCGGCTCAGGCAATGTGTAGATGGCACATGGTGAACAATTTCAGTAGAGGTAAAACTAGAGACGTCAATTACTTAAAGTCAAGTCACATTTGAAAATGATTTCATAAAACCACATCAAGTAAAAACACAAACAACGACATGATATGTCAAAGCAAAACATAATAGTACTTTGAAGAAACATTTTGATGAGAGAAAAAAAATTTATGCAACTTGTATGCTTGCGTGTTACAGCGAAAATGAAGAGTTCTTAAACTGCTCAAATGAAAAAAGTAAATAAATAACTTTTGGGATCTCTCATTTTATCTTCATCTGAAATAGGAACCATTTGCCATCTTTATTATACTTCAAAGTGCAAACACACAAGCCACTCATTTAAGCATGAGCTTGCATGCACTGTGCTGCATCTTGATGCATGTCACAATGTGCATATAACTTACCCGTATACGTGTAGCCCTCCTGCGTGACAAGTCGCCCATACCTGCTACGCTCTGTTCCATTAGAAGCACATGATTATCTCATAAAAACACAAACGAAATAAACTGCATTGTTCACGAAAAAGATGTTGCAGAATTATGTTCATCAATGTTGGACACATCAAGGGGCGCCTTGATCTTCATAAATGAGCATGTAATAATTAACATGGAACTTAAATGTTAGTTTGTGAGAGGTTCAGGAAACTGTAATACACAAAATGAAAGTCTGACAATTGGTAGTCTAGATCACATACTTTGTGTACCCCTCTCACAAGTGTCAATTGAAATGGCTCCCATGGCTACGAACACATAATGCCATTTAGAAAGTGGTCACATATAACATATGTTATATTTGGGATAACACTTTCTTAGTAAAGTACAGATTCTCGTACCTTTTGGGGCTGAGTCCCATCTGCAATACATGCTGTTTGAGATTTATCGCAGAGGTGTGTATTCATAAATGATGAAGGTGATGCACAGCATCGTGCAACATCCTTCTTGCCTCAGCTATCATTGATTACTCTTCAATGTTTATTGATAGCCAGAGTGATACCAAACACAAACTGCTGCATGCATGCTACAACTGAATACACATTAATGATGTGATACTTTATGTCTCCTTTGCGACTTGCAGTGCTTTGACTTTGTGTCAAATATTAAATTTTATTTGTATAGGAGTAAATATTTTGCATCAGGTTAATCCCTGTCATGTTGAACAAAAGCATGCCGATTCATTTTTCCTTCTACATGTAGTTATGAGCAAATTGTAATTACTGATAAAACAGACATGGTTTATTGTCTGTGTGTTGTAACCTCCTACGACAAGCACAAGTTGCTTGTGGACTTATTCTAACTTGGAATCCCTACGGGGGCAAATAGGATTTGTTTGTTTGTTTGCTGTTTAACGCCACACTCAGCAATATTTCAGCTGTATGATGGCGGTCTGCAAATAATCGAGCCTGGACCAGACAATCTAGTGATTGACATCGACAGCATCGGTCCACGCAATTGAGATATGATGCGTGCATCAACCAAGTCACCAAGTCTGACCACCCGATCCGGTTAGTCGCCTCTTACGACAAGCACAGTCGCCTTTTATGGCAAGCATGGGTTGCTGAAGATCAGTTCTTACCTGGATCTTAACAGGTAGAAAAAAGGAATTGAAAAATGTGAACTCCATGGATTCCCAAGACAATAAGTTAAAAGTTGTGAGTGCAGGCTGATGGAGTACAAGAAGCCAGAAGTACAAAAGTGAATAGGCAAATTTATACCTAATACAGGTTTAACAATCAATTTTAGCACCAATAATAATTTTGATAATAAATTGTGACAATGAAGGCTAAAGCAAAGATTTCATCCTGATCAATTTATACAAATAGACTGGATTTGCGTTATGAAATTCATCACTGAATCCTCACTTCTGACAGTGACACATCAGTAACCGAAACATATCTGCATGGGTGGATGGATTTTACTGCCTTATATAATATATACCTTTTTACTGATGACACATATAGTACTTCATATATAATCAATACGTTTTAAAATTCTAAGATGACATGCATGGGAAAACATTCATAAACCGGTGGAAACATGCATGGTACTGTAGCATGTAGGTATAGAATTGATTTCTATAACATTATTCGTTTTTTTCACCCTTTGCCAAACAACATCATTATCATAAATGTGTTAAAAACAAATCAGCATGGGGATATATACCTGTTTGGCCTTGACTGCCTTGGGTGGCATGGTTGGTGTTCTTCTAGTTCTTACTTCGAACAAACTTCTCTGAATGCAGACAACTTGCAATGTAAACAACTATGGCGGTGAGTGTGGTCAATAGCAACGCACATGCGTACTCGATCCCACTTCTTTTCCCATGAATCCGTTTTAAAATGGCGTCGTTGATAGACCGGAAATAGAGCTACTCTGATAATGTTGGACAGCTGATGAAGTTATTTTTCTTGAGAAATAATTATTCCACCATCATCAATGGATAGTATGGAAGACAGCGGTTTTGACAGTGATCAGAAGTCGCAGAATGGACATTTTGATACAAGGGTTAGTAAAGTGCAGTCTCTAAACCATCCTTCGTTTGAGAGGCTTCATCTTGTCACTGTCAGCATTAGGCCTCACATTTACATGTTTTAGGCGTAGATGCAGTTGCGTGTAACATATTGTCACTTACATATTTTCTTAAGTGAACACCTTCTCATCTCACAATTCAATAATCTAGGAAGACATCCAGAAGTATCTGTCGTGTAGGTTAATTAAACATTATTGTTGTGCATGATCAAGATCATTGGTCTGCCTTGTTATTTCAATTATTTTATCTGCCCACGTATGTCAACTTTAAACTTTTTGTGTATGCCAGGAGTACCACATACTGCGATTATTCAAAGTTGAAGGTTTAAGTGTATGGGGAGTGCCTTAGGATCAGCAATTGATGAGTCACTAACCATGATAATTAATATGTATGCCCACCATATGCAACCTTTGGCTTCTACAGAGACCATATCGGTATATGGTCTCTGGCATCTATTATTCATATTTTTATCAATCGTCATGTCATTATGAAATGATACAATCCTGTACTACCCTTGTGTCACTTTAGCCTTTTCCTTCCCCATAAGCTTATATGCTGTGATATGGACTATAATAACTGATATGTACTGTTGATGGCAGCGTTGAACCAAACTAACTCAAATCATGTTAGTTATGGAATTCATAAGCTTACTGGGCTAGCTGTGGCCAAGCCACACATATATATACCATAGAATGTTAGAATGTGTAGTGTTTGCATTGATACTTCTACAGAGTATTTTATCAGGTAGCACCACAGCACCACAACTTCTCTTGAGGACGATCTCTGCCGTCCATCACTTAAATTGTCACTACGACAAGCAACAAGTTTTTGTGAGATTTCGTCAGATGCGAACTGAGATTGAATGATAGAAGTTTATATTTTCAACCAAATAATGAAATGCACATTACCATGATTACTACAATCAGTGTTTGAAAAAAAATTAAAACCCGAAAAGACAGTTGGGCAGGTGACCCATAAAATGTTGCCTGCCATCTTCAACATGTTCAAAGTTACCTGCCCGCATTCAGACATTATGAATATTGAAAAATTGTGAAAAGAAAAGAGATAATCACACCTTGATTCAGTTGAAATAATGCTAACAATTACTTAAGAATCTTCCACAAGTTATAATAAAACTGAATACATTGGCTTAAAATTATCTGCCAGACAGTGGGGCAGGTGGAAGAAAGTTTCATGCAAGCCCGACAGAAAAGTTACCAGCCACAGACAGGCAGTTATTTCGGACACTGACTGCAATGACAACATATACTGTTTGGTAATAATATATAATATATTGAGATGCATTACCCTCATACCCTGGCTTATTTGAAGCAGTCACTTTAATCGTGTTAATATCTGGTTATTTATAGTGGAACATTGTGATTCGGTTATTTCTGATGGTATTTCCTTATATTTATACCAGTAAGACAAAACAATCATTGATGTGATTCATCCTCCAGTGTTAGAAATAGGGCTATGGCAAGAACTGTTTGACTCATGTTCATGGTTAATTTCAAACACTGTCTTGTGTGTCAAAGAGCATGTATTGTGTTTATTTCTCAAACATGATTCAGCAGGATATGTCCATTGTAGATTCCCAGTGACTGCACTTTATCAACACTTCCATTGTAACAGTACATGGAAATTGGAAAGAAAGTCACAGGGGGAAAAACACAGAAACAGTCACAATTTTGCCAAGGAAAAATTACACAGGAGAATAAGTCACAACTATTCACAACAGTTTATTGCAGTTCAAACTTGACAATTATGACATGTAACAATATAAATAGATATTGGTTGAAACAATAAGATTGAAAATATAACACAGCACATCAATTACCAGTTATGAGCACATTATGTTCTACTTATTAATCACATTCATTTAAATGACTTTTCAATGTTCTTTGTTCAGTCTTATGGTATTATATTCTACTAACAGGTACAGAAAGTTTAACTGGAAACTGAGTCCCAACTCTAACAATGCTCTAATGTACCATTGTTATTATTTGCAAATGTCAATGTTAATACAAAACCTACCCTATCTTTAAGAATTACTGTAATTAATTACTTGACAGGCAGTGGATTAGTTAATTACTTAATTACTTTAATGGTGCCTTTGTGATTATTGTTGAGCCTTAAGTGTCTGAAAATTGTCATGATTATTCAAGCTTAAGGCCAATTAAATTTGTTTTATTGGGGGTTGTTATTTATATCTGCACTCAGCCAATTAATGCTCAAGGTTAATTACAAAAGCTATAATAAAATTCACCATCTCTTTTCAAATCAGACAAAGCCAGTCTAACCCATGCTTCTTTAACCTAATCTGGTCACACATGGTTAACATGGTAACAATTCTATTTTCTTATACAGATATTCGAGATGAGCTATTCCATTTTATCTACATTTTCAGTTAACAAATGTTTGAGACATAATTATTTTCAGTTGACAGACGGTTGACACATATAATCATTTTGGATAAATGAACCTCATTTGTTATCTTGTTGCCCTAACCATGCTAACCATTTATGCTAACTGTCTTCATGTCCTGAAAAAAGCAAGGCATAAGTCAGGCACTATCAGTTGACTTTTAAAACTGTAGTCAGTCATCATGTGTCTACAGTCTTCATTGTTCTGTGTGTGAAGCAGGTCAATAAAGCGATATTCTAAGGGGATTTGTGATGAATTCAAAGGCATGGTCAGTTATTTACGACCTAATAAATCTTAGTTGGTTCAGTTGACACAATTGACTTAAAACATCATGGGCATAATGAGCTGTCCATGTTAAGTATCTGCTTACCCTCATGGCTTTACTGCTGCAGGTGAATAGGCAGAAAAGCCTTCCATTACACAACATCCCTAAGGGCATGACAGGTTAACCAAATGGTTTTTCATAATTTCACATTAAACTTAAGATGTAATTATTTTGGATGTTATGTCAGTTTTAATTGTTTGCATCACAAAGTTTTTTTCAAGAACATATTTATTTATAGTTAATGGTCTGTATGCATATGTTTGCAGAAAGAATCCACATTAACCAAAAGTGCCTCCTACAAGGCTTTGAAGAAAGCAGCAGAACTACAAAAGAAAATTGGTAAGTTCACAGTGTACCAATATGACTATAGAGGAAGAGGTATGAATCATGATGATAAGGCCCTTCTTGGTCGACTGGCTGTGCATTATTTAATAAATGAGTCTAACTTTTAGAAAGCATTTTGACAATTAGAAGATTTGCTCATATGATTATGAATGAGAAGACTGTTCTTTTCAACAGTTGGACCCAGTGTATGAAATAACACAATTTTCCAGGCTGCCATCAGGACCGACAGACTTTAGAAGCTGCAGGCCCTGACTAAACTCTTCAGGCCCTTGATATTTATACAAATAAAATACCTAAACATTGTTTACTTGATACATTATACATAATGTAGAAAATGTCAGTGATTGTTCAATTTCAATGTTGTTGACAGTAGTTAACTGGTGAAAACAAACTTGTGATTCCAAAATCAGGGTGCACTTTAATATGGTCTGGGTACAAAATGAATGGCTACAAAAATCTGGGTAAACACTTGACATGTTAGTTTTGTACAGAGGGTACATTTCGATGGAAACTGATCGAGAGTGTCCCTATCAGCATTTCTTGGTAGATGGGATTTGATGTCATTTTACAAAGCTGTCCCTTAGGGATGAGACGAGTCCAAATTTACTACCCGGGTACCCGACCCCCTATTACCCGACCCCCTATTACCCGACCTTACCCAGGAACTCACTGTAGGTCTCAAGAGTTGGGAACAAAATATCTGATTGGGAAATGTTTTACCGCAGCCCTGGCCAAAACTATTCAGAAACATGCATCAAACGATAAGATCATGCGTACACTGAATATGACTGAAGCTTCGTCTTTACCATGTTTACTCACAAAAACAAGTCAAAGGAATATGTGCATCGTCAGAAAGAATTGTGAACATTAGCGACTTGTAGTGTAACCACAGAGCTGTAGTGAATTTGTTTCATTAAACAATATATCACGTGACTAACCATGGGTCCGGGTAGTCCTGTGGGTACCCGAGTCCTGCTCAGCACCCTCCCGACCCGAGTACCCTAGTTACCCTTTTCCAGCCCTTCTGTCCCTTCGATGTAATTAGGGCAAGTATCCTGTGTTCCAGAAAAGCAAAGGGAGTTGGCAAAGAAAGCCCAGGCCCAAGCTGCCGCTATAGAACACCAGCCTAAACGATCCTTCCTCCTTCCCAGAAGCAGGTGAGTGATAGCATCGTGTCACAGAGGATTTGTCAAGCATTCTAATAGTTACCATTTAGTTACATTTCTAGATGAAAGGTGTCCAGATGTTTTAATTCTATGTGTGATGTTAACGAGGGGTGTGCAATATAACTGGTATTTCGGAATATTGCAATATGACCGTCAGCAATACATGTATCACAATAAAACCCTTGTGTATCAATATTTTCCAATACAGTCACAGAAGAATTAACCTATAATTATGTAAATTATATCTATTATCTTGAGGCATTTGGATGGACTGGGTTCCTATCTAAACTATGTAAACAGCACGTTTCACGCTTTACATTAACATTCATATTGATGACATAATAGGTAAAGTACTGTCAGAAATGCTAGAGAAGTGCATTTTAGCCTTCAATAAATAAATTATAATCACAGGGCTATGAAAATATAGCCTATAACTTGAGGTAGAACACCTAACACCTGTCCCGAGGTGATTACTTGAGCAAGGCCCGTGCATTATCACCAGTGCAAATGTCACCTGAGTCGGGGATGGTCTCAAAATAATGCTGTTATCATGGTTTTGTACATAAACTGAGATGTACGTTGACGGGTGTAGCCATTAAGATATATACTGCTTTATGTTTATTTGGAAAAATGATAGAAAAGTTGGAAGCTATGAAAAGGGATGAGTATTTGAAGGTTGGGGCTTTTGAATCAAGAAGTATTTGTTGTTCTGCAGATGATTCCTTTAGCCAGCATATGACATGTATGACTCAGCTGATGACGTATCTAAATCTGTACTATCATCCAAAGGTATGACAACTGGTGCAGCAAGGCTGATATCTACACAGTCATGATGGCTGTACTACTCATAGTTGGCACGACAGAATCAGTTTAACTGACAATATCCATGGGGCACTGGGACACTGGGGTTGTTTAGATTTGGCAGTAGCTGATGTTCCAATTAGTCTATGAACACATCACCATTCATTTATGATAATCCTATTGAAAAGTAGCTCACATCCATCATTAAGCCCCAGATCATGGGTTCCAGCATGCAAAACAAATTGTCTCTAAAACTATTCAAGTTAAGAGAAATGATATATAACACAATGATGTCATTGGTCACAATCTTAAATGAGTTCGAAAAGTAGTGTCATGCATTAATATTTTACATAGTTATGGCCCTTGCTCCATGCTTCTCAGCAACTACTGAAATTACAAAAATGAAAGTTTGCATGCTTACCTAAGAGATACTTGTCAATACACAGTTAGAAAATTTGTGCCATAAATTATTTTTTTACAGAGTTATTGCCCTTGCTCCATGCTTTTGAAGTTAGTGCAAGGTGTCTGCAATGCAGGCAACTTTTCTCAGAAACTACTGACATAAAATTAATGAAACTTTGCAAGCTTATCTAAGAGATACTTGTCAAAAGTGAGTTCCGAAAATTGATCCTGTCCATTATTTTATTTACAGAGTTATGGCCCTTGCTCCGGCTTTCAACTTAGTGCATACTGAGTGAAATGGGGACCACTTTTCTCAGCAACTACTGAAGTTGCATGAATGAAAATTTGCATGGTTATCTAAGAGATGCTTGTGAAGTATGAGTTCGATAATTGGTCCCATATATTATTATTTTTACAGAGTTATTGCTCTTGACATCTGCAATGGGGACAAGTTCACTATTCACTACTATATGAGCAAACAAAATTCTAATGTGCCCCTTGGCAGGGGATAGTGATAATGCTGTTTCTTGTTGTGTCTTTAATTTCCTGAATTCTACTACAAGTCGGGGGTACCTTCTGCTGATGAAGCTTGTGGTGGGCACGGGTGGCCCAGTCATCTAAGGCGCCATGATTTGCTGTGCAAAGTTACATTCCCTGAACACGCCAGAAACCTATGATTGTGGGTTCGAATCCCTGTTCGCCCCAATTATGTTTCTAGGTTTGTCAACACCATACCAGAGCTCGTGGGTGGTAAGTCGTAAACGGCTGAGACTTGCATCACTTGGGGCTTTCCTCCCACATTAAGCTGACATGACGAGCTATAACTGGAATACTGATAATTGCGACGTTAAACCCAACTCACTCACTCATAAAGCTTTACACCGTACTCCTAATCACCCCTTTATCAGGTTTATCAATACTATCTAATGTCCTATTTTTGACATGGAAAAGAATCATTGTTCATGATCGCTTAGATATTTATGATCTTAATATCAGGTGTTTTTTTAAGAATATGTATGTGAAAGAATAGCATTGCTTTAATCCATTTGTGAATAAAGCAAGAAATGACACGACAAAAAAATTGACGCTGGGCCTAGACAGACATTGGCAATGACAGTCTCACATTCTACAGCTGTGTATTTAATTCAGCACTCGTGTCATTTTCTTCTAACTGAGGAAGGCTGGGTTAGCCTAGTGGTTCAAGCGTTCACTGAAGGTCCAGGTTGAATTTTCCACAAGAGTACAATGTTTGAAGCCCATTTCTGCTGTCCCCTGCCATGATAATGCTGGAGTATTGTATCATTAGATGCGACCATGGAATCAGGTTGAGGGTGTGTCATCATACCCATACAGGGTGCATCGTTGTTCACAATATCAATCACTGGATTGTCTGGTCCCAATTCAATTATTTACCATGTTTACAGGCCACCATCATTTTATTGAAATATTGCTGAATGTGGTGTTAAACAACAAACAAAGAGAACATCTCTTATATTAAATGGTGTTTGTTTGTTGCAGGGTAACAGTACCAGAGATGAAACCCCTCAATCCAGATCAGCAGCCTCTAGTTACCATAGTCACAGACAGGCAAGTACACTGAGGAAGACTTTGTGTAGAAATAACAACTGTCATTATCATGATAACAATTTTCATATGGTTATACCATGATCATGATAAATATTAATCATGTGAATGAAATGTGGCCTGACGAGCCCCAAAGTATATGTCAGGGTTGAGTGATTTCCCAGTGCCTGAAGAATCAAACTGGGGTTCTTGTAGTTATATGATAACGGGTATAATTATTAATGACTGTACCTAATTTTATTATATTATTATGATAAATATCACCTGTGGAGATGCTTTTGTTCTACATGCAGTAATTTGTGATCCGTTGACAGGCAGTCACGCATACAAATAAACCTCATGTACACGGGGGGCACGGGTGGCCCAGTCCTCTAAGGCGCCGAGATTCGCTGTGCAGAGTTGCGTCCCTTAGGCACGCCAGAAACCTATGATTGTAGGTTCGAATCCCGGTTCGCCCCGATTATGTTTCTAGGTTTGTCAGCACCATACCCGTGCTCGTGGGTTTCACCGAAGTGGTAAACGTCTGAGACCTGCATCACTTCGGGCTTTCCTCCCACATTAAGCAGACACGCCGTGATATAACTGGAATATTGTTGAAAGCGGCGTTAAACCCAACTCACTCACTCACTCATGTACAGGGTTCATCCTTTGCTGGTTATAATATGAGTGTGTGTCATTGTACAGTGTGAATCATGCTTTCAGGCACTGGTTTCTTTAATCTTGACTTGATAGTTTATAGGCTCATGATATTACTGATTGGGGTGATTTCCAGATCTATAGATTGAGATTGCTCAGAAAATTTGGAACTAGGGAGTGTTTTTCCAGTTCTGTAAGAAGAAAGTACATTAGTTAAAGTTCAGACATTTTCTGACTTCATATCTTAGTTGAGAAGACAAAGAAATAGTCACTTCATGATAATATATCTTTGAAAGTCATCCACAGCTAGGCTGCTTTGCGTTTTCAAATATGCACCTGTCACAAGATTGTTTGTTGTTTCAGTGAGGATGATGAGTTTGATCTTCCACAGACAAGTCGCACTGCTCAAAAGGAAATAACTGCCCAGTTAATTAAAGATGGTTACAACCTTGACCTTGAACCTGACGACGAAGATCTTGATTTGATACCGCCACGCCCACTTAATGAAAGATGTACATGCTGTCAGCTTCACCAACAACCAGGCTGTGTCATCCAGTGACGACACTGTCGTACAATAGCATGGATATAACATATGATAGCTTAGCTGTTGGCTGTATCCTACAATGGTGCGGCTAGCTGTAACTATGATGACTTGCCTTAGCATGAGAACAGCTAAGCTGTTCGACCCAATCATACTGTTGTTGTTGTTGTTGTCTGCCAGATGAGGTTGGTTCTAACCCAGCTGTGTTTGGTATTGACTGAGCTTTGTCTACAGCCTGCCTGTATTCCTGTGTCAGCATGAAGACTTTCCACCCAGGTGTTGCTGTGTCAGCTCTGTCAGCTCTGTCAGCTGTGTCCTCAGCTTAAGCTGTTTCTTTGATCCACCAATGAAGAGCTTCATCAATGATTCAGCTGTGAATAGTTGTAACTGTGTCGGTGATGAAACTGAACGATTCAGTTGTGTGCTCCCAGCTATACCTGTCATGTATTCAGCTGTTATTAATTCAAGCTGTGTAAATGATTCAGCTGTGTGCTCCCAGCTGTACTTGTCATGTATTCAGCTGTTATCAATTCAAGCTGTGTAAATTATTCAGCTGTGTGCTCCCAGCTGTACCTGTCATGTATTCAGCTGTTATTAATTCAAGCTGTGTAAATGATTCAGCTGTGTGCTCCCAGCTGTACTTGTCATGTATTCAGCTGTTATTAATTCAAGCTGTGTCAATGATTCAGCTGTGTGCTCCCAGCTGTACTTGTCATGTATTCAGCTGTTATTAATTCAAGCTGTGTAAATGATTCAGCTGTGTGCTCCCAGCTATACCTGTCATGTATTCAGCTGTTATCAATTCAAGCTGTGTAAATGATTCAGCTGTGTGCTCCCAGCTATACCTGTCATGTATTCAGCTGTTATTAATTCAAGCTGTGTCAATGATTCAGCTGTGTGCTCCCAGCTGTACTTGTCATGTATTCAGCTGTTATTAATTCAAGCTGTGTCAATGATTCAGCTGTGTGCTCCCAGCTGTACCTGTCATGTATTCAGCTGTTATTAATTCAAGCTGTGTAAATGATTCAGCTGTGTGCTCCCAGCTGTACTTGTCATGTATTCAGCTGTTATTAATTCAAGCTGTGTCAATGATTCAGCTGTGTGCTCCCATCTCTACCTTCATCTATTCATCTGTCAATGATTCAGCTGTGTCATTTATTCAAGCTGTATCAGTGGTTCAAGCTGTGTCAATGATTCAGCTATGTGCTCCCATCTCCACCTTCATCTATCAATGATTTAGCCGTATTTAAGCAGTATGATCGTGTGATTTGTCACCTGAGTCACAGATGTGTCAATTATCAGCCAGCTCTCATCTGTACCATATACCGGACTCTGCTGTCAGGTACAGCTTTGTCAACGTTCATATTATATTCTGTGTGGGATCAACTCAGAAAGTGTGGCATCAATTGTTGTCAAAATCTATGTGCAGAATCTCACACACTTTGCAACTATCTATATAGTGTATATATAACCAGAAAGTATGCATGGGGTCATCAATGGATATGTGTTGCACGTAGTGGGTCTTCTTCTCTCACATATCTCTTATTTCTATAAAACAGGGTTTTTTAAACAGCATGCCCAGCAACCATATCTTCATTACAGGAAAGTAAGCTTTTCATATTAATATTAGGAATCTTAAATCGCTTGATGTGATGTGATTACAAGGACAAGGGGTGTGTGATAGATAAGTAGCTGACATGGTTAAACATCCACCTAACATTATTTTCCTGCAAAAGTATGTCATCCGTACATGAGTATGTATTTGGATGGCGATATTTCTTTATCATCATCATGCTGCAGTGTTGCTTATCTGTTTTCGTGGGTGTTACGATTTATAAAAGTTCAAAGTTCAGTGCATGGCACAAATTTGTATCAAATCATGAGGTTGTTCATGAGGTCATGTAAAATGGTATGAAGATGAAATGTGAAATACTATTTTCTGACAATGTGTACAAGAATACAGGCACTGATACTTTGACTCAAATTGAGGTTTGACCTCTTTCCTTTCCCATTGATAATGGAATACATCTCTGTAACATGACAGTTTGTATAGTAGTTCCACGTACTACCACGTACAAAACCTTTTGTTGTGCCATGGTTACACCTCTACAGCCTTGATGTTTAACATGTTCCATCACATTATCCTTAAATCTCAAAGGTATGTGATCACACAGTTTCGCATGTTTAGGCAGGACATCTCTTTTAAACAAAAGTTTTAGAATACAACTGAAGACATATTTTGTTAATTCTGACGAATTTAAACGTGTTTACAACAATATCAGGCTGTCCTTTGTATTTGATGAGTTTCACAAACTACCGACCAAGAGTTTTTACTATCGTAGTTTATGAAGATGGACATTGTAAGCATGGTAGATCAGATTTGCTCATTTTGGTTCAGACTATGGTTTCTAATCTGATGATAGACCATGTTGCTGTTAGGTTGTTGGGACTTGACGTTGGAGGAGGCTGTTTAAGTACTACTCAAAAGAAGTTAAGGAACACCTGATTCTATAGTATTACTTTTGTTGATCTCTCATGTAACCCGATTCTTTCATATTACTATAGTTAATGTGTCATGCCATGACCCGATTCTTTCATATTACTATAGTTAATCTGGGGGCACGGGTGGCCCAGTCGTCTAAGGCGCCGCGATTCGCTGTGCAGAGTTGCGTCCCTTGGCCACGCCAGAAACCTATGATTGTGGGTTCGAATCCATGCCATGACAGATTAACTGTAAATATGAAAGAATCGGGTGGTATTAACTTTATTTTGAGTAGTATACTTATATTTTTATGTTCTTTTGTGCACAAGCAAGTCAAAAGGAATTGGCTAATAATTGAGGTTTGTTGTGCATATTTTACGCAAATACACAGCTTATTTGGAGCTCTGAGTCTACCTTCATTACATGTTGTGATAATCTATCAGACGTCTAGAGTAGAGTAGTACTTGTGATGTAGCTTGAACAGTGTTTGCAGCTGAGGACTTACAGGTGCTAATTTTACTATATCAAAAAACTTGCTGAAGTCAGTTTCAGCACATCTAGGTATTTTTATCAGTGTTATGTTAACATGGTTAATATTTCATGTTGAGTCAGGGTTGAGCATGTTGTGTAGGGTATATTTGTGGTAGAGTGTTGTCTGGCAGGACAAAGGTTAAAAGAAAATAGTGTAGAACAAACTAGATTAAATATGCTTATCAAACTGATAATACTTCTAACATACAATACCAGACAAATATGATTTTTACAGTGTGTATGGTCTATATCCAATTATATTTCATTTTCATGTTGAATGTAGTTCTCAGAACCACAACACGTAATGTTAACCATGTTAATTCAAGAATATCAGCTAAAAACGAAATAATTTGTTCTCAAATAACAATTATATATTTTTAATAATTGGTTTGGTTGAAATTTGAACATTAGTCGCTCAAATTTCTCAACTTTTGCATTATTCAATCTTGCTAGCCTCTGTTTTCTGTAGTATAAGGGTAACGCTATTTTGCAGGACATTATCATTTGCAGAAGCCCGAGGTCTTCCATTAACCGCCCGATGAAGGATGGAATAGCTAAAATGGATGGAATTTGTTTTCAAATAAAAAGAAACAACAATATCGGTTTTGAAACATTTACTGCAATCGACAGTAATGCCACTGACCCACTTTTTCAAATATGGAAACTTCATAGAACAAACCAGATGACGTCACTATTGAAAGTGACGTCACCTATCCCAACCCTATGACGTCACTTAACAACAGGCTTGATAATGCCCCGTCGTCAAGCAATATGAGGGCGTTATCAAGTTACAGTGGCCCGCTGATTTCTGATAACATGCGGGCGGGTTAATGATAATTCTATCCATTTTAGCTATAATATCCGAAATTCATTATTTACACAACTGAGTGAACATATTGTGTACACTATTGTATACATCATGACAGTACACACAGGAGGTCACACACACACACAATGGATATTGTTTGTTCTACAATAATGTGCAATGATTCCCAGATTTTATGTTGATATTAGCAATGCCAATTGCATTGTCAGAGTGTTGCATTGTTTTATTTAAGCCTCTTTTAAGTTTGTTATGATCCAGAAAAGCATTTGCAATGTTATACACCTACTTCCTTCTTTGTGTAGCTTTTATCATGTATATATTTATACATATATCGTTGCTCAAACTATTTCACGATATAGTGAGGTACTGTTTATACCAAGAGTAAATGTCACCATGGGTAAATGGATTCCGAACAGCTGAAATAATAATACATGTATACAGTAGACATGGTAGAAGCCAGATGTGGCAGTTATAGTGACGTAGAGCATTTAGACCAATGTGTCGTCACTTATGCTTGCAGATATGCCTGAATAATGTTTGCATATTTGCTTTTTGCAAGTGTCCTAGGTTTTTTTAGCATGAAATTTCAAATTATGTCCTCATAAAATGCTTCCATATAGGATGTTTTGTAGATGCACCAGAGCTTAAGAAAAGAGAACATACTTTTATAGCCTCCTGTAAAATATTCCACAGTGGCTCCAAAATATCTGTGTTGTATACACTGAACTATAGTCTGGAAGGTAATTTAAGGTACTGACGTTTACTACAATATCTGAAAAACTATTGGACCTACTCCAGTCAAAGTTGGTATGAGATTATTAAACAGTCATACATACACAGTTGAACCACGGGAATCACGCACTCACAGCTACAGTGTTAGCGTTGGGCGTCTCAACGTGCATGATTCTCGTGCAACCTTTCAAGTTATATATGGCCCTGTGACGCAGGGGTAGCATTATGCAGATGGCCGTTACAATGAATGCTCGTTCCACCAGTGACGAACAGGTCTGGTTGTTGATGAAATATAGTGATAGCTAAATAGACAGATTTTTTATTCATGCACCGATTGTATTTAAATGTAATATCCAGTTATGTATGACTGTTTAATAATCTCATACCAACTTTGACGTGAGTAGGTCCGATAGTTTTTCAGATATTGTAGTAAATGTCGGTACCTTAAATTACCCTCCAGACTATACATTACTATGGTTGAAGTTGACATGGGTTGGGTTGTGGTCTTCCATCAGGGTGTTCACCATGTTTATGGGAGTGGGGAGGGGAGGGGGATGTTACCATGGTTACTGGGTGTCTTGCCTTGACCTTTTGAAATAACTGTCAACTGATTGGGTCTTTCAAGTGCATTGTGTTCTAGAGGTGGAAACAAATCAAGTTTTCATGTTAGTTAGACCATAGACACATTACTAGTATCTGTATGAAGCAGTATCTTACCATGTTTACACTCTCTAATAGTAATACCCAGTGTGTCATATCTCAATTTTCTAACAATGAATACCCTTGATCCGTTAAACAATAGCTTTAACTTGAGCCTGATGTTAGTGACACAACTAACTGATAGCCGATTAATGAATAACGTTTGTCACGCTCATGAACAAAAGAAATTCGTTGTTCAGTGATAATAAGGATGATGATGATCATGATGTCTCTTCTGAAACGAAGCTTTCGTAGCCAGTGGGTCCAAGGTATTGATCATAATCTGGGGGACATTGCATACTGGAAAATACAGGATGAGGATGTCATGACTGAACATTATTTTTATCTTTTGACATTAGAACACTCTCATGGATCCTTGTCTTGAAACAGTGATGAAGCTAGATCATTAATTACATATATTTTATGTATGTATTCATCGGAATGAGAGATTCCCACTGTTTTCCATAGTGTTGAATGTCTCGAGTACAAGATGAATGCCAGTACAGTGAAACCTCATCAGTCTCCTACTGAAATCATCCTGACTTACAAATGTATTAATAAATCCGTATTCGACGTAATAAGCACCCAGGGCGCTCTCAATATTAGAAATAGGGGGCTCTTATTAGAATATTATTTTGGTGAAAAAAAAACAGAGTTGAAAGATAAATTTCGTGGTTTATGGTGACAGCCTGAAATGTTTATGTACGACAGATATATTTTTCCAGAATTTAATTGCCAATAATTAAGGGTGCATATAACACACAAGTGTGCATATGTATACGCGAATAAATAAGTCTTGTGTACATTGATCAATCGGAAGGGGTGCTAATTAGGATTGTTTACTACCCAATATATCAGCAAATATCGCCGTGGGCGCTTATTAGAGCGGGGTGCTTATAACGTTGAATACGGTAACTGGTACAGGAGTAGTCCTTATGTATACTACTCAAAAGAAGTAAGGAACACCCACGTTTTTTGTATGTCTATAGTTAATCTGTGATGGTTGTATAGTTATGAAGAATATTAGATATAGATATATGGCCGTTAACATCAGGAATGCAAGGTTTCCAGACAAACAGGTTTCACTGTATATCCTTAGTTATATATGTTGATAATTGATCTGAGTCTCTGAAATCCTTTTCTATCTCATTTGTACTTAATTTACATGGATTTAAGAAATCCTGTATTATGTATTTGTTTGCTAATTTTCTTTGTTATTTTTACTCTTTAAATTGTTCATGTGAATCTACTACCTTTAGAAATATTAGTTTGTTTGTATGGTACAATAAGGTGAGGTGCGCTTGTGGTATAAATCTTGGTCACAAGTTATGCTATTGTTACTATTATCTTAATTGTGTTAGGGAAAATTGTTGACAGGTCAGAATAGTTGTACTATTAAGGATCAAGCTGTGTACCATGTTTACTATTTCAATTACACAATTCACTTCACTGATTGCAATTTTTCAAATAAAAGTGCTTACTACAGTAATAATTTGCAACAAAACAATTAGAATCTCTCAGCAAGATAAATAGAACCGTATCATTCAAATTATATTTCTTTCAATCTTTCCCGTTTTAGGATTGTTGCCAGATTTTTCGTTTAAGGTTATCTCCCTTCGTCTACTCAAGGCGTCTGAGCATTTAACATTTTCACAACACTGTTTTTGACAAAGCAATAACAGAACTTTTCTCATTTTCTGCACATTTCCCTACAACAATCAGCCTTTGTGCCTCATTAACTGAAAATAGGGCCATTTCCAGTAGCTGACCATTGAACTTACAGAATAAATGACTTAATGTATATTGTGTATCTGCTGATTTTTATAGTTTCTTTAGTTATGTAACAAGATGCACTACTTCTAGCTTTATACCAATTATTGAGCAAGTGAAAACATAGTTTGATACTCTTTTCTTCAGAAGAAATAACTGCTACCAGGGTATCTAGACATGCAAAGCTGTTTCAGGGGCGCGTGCTCCTTATCACAAGAGCACAGTATATATCAAGATGCACAACCTCTCGTACCTTCCCACAATTGTAAAGTATTAAATATAACCAAAATCTTTTCATGTCTTTAACATATACCTATTTTTTGTCAAAGTATCTGTGTAATGAAATTGTTAATTTCTTTGTTTATTATTCCATGGCGCCAAGGTGTATTGTCATGGAAACGTCCATGGGGGCTTGTGAGTAAGTAAACAGGAAATACACATATCATCAGTTTATTCAAAGTGTAATTCTATCATTTGGTTGGTCATGAACAACAAAATGAGGTCAACTTGGGCGTCTCCCACACAGCAGATGGGTACAATTGATTGCAGCAGTATTTCAAAGTTGATCAAAGATATTTCTGCATTTAGAACACTAAGTTCTTTTAGACATAAAATATTGATTAGGGCAACATGTGGATGGCTTGCATCAAGGTTTTCTTGTTTATTTACCTATGAGACATTTACTAAGTGTCAGAAGCATGTTGTCCTTAAGTCAACAACACTATAGTCACTTTACGCTGTATGTTTGTTGTACCATGTTTTGTTTTATGCTGATTTAATCAGTCACAAGAGATCATGTTTAATCCATATGAACATCTTTTCAACTTAAGCATTAGTTTATTTAAATATGTAGTATTTATGTATCCTATCTCATTTGTTATACTTTGTTTTTATTCCATGATATTTTCTGAATCATCCATTATTTGTCAGTCAACATCTGTCTAGTGTGCAACATTTAAGAAATGACTTCAGTCCCCTGTGAGATTCTCAAGAAGATCTCTGTCAGATGTTATGCTGAAACATTCTGATTTCTATTTATTGTAATCATTGGCAAGTGCTGGTAAATTAATCCAGCATGTGGTGTTATTGAAATTTAAGCCATGTTATTAATTAATCCAGCATGACTTTCAGAAATTTGACACATATTTTCACAGTATGTACATTGGATATTTTACCATTGATTGGTGAAGAGGGAAAGTTTGTTCAGTGACTCAACTAATTACAAGTATTATTTCACATTAACTGACAGGTAGCCTGCACATTGTCATGTTTTGGCTACCATTACCTTTTCTTGGGTTAGATCATGTGAATTGTAAAGCTTTAAATTAAGATGGGGTGCTGAACTGTTGATGAGAAAACCATTTGTTTTAGACAATTGTTTGTTCACCTAGAGTTTGTTTCAAGTGCAATATGATACAAATATTTGTGAAACTGCATGGTATTGTGCAATGCATGGTTCACACTGTACAATCAATGGGAGTTGTTTTTTCTCCAATATTTTTGTTTTAATCAGTATGCATTCTATCATGATTTGGCACTATGCCGAGGGGTTTCGGTTGAGGTAACAGAGTCACTCTTGATGTCATCATGTGATGTATGTGTTCCAGCTGTAATTGAGTACATGTACACTACATGTCCAAGTTATCTTTCATATATGTGAAAAAATCAAAAGCTTATGTTTTTATTAGGGCTGGGACGGGTAAGTAGTGAGTAGGACCTGGGTACCCACAGGACTCCCCGGACCCGTGGTTAGTCATGTGATATATTGTTTAATGAAAAGGTATCTAGAACTGTATGTTTAAATTACAAGTCACTAATTTCCGCAGTTCTTTCGGACTACTACGCCAATTCCTTCTGACTTTTTTATGTAGAGAAAATTCACCAAATTCCTGCACAACATGTAGTTTGCAAGTTACGTTTGGCGCCTGTGACGTGTCCCTTGCAACAATAAAAAACAAATACCGCTTACAGCATAATCAGCAACTGCCAGTCTGGATTGTCTCCCCTTGACTGTAAAATTAATGGACAGTAAATCAGATGCCATGGCATTGCCGTTTAAATTAAAATAAACTAGGGTTTATTTCTCACTAAAACTTCAGTCAACTTCAGTGTATGCATGACCAGATCGTTTTATACGTGTATGTAAGCACATTTTGCCAAGGCTATGGTCAAACTTTCCCAATTGGACAGTTTGTACCTACCTCTTGAGACCTCCAGCGGGTACCGGGTAGGGTCGGGTAATAGTGGGTTTGGTATCCAGGTATTAACTTTGGACTCGTCTCAGCCCTTGTTTTTATGTCCCTTTGCTGCTCATGGGAAGGGTCATTCCAACATGTAAGCTAAGAATGGATTAACTTGAACAGACCACAGTAAGAATCTGTTAATGTGTCATAATAGATGTTGAGTCCCTCTGGACATTCACTAGTCTTGGAATAACGGACTAGTGCTTGTGTCTATCCCTAAAAGAAATGGCGTAAAATCATATCAGCTGATGGACTCATTTGTGACTCGTTTCTTCAACCTATTAAGAATATTCGGCTATTCAGAGTTGGATGCACCAACAACTCAGAGTGAGTGAAGCTTAACTCTGGTTATTGTTAAGTTTGTTATATTTGGCCACAATATATTATTAGATTTCCATCCCCGCCCACCTACCAGTAAACAATTTGCCTCACATTTTACCATCCCCAGCTCGGTACCAACAGGCGAAACAAATCACCATGTGTGTTACCTTCTTTGTTTAATGGAAATACACCATGGTCTTACCAAAATATTCATAGCTGACGTGAGTCCCATCCATCAATAGGTAGTTTACAAAGATGCCTTGAACAGGTTTTCAAAAAAAATGAAATATTAAAAACAATATGCTTCCCACCTCACACTCTATAAAAGTTTTCATGAAAATCTAACAATGTAACGTGGCCTTATGTTTCATTTATCTCGATACAACTGTAATAATCAAATGAATGTGACCCATGTATATAGACCCAGCTTGCCCGGGGGTTATCATGGTTATAACATAGGTTCCTGTTGATAAATGTTGCCTGGTGTTGGGAATCTGTTAAAGCGGACACTGGTACGCTGTTCCCCATTCCAGGTTTTTTGTGGGGGGACAGCACAGTGGTTAAGTATTATAGATATGGGAGGAGATCATGACATTGCTGCATTGTTTCTGTTTGTTGCCTGTGTTTTGAATTAAAACATCGTTTCAGAGAAATATGTCCCGTTTCACGTTTCTTTGTACAACCTAAGTTTAATGTAGGTCATGTATGACCTGACCCGTGAAGATCCGGGGTAGAATAGGTCTTCAGCAACCCATGCTTGCAGTAAAAGGCGATTATGCTTGTCGTAAAAGGCGACTAACCAGATCGGGTGGTCAGGCTACCTGGCTTGGTTGATGCATGTCATTGGTCCCAATTGCGTGGATTGATGCTCATGATATTAATCACTGTATTGTCTGGTCCAGACTCGATTATTTACAGACCGCCGTCATATAGCTGGAATATTGCTGAGTGCAGCGTAAAACAACAAACCAACAATGTATGACCAATCCCAGGACACCTCCATCGGGTAGTGGGATCTCATAGTGGTGGAAGCAATCCTTTCTGACAGTGAGTGAATTTGGTTTTGTCACAGGCAGCATTATTACAGCTATACAACTCCAAAAGATTTTAAAAGAACAATGAAATAATTGAGTGTGAGCTTGGGAAATCAGTGGTCGATGATATCAACATCAGTCCTCTCCTACAGCCCAAGTCTCACATGGTAACCACCCAGTTCTTGTTGGTCTGTACATCCACAGGCATGGAATACCCGGGATGGATCCTGCCCTGGAAAGGGCCACCGGGCTTCTGACAGATTCAGGTTGTGTTCTCTAAATAGGTGAAATATCCTAGTCTCTGCTGTTATTTTGGGTGTTGTGTCTGCTGTATTTCTGTGCTATAAATGCAGCATTGCCTTGATGTCTTCAAAACTCCAGTAGACGAAGGGGTAGTCTGGTGGTTAATGCGTTTCTCATCACACATGGGTGGTGATTTCTGGTGACCCCTCCCATGATATTGCTAGAATATTTCTGAAAGCAGAGTAAAGCCATACTCACTCACTCACTCAAAACTCCCACACACTAAGAAGAATTGACGTGTTATGTTTTTGCTAACATTTACATTACAATGAAACAACTGTTACATAATTATTATAAATGGAGTCAACAACATCACAACACTTCTGTTCTTTATTTCATTAAAATGTCACTACATCAACCAACAGTCGTGTATTTAGTGTCCCAGAATTTGAGATCGAAAGAAATAATGTCTTATTTCCAAATCAACATGACCAACTGTGTTTGCTTCACAACCCGAGCTTGCCACTCAGCCATCTAAATAGGATGCATAGATCATTTACATCCTATTTGTCATTCAAGATGATTAAAAGCTCGGCTCCTGAAGCATCCTGTTGGACACAATATACTGTCTCTCAAATGTTTTACAAAAATAACTGTATTCTGTGATACTGGTTGTTGTAAGAATAATGCAGTCTGAAACATGTGCAACTATGAACATATTGCTTTTTTACAAGCGGTACATATGCAATGATGAATTTCAATACAATTCACCTGACAAGACAAAAACAAAACAAAATTCAAATACAGTCAACATACACTGAATTATCAAAGTTTGAGATCACTGAAATGTACAATTGGGCTGGAAGTGCCGAATTCAGGCTTAAATAGGGGTGATTCACATACTCCGTCATACTGGATAGTTTAATCCTCCCTCCTCAGCTTGATAGTATGTTTTCCATGCACAACTTATTTGAATGTAGCAGATTTGGAGTTTAGTTAAAGTATTAAAGCTTAATTTATTAAAATTTATTTTATACCTACTCAAAGGTGAGCCCTGCTTTGAAAGATTTTGACAAGGTAGGTCAAAGTCCACCTTGAGGTTATTGTAAAACATGGTTATGTCACTGTCAGTCTCTGAGGGATGGGTACCTCTACACTAAACACAACGCTAATTAGGCCTGGGATGATACACCAACTGTGCGATCCGACACGTATCACGATACCATACTTACGATCCAATATGTATCACGATACTTGCATGTGCTCTTATCTGTGGTGCGTAAGCCTTCTTTTTCATAGACAGGATGGCCAAATACCTGGCACACTGATGATTTACAGTTGGCAGTGTCAAGTGTGGCAGAACAAATGAAAATATGTATGTTTTCAATATATTAACTTGTACCACTGACTAGTGTTTTTTGGAACATTTAAGTTCAGAATCGATATTTTTTACTTGTGTGCTACCGTGATCAATACTTTATCGAGAAGTAAAATATCGCGATCCACCAATGCATCAGTGTATTGTCCCACCACTATCCCTAGGGTCATCTTTGAGGTGTAGAGTGGCTGTATCATTCATTGACAGTTGCTCTTGCTCGCAATAGTTTTTAATTTAAAGTAGATTTGATTAAGATGAAGGTCTTGAGGTAATGTTTTCTAACTGAAAGTGCATGTTGGAATGTTATCGTTTTGAAGTCTTTGAGGTAATGGTGAAGGGGCTGCTTCAGGTTTTTCATTTTTTTGGTTTACAGATTTTGACAGTGAAACATTTGGTTGTTAGGTCAGGAAAAAAAAAGAAGAAAAAAAGTTCTTGTAAGTTGAGCAAGATATTCTAAATCATCTTAATTTTATTTGGATCAGTAAAAATTCGATTAAAAATAAATACATCTGGGCCTGGTTTTGGTCCTTATAAATATAATAAATTTTCAATCTGACTCAGCATCTCATTGTCATTTTTACTGTCTAACCGATCGATATATGAAAAACCTTGTCATTCTGATTTATTTGTTTCTGAATTTTCGATTTTTCAGGTTGGCGAATCCGTAAACCAAGCAAAGCAATGTAAGGCCTAAGTAATTTATCTAAATAAATGACATAAAATCCATACAGTGTATTTGTTTCATCTTTAAGATTTCTACATTGATTTTGTTCTCTGCCAAAATCAGTTGTTCCTACTAGTCCAAACTTAACACTGGATAGGAAGACATTTAACTAGACTAACACTTCTAATAAATGTCTGAAGTCCCAGATTCCTATAGAAATATCTATGTTCTAATTTAGAATATTGTTAATTATCTCTGTTAATGGTTCTTTGTCAACTCCTGGCTTGAAGGTGCTGGCATAGGAAACTATTCCATTATGAATGATAACATGGCGGTCTGGAAAAGCAGAGAAAGCCTTGTTGGCAGAATTGTCCATCAAATCCACGACAAAATCGCAGGAAATGGCATTGTCTTCCTTGAATGTAGCTGCTGCTCGTAGCCTGTCAGCCAGTTGTCGATGTTGTGGCAGGCGATAGGGCCAGTTGGGGATGGCCCATCCATCTGTAGGGTGAGCCTCCATGATGTATACAACTAAGAAGTCGGCAACACTTGATAGTGTCTCCGTGGCCTCCTTGAAGTCCTGCAGGTGCTTCATAAACAAAGGTCAGCTACAACTCCCAAACCTGAAATTTATTCATTAATGGATGACCTGGAACAGTTACAACCTAATATGCATAGTTGGATAACATTACATTTTTAACATGATTCAACAGCAGTTTGCACCCATCCACTATTTGAAAAGTATCAAGTACTAACGTTCCCTGCCGAAATATTTTGATAATAAAATTATTCTGTCCTTTGAGAATAAATGGACTGTGAATTTTCAAACAGAGCCATGTAACGATGTTGCATTACAATATCTTCCAACAGTTTTCCTTTCATCCTGTCAACAACATTGAAAAATCTGATTTCATAAATCTCCCAATTTTGATCAAACAATGTTTCCAATCCCTCGGGGCACAGGGCTATCTTGTCTGTATGATTATCAAATTCACATACTTTAGACTTACCACATTAATAAACTGGAGAGTTAAGATCAGTTAATGTATTTGGATACTTAACTGGAACATAGATCACTGTTTTAACAAATATATGATTATGATATATGAATACGACTGGAAATATCAGGAAATTGAAGAAAAATACTAGAATATGAATTAAATACCAGGCAATCCTGAAGGCAAAAGAAAGTTACACTTATTTTATTTACCTTCTTACCACTTCCTCCAAAATATAATGGCTTTATACTGTTTGTAAACTCATGCAGAATCGAAAAATGTCAAACTCACCTCAGTACCAATGGCCTGCCCTTCTTTGCAAACTCCATCAAAGTGTGTTGTGTGTTGTCAAGAGCAACTACCTGAACATCCTTGGCTGGTTTTCCAATCACAACGTTATCATAGATACGGCCATTCAGAGCCTTCCACATGGTCTGAGCTACCTTCATTCCACACCAGGCTCGAATCAGCGTCTCAGGGTCAGTTTCATCTTGGCTGTTGTTTTTTTGCCTGGCCTTCATTTTAGACACTGCGAACTGACGAAGTGGTGGTACCATAATGACCAGGAACACAATCATCTGGAAGACAGCAATCCCAATAAGGGCCGCCACAGACAACACTGGACGGGGCACATACCCCTTAAGGTAGAGTATTGAGGCAGGTGTGATCATCACCAACGCTGAAAACAAATACTTAACACTTAACTTAAGTCGAATATTATGGGTTAAACAATACAAGTTGAAATATAGGACAAACGTATGCAATAACGAAAAAATGACACAACAACGAGGGGGGTCATTAAACTTTATCACAACAATAAGGGGGGTGCCATGAAACATAACAGTTCTATAAGGTTCAAATAAAAGAATTATATATTTGTACATTATTTAGGGACTGCTCATTCATTATGGGGGTGGGGGGTGAAGAATTGAATTGTCATGGGAAAATGTTTCTTACATGAAAAAATGTTACAATCTCACCCTCAGTCCCTCAAAACTCTCAAAAATTACAAATAGTTTACAACACATCCCTCATTTAAAAACTGTTGTCAAAGTCTTTCGCAATGGATGGGTAAATACAGATAAAAAAGGATGAAAGATGGTAATCCATGACTGAACGTTTGGATCAGTGATAGATGGTAAAATTCCAAATGATTCACACACCTCCCAGGACACACAAGGCAGACATTGCCATAGGCAATATTGATCTACATGATCAGAACATGACCCAGTAGACATAATGGCATCAGTCTCTGACTTCAAGGTACTTCGAGTGTATGTTATTTTTACCAGAATATACTACTGAACAGTTCAACTACTGAGTTCTGACCTAGACCTTAGTAGTTATCACACCTTTTCACTTTGCTAATCTCAGATGACACCCAGTAGAAGAGTTGGTCAAAGTTCTGTCAAAATGAGGTCGGGGTTATAATGCAGCACAGCTTCAATGTTCAAGCTGACAATGGGAGTTCGAGCCTCCACGCCGCCCTAATTGAAATCCGAAAAAGTGCGCCCGGTAAAGCGCCCTACACCTGGTCCCCTACTCCTGGGGCTTTTTCCGGTTGGTTGGGGGCTTTTTCCGGTTGGATGGATGATTGGTATTTCCGGTTTAGGGGAGGGGGGGTTGGGTGCATACATAGCGACCAGAACTCAACGGGATAAACACCATAGAATCGACTTAATCGACAAACACAGAATAAAGCAAAAACATATGCACTTGTGTTGTATATAACCAAGTCGAGCGAAAGCTGTCGACAGGGGCTATAAATAGCAGCGTGTAAAATGTTGTAACGCGGGGCTAAACCGGAATACAATTTCTTTTGGCAGCTCGCTAAGGAATGACTGCAAATTCGTATCAAAACTCCCGTGTTGCTTATTCTCTGTAATTACTACAGTGGAGTAGAGAAATGCATTGTTGAACGAACCGTTCTTCACACAAAACATTTAGTAGTACATAGATCTATATATGTTACAGTCAGTGTCTATAATCAGTCAATATGTACATATAGACTGATTTACTCATGCAATGTACATATTGACTGAAATGTTCTGTAAATGTACATATCGCCTGTAAAATGAGACTGGATTTTAGACAGTAGACAGATTGACTGAACTAGACTCCTTAATTCACTCGCCTAGCTCATTTTAATTTTGATCTACTTTGACCTTACGAAGATTAAATGGGACAGTGATATTTATTATCATTTATCATCCCAAACTGGCTCCCACAGGAGATATCGCGTGGGTGAGATCAAGCGATATATACATTGTAGATATAGCTGCAATGAAATTGCATCGCAGTGCTTTGCACATGGTAACCATGACGTCACAATCAAATGACATTACCAATGGCTTTGCTACTGAATCTGTTAGCAGTACTTTTTACACATTTACACTGCTTATTACTGTCTACAAACTGAAAAAGTTGGAAGAATGATGTTGGATGATAAATAAAATCTCACCCTCGTGTCTTTTGACATCAAATATATCAACACACATTGATAAAAGTGGGGAAAAAAACTCCTTTGCAAGTCTCGGAGGTTTTCAACGGTTATCAACACGTGTTGATATATTTGATATCAAAAGACACTCGGGTGAGATTCTCTATATGATGACGCTTGTGGTCTTGTTTTTGAAATCTCAAAATGACACCATAAATATGTTCCTTCCACAGGGACTTCATGCAGATATTTCATCCTTCCTGTGTATGGAAAAGGAAAGTGCATATGGCCGAGGAAAGGGTAGAAGAACCGCTTCTCTAAGTATGCATGCAGTTTACACAATATATTGGAATCAATCAATCAACAAATCACTATTTATCTTTGTTTTCTTAATAAATAAAAAGTAAAACAGATCAGAAACCAAATAGTTCAAAGATAAATAATAGGTAGCAGTGACCCGAAACAGTCTCCTCATCAAAGTAAATAACCTGATTAGCAGGGGGCAATGATTCAGCAGACTGGCCTATGGGACTTCGTTTCGTACAATTAAAAAAACCTGCAGCTACCATTCTGGTATCAAACGATCACCATACAAAGCTTTGTTTGGTACTAAAGCCAAAGGTGGACTTCGTTCCCGTTCTCTAGCAGCAGAACTTCTCGAGGGAATGGTGCCTGAAGACGACCTTTTTACAGCATTCTCTCCCACAAACCAGACAAAGGAATTAGCCACATTGTTGAAACAGACATGTGCAAACGCCACCCCAGAAAGATGTTCCCGAGGCTCAGTTAAGAACCATCTAACTGAACGTCCATGTCCAGCGAAAAAGGGCAGCAGATGGCCAACCTGCACAGGCTGAACGCGTGGACAAGCGTAGTCGTCTTGAGCATGGTCCTGGCAACCCCGGTGATACTGTAACAGTTCCCATCCCGCTTGTCGATGGTGGTAATTAATCAAGGCAACCCTCAAAATATCATGGGCGTCATTGTGGACAGAGACGACAATGACTTGTATCGTGTAGCTGTTCGTGCAGGGCTCCTAAAGGGACACTCTAGCAGAAGCCATCTTCCCGAGGCAAGAGTGAGTGAGTGAGTTGGGTTTTTAACGCCGCTTTTAACAGTATTCCAGTTATATCACGGCGTGTCAGCTTAATGTGGGAGGAAAGCCCGAAGTGATGCAGGTCTCAGACGTTTACCACTTCGGTGAAACCCACGAGCACGGGTATGGTGCTGACAAACCTAGAAACATAATTGGGGCGAACCGGGATTCGAACCCACAATCATAGGTTTCTGGCGTGCCCAAGGGACGCAACTCTGCACAGCGAATCGCGGCGCCTTAGACGACTGGGCCACCCGTGCCCCCTCCCGAGGCAAGAGATCTAGAGTTAACAGACTTTAAAAGTCCAGTTTCCACCCTTGCCGAACTAGGCTGGAATTCCTGGGCTCGATCGTAGCGCCACCAGTGGCTGTTACGAGTTATGACCCTTCTGAGCCTCTCCTATGAACCAATCAGATTCCACCTCTCGTATCACTTGCATTTGCTTCAAACAAAACAGTTGTTCCAAGTCAAGGCGATCTGATCGATAATAAAGATCTATATTGTGATAAAAACGGGTCTTACATCGCGAAATGCATCAAATCACGTGAGCACTTTGATGAAAAACGTGAAAAGATTTGGAAAATATCTGTTGACAACGAGTTGGCGGTGCACATGCTTTGCAAATCCTGCAATCGACCGAAATCTGCACGACAGTTTACGAACCGGATTTCGATTTCGTTGCGCGATTTTGATTGGACTATGCATAGACTCGTTAGTCCAGCCAAAATGTCTCTCCATAATACCAGCCTAGTTCGGCAAGGGTGGAAACTGGACTTTTAAAGTCAGTTAACTCTCTTGCCTCGGGAAGATGGCAGAAACCAGCTCGACCTCTGCAGCAAATTAACAGCTGTACAGCACTGGGGACATATGTAAGGGGGTGGGCCTCCGCCAGGAAATGCAACATGAGTCCCAGTGCGGTGGTCAGGGATTGCCAAATGTGGTTGTGTAATTAGTGACAAACAGCGTCAGACAAATAGAAGAAAAAGTTGCAAGGCACGTTTAAGATGCAACAAAAGGTGCCACTCAAGTCTTACATGTGACAAATCATGCCAGGAAGTCCTGAAGTGGTGCCCTTGTTTTGATTTTTTAGGAATATATCCTCCCTGTTTCCATGGAGACAAATGGCTTTAATGGCTTATATTGAAAAGAATGGGAACCGGGGGTACATGTCATTTTCTGAAGACTCTTGTTCCAAGTGCGCGCACGTTGGTCACGTGGGGTGGTGCTTTTGTAAAGAATGTTTATAACTAGAAATCGTAGAATTTCGACAAAATAATGGAATAGAGTTCTACAATGGGATAGTCGATGGATAAAGGATCCACATGAATGTCTTAAGTCTTGTGAGAGGATTACTTTAGGTTTCAGAGTTTCTGAGATTGAGTTTTTTGCAGCAAAGGATTTCGGTAGAATATATCAGTTAGATAGCACGGAGCCATGTTATGATTAATTTTGAAGAAAAGACAAAGTTTACATGTCTTTCTATGCTCAACTAAGGGTTCCCAACCGGTTTCATAATATAGTAAATGCCTTGGGGCATATTTGGGTAGACCATTTTCAATGCGTGCAGCTTCTGATTGTAATTGATCTAATTTCTCACTGACCTTCGGTGCAGCCATGCCATAACTCACATGCGTATTCAAAGTTTAGTCTTATGACAATCTCATTAAAATCAGACCTCTGTTCTCTCTACCGCTAAACAAGCTTTGTTTAGCTGTAGCGAGAACTAAGATCTGATTTTAATGAGATTGGTCTTATGAACATTTTATATAAATAGAGAGAGAGAGAGAGAGAGAGAGGAGAGGGAGAGAGAGAGTCATGTTCAGGATTATGTTTAACAGCTAAACGTGTTTAGGGTCTAACAAATGTGTACATAGCCCCTTTTGATATTGTATCTTTTTATGGTCGTATGCTAGTTTTAAATATCAATCTGTG
Organism: Haliotis rufescens; assembly: GCF_023055435.1. Lineage (NCBI taxonomy): Eukaryota > Metazoa > Mollusca > Gastropoda > Lepetellida > Haliotidae > Haliotis > Haliotis rufescens. The sequence goes on along the minus strand of NW_025963779.1, from coordinate 76,377,758 downwards.
ATATTCTATTCATTTTACTGTCCATCGATGACAGGTTTTTATTTAGTCTAAATATATGTATTAATAATGTATAATTTCGTCACGATATGGCTGAAAAATTGCCGATGTGACGTAATGCATTAATTCACTCACTCTAAAACAATTGAGTGAACACAGACCATTATTGCTATTACTAAAAAAGGGTATGGCACAACGACTAAGTTGGTGTATAATCAATATCGTATTGCATGTGAACAGCTGAAATGTCATGACAAAATGACTGTCCTCTGAGGTCTCACACGTTATCCAAGTCACAAGGGGTAGAAATGATTCTGCTTTTCCTGATAGCAGTCAGTAGCCAGTGTGACCTCCTCCAGAAGTTGTACATGTCTCATCGTGATTTAGCATAGAGGTCGCTAAGCTCTGTTGTCACTGCTGTACAGTGTTTTGCCGTTTAAGGGTCTACCAATCGGCAATTTAGAGAATGTGCGCGAGTATGCTGCCATACCATTCGTATGACGTTGGTCTGTCCCAAGAAATCCGTGACGAAGAGAGTTTGACGGCAATTTTGTTTAGCCATAGAGCTCTTCTTCCTGTCATCGGGAGACAGGGACCACCAATGTTCTGAGAATTTCAATTATGTAATGAACAGCATTGCGATGACCATTGATCACATCAGTCAATCAATCTTTATTGTATGAAAGGCCATTGGCCCATATACACATACAGATAAACAATATCATTTACAGCTGTACAGCGCATTATATAATTATTGGATAACTAATATGATGCTTGACATGTAATAGAGGTATTGTAATAACAGTGGTAATAACCACAGTGGCAGTAGTAGTATAAAATACAAAAGGAATGGAATAGCATAGCACGACGTTCAATACAAAAGAATCTATCAGCAATATACTCATCATGTCATGACAATTTGACAATTTAAATGTATATGCATTTCTAGTAGAAACAAACAGACAAAAATGAAATGTAGATACTCCTGATCTAGATGCGAAAGTTTCAAAACAACTATTTTTTTCTGGACATATCGGATTCACTAAGTAATTTACTACGCACTCGTAGACTTTGATAGATGTATTGTAATATCTTAGTTAATTTTTTACTAGGGATACCAGTATTTTGTTCATGGAATAGTGGTTCTTAGTGATATCAGGCATATATTTCAATCTGAGGTTGTCGTAAATTGGACATATAAACAAAAAGTTTAGGGGAGTCCTGTGCCAGAATAAAAATCCACCCCGCACCATCACACTACCACCACCAAACTGATTGTGTTCCCGTACGTTGACAGCAGACCTACCCGTGAAGATACTGAGTAGAATAGGTTTTCAGCAACCCATGCTTGCCGTAAAAGGCGACTATGCTTGTCGTAAGAGGCGACTAACGGGATAGAGTAGTCAAGCTCGCTAACTCGGTTGATGCATGTCATCGTATCCCAATTGCGTGGATCGATGCTCATGACATCAATCACTATATTGTCTGCATGGTCCAGACTCGATTATTTACAGACCGCCGTCATGTAGCTGGAATATTGCTGAGTTCGGCGTTTAACAACAAAACGTCCACCGCTATGTCTGTACATCGGGATCTGACCTTCGTTATACTGCAGTGGAAACCGTGACTCGTCTGAGAACAGAGCTGCTGATAGCTGGCCATGTGTCCATTGACGATGAAGCCGTGCCTTAGCCTCTCTTGCAGCTCATAGGATTGGAAGCAAACTAGTATCACTGCTTGATGTCTAGGATGGAGACTCTGAGGGGGTTCTAATGGTCTCATCACTCGCGTCAATTTCGTTTGCAGTTCTCAGTGTTCTTCGCATCTGATTTGCAGTCACTGTTTTCACTCACAGGGCGGTGACGCCAAGGCAACGGTCCTCCCTTCTTGGGCCGGTCCCGTGCTCTCTGGAAACCTGTGGTTGTCTGTGGAAGACAGGTTTACATTATGTCTGTGTGCAGCTTCCCTCATTGAAACACCCTCGTTCAGTCATCTAACAGTTCTTGCTGTTTCTTCGCCAGTCCGATGTCTTCGTTGGGGCACGTGTAAACTGGCCATGGTTCCAGCGTGTGTGCTCTATTATAGCCATTTCTGTCACGACTATCACAAGAGGCTTAATGTGCACGTGTAACAACAAAATCATGCCTGAAGACCATTTCTATGAAAGATGTGAAACTTTTCCAAGAACGCCACTAAAAGTCAACCAGATTTGTGTAAAAACGCACAATTCACGCCTTATGGGAATTTAAACTAGAAAACAGCCTTATCACTATCCCCCGTCATGAGGCACATTAGAATTGTGTTTGTTCATATAGTAGTAAATATAAACTATAAAAAAAGAGTCCTATAATATAAGCCTCAGAAGTGATAGGTACTTGGGCCGCTTTATATCATCAGAAGTGTGAAATTAAATGTGAAAAAATACACACAAAAGGCCCCTTCTCTGGAAACAAATAACTAGATATTGATCAGTATAATAAATTATCTTATAATATAGATAAGCTACTTGCAGACACTATACCCCAAGTAAAATAACATGGATCAAGTGCCGTAACTCTGTAAAAAGGGACCAATTTTCGGACTTCTTCTTGAAAAATATCTCTCAGATAAACATGCAAACTTTTATTTATGCAACTTCAGTAGTTGCTGTGAAAACTTGTCATTGCACACACTACACACTAAGTAAAATAACATGCATGATTTTTTTACCCCTCAGTACTGAAATGAAGAATTATAAGGTTTAAGTTGTTACTACTTTCGAGTTTCGAGTACGTGAAATCAAAATATATTATCGATATCTTCAGATACAAAATAAGCAGTAATTAGGCGGACATAGTTACACACGTGCGTTTCGCCAAGGGGGAAAATGTCAGGGATCACTAGAGCTTTCCTCCAACCAAAACGCCGTCATGTAACTCCATATTATAACAATGTGCAATGGGAGTAATCGAAGTCTTCGAAAAATCATGGTATAGCGATTGCATCCTGATTGGTCGAATACCTAGAATGAAGATGATCTGATTGGTCGAAAAGTCGCCTGAGTGCATTCCTTCCCAATTGGTCGAATCGGTGCAGCTAGCCAAATATGGTAGACTCTTGCATGGGATCTACTTAATATAAAAAAATATTATTTTGTGAGGGCTGTTAGACAATAGTGAATAGGTGGTGACAGGCGACCGAATGGTACATACATCTTTGTATATGTTGTAATATTTATTTTATTTACTAACTTAAAATTACAATATACAACTTATTACACCTAATTTATTATTCAAATATTTGAACACATATCGCTACTTTTTGCTCTTTTTTGTTTGTTAATAAATAATAATGTTTTAATGACGAGAATTGGATTTAGACAAGTAGTTTCATGCCGCCCTATTGTATTTATTGGGTACATGTACCTCGCGAAACAGGAAACGCAAGAGTAGTAAAATCGTAAATATCTGACATAGTGTTGTTAACATACAAATTAATACCGAATATGAATTGGCCATTTCTGCTTGGATCGGGATTGATGTGTGTGGAAAGAATCAGGTACTGTGAAATTTGTAAAAAAGATAGATAAATCACAAAAATACAACCACGTAAGAGCCTTGCTCCGAAACACGCCAACATGACATGGCGGTGCAACATCACTTGTTGGACTATAAAAACGTTGGGTTTGCATGTCATCCCAATCTTACAGCAAGTGGCCAGCGAAAACATGCCACGACTGATGGATTTGTTTGTTTGTTTGTTCGTTCGTTTGTTTGTTTGTTGTTTAACGCCGAACTCCGCAGTATTCCAGCTATGTGACGGCGATCTGTATATAATAGAGTTTGGGCCAGATAATGCAGCGATTGACATCATGAGCATCGATCATGACATGCATCAACCAAGTCGGCGAGCCTGACCACCCGTGATCCCGTTTGTCGCCTCTTCCGACAAGCATAGTCGCCTTTTACGGCAATTTTGGGTTGCTGAAGAGCCATTCTAACCCTGATCTTCACGTGTCCAAGACTGACGGAAGCCAAACGCAACAACGCCATCGGCTGACTGCAAACAGGAGAATAATCTTCAGCTGTGGCCAGGTTTATCCACGTATCACAAAGCAACGTTACAAGAGTGTGGAACCGTTATTTGACACATCCGGTCGACCACTTATCACATAGCACAGGACAGATTCATACGTATTACGGCTTCGTCACTTCCGTTGCACGATATTGATAATGATATGTTAGTATGTTAAAGAGTTAATATGTTCATATGTTCCTTCATTGAATGTGACCAGTGAAGATTCGGGGTAGAATAGGTCTTCAGCAACCCATGCTTGTCGTTAGAGGCGACTAACGGGATCGGGTTGTCAGGCTCGCTGACTTGGTTGATGCATATGTCATCGATCCCAATTGCATGGATCGATGCTCACGATGTCAATCACTGGATTGTCTGGTCCAGACGCGATTATTTACAGACCGCCGTCATATAGCTGGAATATGGCAGAGTGCGGCGTTAAACAACAAGCGAAGAGACGCTTCAATGAATGTCACTGTAGTGTATGGAGGACTACTTCAGTTTTGACATTTCGTATTAAGCAACCAGAGAGGTATGGAGTTCTTGGAGATTATTTCTTACATTGGATTTGTTTAATAATATAATTCTTAATTCTGTAGGATATTACAACATGCACAAATTTAAAATGAGTTTGTAAGTGTATTATTAAATCTGTATTTTGATAAAGTGATAATAAAATGTAAAAATCCCTATACTTTTAAGTAAGCTTTCATGATTTTTTTTCAATACATCATAGAATAGTGTTTCGTCTGCTAGCCCATCTGGAGCCATCTGTTAAAAAATCACTAGCGGTCAATCATCCACTGGGCTGATCCGGAGAGTGGACTACCCTACTGCTAAAAGGAGTTAAAAAGAATACCAGCCTGCTCACTTTTGAGGATAATTTTACCCTGTTCCCCATAATATTGGAGGAAAAGGCCTTATATTGAAACCTAGAGTTAACAGCTAGGTATAAGTGCTTAGATTCTAACAGATTCTGACTCGCATACAGGAAATACGGTAAAACGGAATAACGCGAAAGTGGTGCCGTTTTCGCCAGATGAAATCGGTGCCGTTTTGCACCCGATCATTTAACAGATTTAACCGTTTCAATTTCATAAACGGTACATGCCACGCGATGAGCTCAGTACAAAACCCAAACCCGTGAAACGTAAAACGATAAGACTATTGAGACAAACACTGACAACACAGGAACGATGTACTCGGCACAAAAAACATACGTACAAACGCAGCAGGAAGACTCTTTGGTTCATGAGGCAAAGATGGTAGCGTTACTTCCCTGCAGCGTCTAAAGGGACTCGCAAATACAGACGTTATAAAGAAAACATTCAAGCTATGTTGCGAGTTTGTCATAAACATTTCAAAGTTCTCCAGGAATATATATGTGGGAAACGAATGAGTAGTCTGTCCGAATACGTCAAATGTAAGTCCTACATAACGTTTGAACATGTGCACTTATAATTTCCAGGTGAGATAACATAGATTTGGTTGCATGTTGCTTTTGTATGTCTTCAGTGAACTTGCCGAAGACAAGTTTGCATGGTTAGTGCTAGTGCTAGGCCAAGTGATTGAATCTCGATTGATATTGTGTTCGAACGTTCAGTTTGGTATTTGGATTATATTCTATTTAATTTGTGTCATAGCCGCAACCATATTGTATATGTTTCCTGTTTGTTGTTTACCTGTTTTGCAAAGTCGAAATAGAATGCTTCTCTGAAGTTCAGGATCTTATGATATGAAATTGAAAGAGTGTCAAGGCTTTCACTTCAGAATAACGAAGAAGAGTATGTCATCTTCACGATTGCTCTCTTGCAAATTACAATTAAGTGCTTATTTATCCCTGTTTCACCTGTTTTCGTCTACATAAAACAAATGTGGGGTAAAATTATGCACATTCCAATAAACTATTTTTATTATTCCTTCATCATGTTCATGTAAACTGTCACTCACATTTCACCGACTGCACCCTTCAAACCAAATTGTCATTTGCTGCCATTGCTGCATTTGAAGATGTGTCTTAAAGGGGCACTGATCTAAAGCAATTCCCTGGGACTGGTTGTTGCCTTTCTTATTGTTTTTTCCCCTGAGTACCCGGATGATAAAGCAGAAAGCTAGACTAGTTCGCAACCTGTGCTGCGCAATTCGTAAGCGCATTTGTCCCTCTTGTTGATAGTATAAGGGCGTATGGTCACATCTATCAACAAAATGAAATACAGTTTTAGAAATAATAAGGAAATGAAGGTATCTTTGTGCATAGCATCAGTAATGGTGACGAACTTTTGCTTGGTAATTGTGAGATTTTCGTTTACACTATTTTGACTTGCAACACAAAGTAAAAATTTCTCCTGAGCATTGCTTATTTTATCGTGTTTATATTTTTTACAGTCAAAATGGGCAAAATTTTCATTTAGGAAATTTATTAAAAGCCTGAATATTCAGTTATTTTACAAATTGACTGAAAAATATGTCCATCTGTATTATTATGATAACGAATTCCAAACATTTTTATGTTTAATATCATCACCAAGAGACTGAAAATGTTACGATGAAAAGTACATTTCTACATTGTTTGGCTTCTAATCCTTCATAATAATCTATTGTGATGTTTATAGGCCCTTTTGATCATCTTAATCAGTTTTAGTCAATCTGTTAAAGAAATAGACAGATTTTTCAGTCAAAATGACTGAAATATTTACACATTTTATAAATTGCCTGAGAGAATCACATTTTACAAATTGACTGTAATATATACACGCTTACAAAGGAAAAGACTTGTGAAAACAACAACTATCGCGCATCGAAGAATTTCCCAACCAAGACGTAGAGGAACAGGAATGAATCTGTCCAATGCTACAGCAAATGAAGGAAAACAAAATGCAAAAGTTCATGTGTGGCCCAAGATGGTTCACTGAGTGTAAAACGTCCGGTACTATAGCAGCGTCGGGGAGCATCTGGTGGGAGCGTCCGGGAGGTTTCATCAGACGAGTTTAAAAATACAGTGCAGTCAATAAAACATGTCTTTCTCAGTTTGGTAAGATCAGGAGAATATCAACTGGCGTGGGTCCTAATATTTAACGTCCGAGATCAGGAGAATATCAACTGGCGTACGTGTTTGCCATGTGCAGCAGCCAGACAATGGAAGTACCAATAACCGGAAGTTTCTTGCCGCTGTACGTGGCAGACACGTACGACAGTTGATATTCTCACGATCTTACCAAACTGAGAAAGACGTGTTTTATTGACAAGCACATAGGATGACGTCACTTATGACAGTGGTGTCATGCATTAATGTGCAATTAATGCAATCATGAGAATAGACAAATTCATCGGTTCGATGCTGAAAAGGTGAGATTTTGGGGTGTGTAAGGAACAGATTACTGCACTCGTGCCTTTCAGATACCATTGATTTTACAACTCGTTGTCCTCTGAACAAGTCGCAAGAATAAATTAAACTTCTAAGGCTGCAGTCTTGATTTATATGTACTGCCATTTGTCTGGTGGACCCTTTGTATAACACATGGAAACATTGTTGTGTGAAGGTAGCTGGGATGGAGACCGAAACTGACATTGTGCCTGATGTCGAGTCTTACAGTCCAGGGGACACTGTGTGGGCCAAGATTCCCAACTGTCCTTGGTGGCCAGCGGAGGTAAGTTCCTTCTGTGAGGATGACATTCACTATCTTTGTTCAAACAAGAAAATCCCCATTCATAATAATTGTAGTTAGATTGCACTTAAGTTCAGAGATATGTTTAATTTCTATTGGTTGGTGGTGCAGCGATAGCGCTGGTATTGGATGCCTGGGGCCCCAAATTATCAGTGCTGGGAATCAACAGGACTCAAAAATAGAGACATTTCAGTAAATTCGTGAAACATTTTATTAACCCCCACTACAAAGTGTTTGTGGGAAGGGAAGATAGGAATGGGTGGTGTCCGTTTTCTGTCTGTGGATCTGTTCATCTGTACTTCCGTCTGGGACGATTCCGCTTCTGAAACAGTTTAATATTTTATTACGAAACTTGTCATATGTTTCAAACACATGCTGAACTAGTGCCTTTGGTATTGTTCTGGTGTTTCTAAAAATATAATTTTGGTGTTTCCATGGCAACAAACAGGACTTAGACACAAATACATGTAGCGTTCGTTTCTGGAGCATAACACAGACACCGTTTGATATTGTATTGTATAACTTTTGCATATGTATAAATCACTTGCTGAACCGGTGCCTTTTGATCTTTTGGTATTTCTGAAAAAATATTGTGTTATGATGTTCATTTCTGGATCATATTTCCATAATTTGTTTCATATATTATCCGTGAAACTTTTTACCCATATTAACAGTACTGAAATTGTCATGCTATTTGGTATTTTCTACTAAAAGATCTACACAGGGTTGTCTGAGAACCATTACACTAATTACCTAAATGAGATGTATAACACTTGACAAAGGAACTGTACAAAGTATATGGTGTATGGTGAAAAAACAACCCACAAACCGCAATTTACAAGTGGCACCCGAACCAGCCTACTTCCTTACATATTGATTTCGGGGGCACGGGTGGCCCCGTCGTCCAAGGCACCACGATTAGCTGTGCAGAGTTGCGTCCCTTGGGCACACCAGAAACCTATGACTGTGGGTTCAATTCCCAGTTTGCCTCGATTATGTTTCTAGGTTTGTCAGCACCATACCCGTGCTCGTGGGTTTCACCGAAGTGGTAAACGTCTGAGACCTGCATCACTTCGGGCTTTCCACCCACAAAGCTGACACACCTTGATATAACTGTAATACTGTTAAAAGCGGCCTAACTCACTCACTCACACTCACAGTGGGTTTAATAGTTTTTGTTGTGCTTGCAATAAGGCCATTCACAAAAAGTTCCACTGATGGTATAATGTTTTTGTTCTAGAGTTACTCTCCCTTTCTTCATTTATATTACTAATACTATATTAATGACAAAATCTAATGAGCTCCATGGCTGAGGATAATGATAGCACTGTTTTCTTGTTTAAAGTTAAAAGAAATAATAGTCTTGGTTCCCACCCACATCATCATAAAGTCCACTGCACGTTTTGTTTTTATTTCCATTTTTCCCCAAAAAATAAAAAATTCCTATTACAAAAACAATGCGATCCAATATGGCACTCAGTTGCTTGTTACTTCCCTTTACATGCGCACTGCTTTACTGGGCATCTCGTGTTATGGTCATGGCAGCAATAGGACTTTGTGTGCTTGTTTATGTAGGGAGTCCCTATCCTAGGTTGATGGTACACAACTGTTTTGGCTACATACTATTTTGAACAAGCAAAAAGAAAAGAAAAAACACTGCCGCCCGCACTATATTTTCAAAAGTCATTGCCTGAGAACCAATACTTGTATATTTTAAAGCCTAAGTTAATGTTACATTATAGACATTGTTAGGGAATCTGCAGATCACTTGACCACTGGACTGGTGTGAGTGACGGATGAAGTGCCCAACTTATGACAGTGACTGTAAGATGAATTGGCTGTTCCTATCTGCAATATGGTTTCAATTCCTGATGAATTATGTTTGAATAATTTGATGGCATTTACATGATTCATTCATATTGTAATGTTCCAATGATGACTATTCCTAAATGTGTATCTCTTTCAGGTGATTGAAGAAGATAACTGCCCTTTCCCTCTTCCAGAATTTCGGAAAAAGAAAACTGTGATAGCGGTCATCAAGTTCCTCGATGAGGATTGCTTGTATGTAGACATGGTTGATTATTTTACCTATTGCTCATGTTATCATGTATTCTTAGAGTTCACTTTCCCCTCATATTAACATCATTAAGCAAACCATTGTGATATATCTGCTGGAACAGAATTATTACTTATTATTCATGTGTTGGGAAGAAAAACAATTTTTTTTACCTTGTCCTGACTCATACAATTTTGCTTATGTCTACTTATTCCTGATACGTAGTGGAAACGTCTTGTGCAGTGTTACCAGCGAACATAAAACATCTCACCCAAATGCAGCCTTCTCATGCACAAACGCACCGGAAACCACTATGATCAAGCAAACTGACTCTTCATCATCCCAGCTATTTGGTTGGGAATTTTCTTGTGCCTTTATAATCCAAACCATCCTTGTTCAACTTGGCTTTTTTGCCTAACTGTTTTGTTCAGATATTCTTTGTGAAACATTCCTTCATCATATTCAATGATTATTTTTGAATTTTGGTTTTGCTCTTTTGGTTCTTTGAATTTTCCCCTTGTTTTTATAACGAAAACGTGTACCGAGTGTCATCTGTGTTTCTACAGTTGTGATCCCCACCCCATTTGCTCTACCTGCATGATACACCACTGTACGTCAGACGATAAATGACACTTCTGCTCCACTTTGGCTTGGGAAGAATTCGCTGAATATCTGAATATATCTATGTCATCGAGAGAAAGAAGATCAACAGAGAGACTCTTCATAATATGATTTATAGACAGAGACCTTCTCTAAGAAGAAAATGAAAAAATGGGATTTGACATTGAAGATGAAATTGAGATTGATCTTCCCTCGTCGCAGACAGCCCCCGTTGTCTCAGCTGAGACTTCTTATGTTGGCACTAGGAGTGTCAACTTTCTACACCTGCGTGCAGTCTACTACAACCACAGCTTTCTCTGAAGTCACGTTGGTCTTCCACAGCCTCTATCCCCAATGCTTCCGACCTCCGCCAAAGACGAGGACACCTTGAACCTGACCATAATGAGAAATCACCTCAGTCTGAAGATTTTTCCATCATTCTATGAGGATCATGAGATGTTGGCATGGGTTGCTGATGGCCTCCCCATTTCATCACTCTCCAGAGATACTCCTACTAGTGAGTCCTACTTCATCAACGGAGATGATATCAACACCTTGACCATTTTTCTGATCTAGCAAATCTCACTGATCTCTGCTTTTGCGAAGGCCACCTGTCCCCATGGTTTGTAAAACAAATGATAAAACAGGAAGATTATCTGGCAAAAATTGATCTTCAAGATGCAAGCCTTCATATTCCAGTTTATTCAGCCACCTGGAAATATCAGCACTCCCTCAACAAGGGCCAACATTACCAATAGGGAGTCCTGCCCTTTGGAATTTAGACGTCCCCATGGTTAATTACATGGGTGACCAAATCATACGTAGCCTTTCTTCATAAGAGGATCTGTTGCGCTTTTTCCCTGGATGATGGGATTGAAGCTCATCAACAAGCAGAGCTACTGGCTTCAACTGAATTTCAGTCTGAAACTACTAACACAGTTAGGATGGTTAGTCAATTACAAGAAGTCTGATCTCCAACCACCCTATGATCTCAAGTTTCTGACAGGGCAGAACCTTATTCAAGTTCCAGAAGGTCATTGGATAAAAATCCAAAGTCATCTTCCAGCAGCAATTCCCAAACGAATATCAGTCAACCAGTGGCAGGTGACCCTAGGTCTACTCACTTCTGCCCCAGCCTTGACAGTATGGGGCAGACTTCACCTGTGTCCCTTACAAAGATTCCTCAAACCATTCCTAGATCAACAAGAACTAAAACTTTGACTTCCACAACACCTGAAGAAACAAGTTGACAGTTTGCGGAGGAACCTACTTGAATGAGCCTGAATACAATAAACATCTATTTGTAGACGCCTCACTCCAAGGATGGGGTGACTCCTCACCTCGGAAGTCACGTCGGGGCTGTGGTCTGCAAAAGAAAAGCTCTTCCACGTCAACCATCTGGAGTTCGAAGCAGTAATCTTGGCAATATGTCATTGGGCTCCACAGTTGAGAGGCAGGAATCTGATGATAAGAACAGACAACTCAGCTGTCAACATGGTCGGCAACCCTTCTGAGGTTAACATTTCAGCTGTACAAGTTAACAGACAGCCTCAATCTAAAAGTCAAAGCAAGGCACATCTCTGTAGTATCCAATGTCTTTGCTGACACCCTGTCCAAACCATCACTACCGTCGCCAACAGAATGATGCTCCATCCAGAAGCAATTCAACTGGCAACAAGGGAAGGAAGTTTTCCATTGCCGGACCTATTTGCAACCAGGTTCAACAAACAGATAGCAACCTTCAAATCCTCAGTACCAGACCCTCTAGCTCTGCCCAACGATGGGCTGGCAATATCATGGGAGGGGCTTCATGCTTAGGGGCCGTCCATTTCATATGCTAGTGGAGGGTACTTGTATTTTATTGAAGAGATAAAATTTGTTCCCAAAAATTCTTGAAAATAATTATTATGCTCATAATGTTGGGAAAAATAAATTGTCTGCCACAAAAATTACATTGTTGCAATGTGTTTATATGAAAAAATGTTTTGGCTCATAGTTTTAATTTGAAAATATCTGGTTTTGCAGCTGTAAAATTATCTGGTCGCCATACAAAATCCCGGGATATCAAATGGTATGCATTCCCACCACCAGCTCTGTTACAACAGGTTTTACAGAAGATCATTCAAACGAAGAACTTTCTATTGCTTTTTGTTGCACCTTATTGGCCAGTGAGAACAGAGTTCCCAGACCTTGTAATAGCATGAAAACCAACACTGAAGGTCCTGAACTGGCCAAATCTGCTTCTTCATTCACACTCAAAACAAGTTCATCCATGACCGGAACTCAACGAGTTTCATGTATGGAGCATATTACATATCACAGGATGAGGTTTCTCTCCAGGGCAGCTTAGGCAGTCTCCTTGGCCCTTCGCAGATCCACAAGGAACTTGTACAACGATAAGTGGAAGAAATTTGACCAATTCGCAAGAACAAAAGAGTTCACAGGAGCAAAGCTACCTGACCCCAGGTGACAGATTTCTTGTGTCATCATACGGGTTCAACCTAAGGGACTTATTTGGCAACAATCAGCTCTGTGTTAACTATGGCTAACGGAGAACAACTCAGTAAGGCTCCTGAACTGATAGCCCTACTGAGATCCTACTAAGTTGATAACTTCGAACATTTGACACAAAAGCAGCACTTAGCAGCCAGAATGTCAGAACTCCATGCAATCGCCTTCCTGGTACCAGGTTTGACAGCGGTGAACACGCATCTGCTTGTAGTTGGGGTAATGAAGTCTGCACTGAACCAACCCCTTTGTGTGTATCACATGTTTAGGCGCAGTGGGGTAGCCGAGTGGTTAAAGCATACGTCTTCACACCGAAGACCCAGGTTTGATTTCCCACATGGGTACATTGTATGAACCATTTCTGGTGTCCTTGCAGCGATATTGCTGGAATATTGCTAAGCGCTGCATAAAGCCATACTCACTCACTCACTTACCCATTCACTCACTCACTCACTCACTCACTCACTCACTCACTCACTCACTGTATCACATGTTTGTAGAAGTTGAAATCATGTCATGTGAATGGCTGGAATTGAGAGTGCATATAACTTCTTATTAAGGTAGTTTCATGGGACTTTCTGTATTTTGCTTACGGCATATTTTTTTCAAAACCGAAATTGATGTCATTAAACTGTAAGTACTTATCTTGGGGTAGATAGAGGCACAGGACTAATTCTCTTTCTGATTAAATCCTCCTTGGGGCACTTATTGCATTTTCCTTGCTCAAGAAAATCTATATGACATAGTTGTAACCATTTTCCTTAATAAAAAATGTTACCACACAAAAAACTTCGTTTTTGTATGATATACGACCACCCTTACGGGGCCTCACCCCCAACAGCGCCTCACGCCAGGGGGAGCAACTCTCACCCAAATCACTTTCCTTATGTCATCTGTAAGAGACAGACGTGTTGATTTTTCACACAAGACAAAAATAAGAGAAATCTATCGTTCGACAAGAACCATGGCTGACCAAACTGTATGTATGGTACATTTCTTTCTTTGCCAAGGCGTAATACCTCGCATTGTGAAGTTATAGAGTTGTAATAATACGCCACGTGCACGGTACCTTTGAATTCAAATGGCCGTAATGGCGTCCATATTGTAGTTCCACGGGCTGATACATGTAACACCAAGGCCATTAAGAACGCTGCCGAATATGTCTGGCGGAGGACATTGCCTTTACCCCCCGGGGCCCCCAAAAGAGACAAGTTGACTTGTTCCACTTTAAAGAGGTCTATTAAAGGCGGGGGTAGATATCAGATCTACTAAGACATCCCCCCCCCTCCCCATCTAAAAAGGGTAAAAAAGCTGCCGAGATTGTCTCCCCTGCTCCCTCTCCGGGGGCCGGGGGAGAAGGCTCGAGGGTCCCCGTAGTAAGCACTGCACCCTCTCCTGCACTGTCTTTGGCAGACTTTTCTGCGTTACTTAAGTCGCAGATGGCGTCGATGATGGAGGAGGTAAAGTCTCAGCTCCGAGAGGAGATGCGGACCGAGCCTTCCCCGTTGTCGGCGCCGGACGCGGCTTCGAGACCTTGTGATATGCCCGGCGTCAGCCGAGGCAGTCAACTTGGTCTCGGGGACGATCTCAGACCGGGCTTCGGCGCCGGCTCGAGGTCGCTCCCCAGCGGAGGGGTGGCGGGCGCCGGCCCGTGCACTACCGACGCACAATTTTTCCCTAGCGGAGCCAGACGCCTCTTCCGAGGCCGAGGCTTTCACTAGTGGATTCGTAGCCCGGAGCCAGGGGGGTTCCCTTGGTCTCGGGGACGATCCGAGACCGAGCTCCGGCTCGAGGTCGCTCCCCAGCGTAGTGGTGGCGGGCACCGGCCCGTGCACTACCGACGCACAATTTTCCCTAGCGGAGCCAGACGCCTCTTCCGAGGCCGAGGCGTCCACTAGTGGATACCTAGCCCGGAGCCAGGTTGGTTCCCTTTGTCTCGGGGACGATCCGAGACCGAGCTTCGGCTCCGGCTCGAGGTCGCTCCCCAGCGTAGTGGTGGCGGGCACCGGCCCGTGCACTACCGACGCACAATTTACCCTAGCGGAGCCAGACGCCTCTTCCGAGGCCAAGGCTTTCACTAGTGGATACCTAGCCCAGTGCCAGGTGGGTTCCCTTGAACCTCCGGCACCTCGGCACCGGGACTCGGCCTCGGGCCGGGTGCAGAGACACGTGCGGGACAGGATTGTCCATGTACTGCCTCAGGTTGCTGCGCCCATGCCAGAGTCGGAGACACCCAACTTGACTAAGGTCAAGCAGGGCCGGCGGTTGCCCCCCCTTTCCCGTGTGCGGTGCGGAGTTGAAGGCTGCTTACATATGCTTCGAGGAGCAATATCATAATGCATGCCAACAGCTCCGTGTGTCCGTACACTCCGCGTATCTGTCGGCTGTACAGAGGGAGTTAGCGGGAGAGGGGCCGGCCGACTCTTCGGAGTTGGCCGCGCAACTAACATTATCTTGCGCGGGACGCTATTCGTAGCTGTGCATCGCAGATGATGTGCGCTGTTATGTGCATGCGCAGGCGGTGGATGTCGGTATCTAAATACTCGACTTACACACGCCAAGACCTACTTGCTTTGCCGTATAAGAGGGTGCCACCCTCTTCCCTGGGGCTCAGCAGGCGGTCCGAGAGGCTGCTCAATTGTATACTTCCATCAAAGACTCATAAGGCCTTGTTGGAGGTACCAAGCGTTAAAACCGCGTAAGCGGGCCTCTCCAATTGTCCCCTCCTACGCTAACGCACGGGTCAGACGTCCACACCTGCTTGGAAGCCGCCGCTTCCTTCAGGTATAAGGGCGCCGTGAGGAGCAAGAGAGGCACGGGCCGGGGCAAGGCAGCTGGTCGAGGCCAACAGCTTTTTCGCGGGGCTGGGAACGATGGGTTCCCATTAGCGCCCGAAGAGCCCCGGGTGAACCCATAGTGGCAAGTTATCGGGAAAACTCATCCGCTCCTCCACTTTTCCGGGATAAAGCACACACCGGTGCCTGCTACCCGAGAGAAGGCGGAATTCCTCCGTGCCGAGGTCGACGCACTTCTTATGAAAGCTGCGATCGAACCGGGTCCCGAGGGACAGGAAAGCGAGGGCTTCTACTCGACTTGTTTCCTAGTCACCAAACAGTGATCTCAACTGTCGAGACAGGAGAATGGCTAACGTCAATAGACTTAAAATACGCCTATCTCCACATACCAATACATCCAGAGTTCAAGAAATACCTGAGGTTTTCTTTCGACGGGAGGTGTTATCAGTTCAGGGTTCTACCATTCGGGATCTCCACGGCCCCGAGGGTGTTCACCAAGCTGATGTTGATTCCCGCCCAAGTGGCCAGGTCAAAAGGTCGGTTCTGCCATCCGTACCTCGACGACTAGGTTACTAAGAGCTCTATTGCAATCCCTGAGTCAGATAGCTACACAACAAGTGATAGATATTCTGATCACTCTAGGGTGGATGGTCAATCTCAAGAAGTCAGATCTGAGCCCCACTCAGAATCTAGTCTTCCTAGTGGCTAATTTCAACACGGTGAGAGGACGTGTATCTCTGTCACAAGATATCAAGTCCCTTAAGCGCAAGTCACACTGCTCGTACATGGCTCCAGTTACTGGACAACATGGCGGCGACAGTGGATTTGGTCTGGCGGGCGCGCTTGAGAATGAGTCCCATTCAACAAGCACTCCGTCGACTTTGGGCGAACTCGGAAGATCTCGAGACTGTGCTCGAGACTCCGTAGTGGCTCATTACACACCTCCAGTGGTGGACCGAGGTCGGGAATCACTCCCGTTCCGTCTCTCACAGTTCAAACAGCGCGTCACTCTCCGGCTGGGGAGGCGTTCTGAATGATCACACTGCCTCGGGACTATGGTCCCAGCAGGAGATCAAACTGCATATCAATGTGCTAGAACTGAGAGCGGTCAGGTTGGTGTTCCAACGCTTCCCGGATCTGCTTCGTGGCCAAGTGGTTCGTCTAGAGATGGACAACCAAACGGCAATGACTTACATCCGGAAGCAGGGGGGAACGGCGTCTCCGTCGCTTCGACGAAAGACGTGGCAGTTCCTACTATAGTGCGACTCTCACGATATCAGGGTGCTACCTGTTTATCTCCCGGGGGTGGACAACGTCCGTGCGGACGCTCTGTCTTGCCGGATCCTCGCTCCTCACGAGTGGAGGCTCGACCCGGGGATATTCGGGATTTTCTCCCTGTTATACAGGTCGTTACAGGTGGATCTGTTTGCGTCTGGGTTAAATAACCAGACACCAACGTTCTGCTCCCGAGTCCACGACCCGAGGTCGGTGGCACCGGACGCCTTTCAGCTAGATTGGACGGACAGTTCTGTGGGCATTCTCCCCAGTACCTCTGATTTCCAAGGTCCTGTCTCAGCTAGGCACTCAGCCTGCGCGACTAATTGTGCTCCTGGCACCTCTTTAGTCGGCGCAGAGTGGGTTTCCAGTAATACTCAGGTTTCTGGCTCAGCCTCCTGTTATATTACCTTTACGACCGGACCTCCTATCCCAGAACGGGGCCCTCCACCCGAATCTCAGGATTCAATGGGTGGCTTGGCCACTGTCAGGAATCGCCTCCAGAAGAGCGGTATTCCTGCACGAGTTGCAGACACAATACTGGCTTCGCGGAGGGATTCGACAAACGTTCAGTACGATAGATAGGCCTGCTATGCGCCCAGGTGTGTCGATAGAGGGATTGCAGATCTTTTTTCTGCAGATCTCGTATCCGTGCTTGAGTTTCTCCAGTCGCGACTAGATGACGGCCTGGCCGCATCAACAGTCCGAGGGTACTCTACAGCTATCGCAGCTTTTCACGTCCCTGTCGACGGGGCACTTCTGGGTGCACACCCATTAGTGCAGCGCTTTTTAGCAGGTGTGGACAGGATCCGACCGCCAGTCCGGCGGATCAGTCCCCCTTGGGACTTGTCAATCATTCTAGATTGGCTGTCCGGTCCTTCCTTTCGGGATCTGTCGTCTCTCTCTCTTCAGCTGTTGAGCTGGGAGACGGCGTTCCTTGTGGTGGTAACGTCCGGCAGACGGGTAGGCGACATTTGTGTTATGTCAGCCGATCCCAAAATAACTGTCTTCCATGGGGTCGATAAATATCACCGGGACAGTCAGTTTTCGTCTACCGGACTATTACCGTCCTAGGGTCGCACACGATTCCACGTGAACGGCTCATATTGAGCTACCCGCTCTGTCACAGCCTTCCTCGTCGGGGACCACTGCAAGACATGCTCATGTCTTGGATGTCCGCACGACTCTCAAGGCCTATATCAGCAGAAATATGGGTGTCCGTAAGGATAACCAACTATTTTGCTGTTACTGCGGTAGGAAGGTTGGCTCACCTGCGAGTCAACAATCTATCTCGAGGTGGATAGTTTCAAACATTTGTACAGCGTATACGCTTACAGGCAGGGACCCCCCTACCAGGTTGAAGGCTCATTAGGTTAGAGCAGTGGCTGCGTCAAAAGCGTACGCCGCGGCTCTGCCCATTGAGCAGATCTGCTCCGCGGCTATTTGGAGCCAGCCGAGCACGATTCATCAAACCTTACCAACTCGACAAACACTCAAGCGAGCGTACTCGGTTTGGTCAGTCAGTTCTCCGAACTGGGCAAAGTTCTAATCTCTAGCTGATTGAGCATTCGAGATTTTAGACAGTCTTCCGGTTATACTGCTCAGTAATGGTCCGGATTTTATCTTCTGCGGTCGATAAATATCAGTCCTTACTACTCGATAATACTCGTATTTTGCGCACGCACTCCTTCGATCCTCGGGGACCCTCTGGTCTAGCTCAGCGCTGGTTATGGTCTCTCGTGATCTACGCCCTTATATCACTTGTTCAAAAAAGTGGGGGGGGGTGGGAGGTGTTTCGAGTTCTCAACTTATGACAAGCCGCAAAAACAGGCTTTATCATAATATATGGTCGACCACGCCCTGTCTCTAGCCCCCGCCTTTCGACGGTGGTGCCTCACGATAAGGTTGGTTCCATTTATTGAACTCAATATTTTATTCTGTTGAATAATCAAATACGATGTATTTATTTACGCCTGTTGCTGACGGATGCCACTTCCTAGATTATCTTTGGGAGTCTGTCTTGATGCAATAAGTGCCCCAAGGAGGATTTAATCAGAAAGAGAATTTTACAAACCTGTAGAGGTTATGAATTCTCTGATGAAATCCTCCTTGGGGCACGGCCACCCACCTCCCCACATTCCGTCAGCATTTGACATATGGAAAGTGATTTGGGTGAGAGTTGCTCCCCCTGGCGTGAGGCGCCGTTGGGGGTGAGGCCCCGTAAGGGTGGTCGTATATCATACAAAAACGAAGTTTTTTGTGTGGTAACATTTTTTATTAAGGAAAATGGTTACAACTATGTCATATAGATTTTCTTGAGCAAGGAAAATGCAATAAGTGCCCCAAGGAGGATTTCATCAGAGAATTCATAACCTCTACAGGTTTGTAAAAGTTGTACTGCATTTGACAGCATTAGGGATCAAATATAAAAATAGGCAGATATTGATGAAGTCAGCTGTCACTTGATTTGGAATGTTTTAGCTAGAAAAGTTTTGGGGCTTTCAGGAAAGGCGGGTATGGGGCTGCTTCTGTTCTTGCATGTAATGCAAACCCCTTTCTAGTTCATCCAATAAGGTGAGCTTCTGTACCTCTGGGTGGAAGTCAATGCCAGAACTACTTGGCATATTTAGGTGGAGATAAATAGAATCAGGCAATTTTTAATAAGTCGTAATCAGATGAAGTTGTGTGATGAAGTCAGGAATGTGACCGATCAAATTATATTTCTATGTTTGATCATGTGGATAGTAATCAATGATTGTATGTTTCAGTTACTGCATCAATTCTGTGGACCATATCAAGCCCTTGCTATGCCCACGCTATGAGGAATATATACTTAAAGGTACATACACTCACATTGTAATTAATTAACCTGTCAATATTTAAGTTAGTGATATTGGGTAGTGGATGCAAGTGATGCAGAAATTACTTTGGTTGTAGCAACCACACCACTACTAAAGGAAGTATTTATGGCATGTATGAAAAGGTACTACTTTCTGACTGCTGACTGGTTGACTGTTACAGATACTGATATTAGGCAATTTATGCTTCAAAACTCTGAGATTTGTTCCTAGATATACAGTCTAACACTGCTGGCTCGAAGTTGTAGGGACCTACGTGAATACTTCGAGTTATGTGAGGTTTGACAGAACCGAAAATGATGAATAAAGAAGGAATACTCAGGAATCAAACTTTTACTTCGACACAACTGTACTTTCGACAGATCAAAGTTCAACACAACAGTGTTTGACTTTATAAGGTGCTGCAATTTGCTGTGCAGAGTTTAGTTCCTTTGTCATGCCAGGAACATAGACATATGTCCGAATGTTGGTACACCCTGATTATATTTCCAGGTTTGTCAGCACCATACCTGTGTTTGTTGGTTTCACCAAAGTGGTCAACATCTGAAACCTGGATCCCTTGGGGTTTCCTCCCACATGACACTGACACGCCGGATGTAACTGGAATACTGTTCAAAGCGGCGTTAAACCCAACTCACTCACTCACTTTCACTCGCTCAACTAGCTGATTTGTTTATTTTAGGAGAGAAAGAAAAGAGAGAGAGTCTAAGGGTAAAGTTTGGTCCAGCAGTGAGGTTGGGCCTTCAAAGGGTGGGGGTTGTCTCCCCTACCCAGGGGGAGACAACTAGAAGTGACCAGTGCCAGATGCTCTCACATCATACAGAAAATAGGCAGGAGACTGACAACACTGAACACAACCTGTGTACACAACAGGAGCATGTAGATGTCAAGTGCCCAGAGACAGAACACAGTGATCCTGAGAACAATAACACAGAACCGGAAGAGCACCAGACCATTGGTGCAGATGAGCAGTGCAGGGAGACAGAGCCCACAGAACTTCCGAGAGGGTCCCGAGTGAGACGGCAGGTTCAGAAGTTTGTCGCACGACATCCTGATCCTCTTCCTAGAGTCAAGAAGGGACAAAAAAGACGTACCGTGTCCACAGGCTCTGTGCCATCAAGTCGACGGAAAATTCGAAATTGTAGCATTGATGCAAACTCACCAACTATACCATATCCTTCGCAAAGAATTGTTGCTATTGAAACTGCGAAGTCAAGTCTTGTGGCTCGGCTAGATGTACAAAACTCCCTGGGTGTGGCAGTAAAAAGATCTCTTGAAAGTGAGTATTCATCTACAGCTTCAGTGAACAGCACTCCTGACCAGTCAGTCTCAGGCTGGTCAGTGGGGACTCAGTGTAACCTGTCAGAGAGGCTGCTGGTGCCAGACACAATGACCCCAGCTGGACATGGGACTGGGGATGAGATGGAGGATGAGGAAAATGGCAGTCAAGATGACAACAGGGCTTTCGTGTTCCCTCGCAACAGTTCAAGGTAAGTCACGAATTTGAGGGGTTTTGAAAAGCCCCTTGAGAATATCAGATAGAATAGGGGTCCAATAGCTGCATGCTTGTCATGAAAGCTGACGAATCAGGATTGGAAGGTTCCATTGCCCCAACATCAAGTGTTGTTGCTTATCCTGTCATCTCTGGCTTACCTGGCCATTGGTGAATTATATAGATGGAGCCTAAAACAACATTCACTCAGTTTGTATAATAATCATTCCCTGAGGGTATTTGTTTGAACATTTTGAAGTCACGTGATTCTGTGTTAAAACCTAGGATGTTGTCATTGAAGATATCTTTTTCAAACTGGGGGCACGCCAGAAACCTATGATTGTGGGTTCGAATCCCGGTTCCCCCCGATTATGTTTCTAGGTTTGTCAGCACCATACCCGTGCTCGTGGGTTTCACTGAAGTGGTAAACGTCTGAGACCTGCATCATTTCCGGCTTTTCTCCCACATTAAGCTGACACGTCGCGATATAACTGTAATGCTGTTAAAAGCGGCGTTAAACCCAACTCACTCACTCACTCTTTTAATTGATATTAAATATATTATGATTGAATGTGATAAGCCAATGTTTGATAAGAGGAAGACACCATGAGTTAAATCTGATTACTTCATACCTCATTTTGTACCAATAGATTCTGAAAAATTTTGAGAGAAAAGGGGTTTTGCTCCCATGATGATATTTATACTAGTCATAGGAGCAGTTGTCAAGCATATCCTGTTGACAATGCTTATTGTTACAGTGTGTCTACATATGACTCCAATCTTGACACCGAATCCTCAGAATCAGATGATGAGCTTCCTGAGGGATTGTCCCCATCAATTGTTGGTAGGTTTTGTTTGTTGTTTAACGCCACACTCAGCGATATTCCAGCTATATGATGGTGGTCTGTAAGTAATCAAGTCTGGCCCAGACAATCCAGTGATTGACATCATGAGCATCAATATGCATGTGAGGCAGGTCTTGAGTATTATCGTACAAGTGGTGTGTGCTCTTCAGACATACACCTTGAAAGGTTTCTTCATATTTGTATAACAGATGGTCAGGATCTGTGACTTTGCTGATTGTTTGTCATTGTGCCCTGAATGATGGTCATATTTTCAGTCACTGGTTTGTCTAGTCCAGACTTGAAAATCGACAGGCCACTGTGATATTGCAGGAATATTGCTGACTGCAATTTTTGTTATTTCAACTGAAGGTACCTAGCGCTACGTTGAAAACACAGTCTTTTTATCTTCTTCGTTATAGCCACTTCCTGGTCTGGTCTTCTTTTCATTATGTGGAATGGAACTTTGATTATTTAAGACAATGTTTCATGTCAGGATGTCAGTCGATGCCAAATATTTTGAGATTATTATTATTTTCAAACCAGTTTTCACTATTGGCATCATGACAAAAGAAAATCTGTTGGGTTTTTTTTCTACCCAGGTTTCGACTTTTAATGTCGGCTGACCCTTAATTATGTCAAACATAGTAGAAAATAAGATATTTACTGTATCTCTTCAATTGTAACAGACACATCGTCCCTACCCACAGTGAGAGACGTGGTGTGGGTCAAGTACAGGCAGTGCCCCTTCTGGCCGGCAGTGGTGAGTACATTACAGTGTCCAGGGCCGTGCTCAACTGAATCAGATCCTGGCTGACATGGCTTTACAGCAACTCTGCTATTTGTATGTACATTGTCTGAGTTTCATGAAATCGGGCAATGGCATGAAATATACATTTGTAGTGCTATTTGGTGATTACTGCCTACTGTTTTAATATGTCAGTTGTGATACAATGTGATTGTATTGCAGTTTTGATACATCTATTGCAATGATATGCATTAGTTAAATGTCTGCTTTTATCGTCCTCGCCACAATGAATATTTCCTTGCATTATCTGACATGTGCACGGGGCCTGCGCCACCTCCAAGTCCAAGTCCTAGATTCAATTGTTTGTTGGAGTTAGGGAGTTGAGGGAGGCATCTCTGATTATTGACTGACATAAATATATGAAGATGTTTGTTTTATTTTGTTCTAATGAAGGAAAACAAAGCTGAAAGTTTTCACTATTCCGATTTGTACATATTAATGTTCATATTGTTAACACTGATACATGGAGCCAAAATCTTAGATCTGTATATCTTTTCTTCCGGTTTATAGACTAAATACAATTTAGAAAATGATGCTTTTTACTGTAAGTTATACCTAGAAGAAGAAAACGAAAACAATTGACTGCATTTTATCAGCATATCATCGGACAGTTGCCAGAACAAATGGCGAGGTGAAACTGAGCATTACTTCTCTTGTTCTATTCTGTTCACTGTTCCTCATAATCTCTATAGCAAACCTTCCTTCATCTCCGCCCAATCTTATAAGGCGCTGCAATTCGCTGTGCAGAGTTGCATCCCTTGGGCACGCCAGAAACCTGTGATTCTGGGTTCGGATCTCGGTTGGCCTGATTATGTTTCTAGGTTTGTCAGCACCATACCCCTGCGTGTGGGTATTACCAAAGTGGTAAACGTCTGAGACCTGCATCACTTCAGGCTTTCCTCTCACATGAAGCTGACATGCTGTGGTATAACCCAATTCACTCACTCACTCTCTCCAAACACATCAGTGTATAATGTGAACACTTTGCTGAAAAGTCACTTGTCACTTAACGCTCAGGGCCATGCAACTCTAGTGATGGGAGTAATCAGAATATAATTGTACCTCTCTTGATCCAAATGACAACAGCCATTGGACCAGACCCTTTAACTGTTCTCTCATCACGTGAAGCTAGGCATCATTGGTCGTGTAGGGTAGGTGGATGGGTGACTGGTGTCAGCTTGACTCCTGATAGTTTCTAGGGTTGGGGTTCAGTCCTAGCCACCACTGTAACACATGTTGTTGTTGTTTGTTGTTTGTTATTTGTTGTTTAACGCCGAACTCAGCAATATTCCAGCTATATGACAGCGGTCTGTAAATTATCGAGTCTTGACCAGACAATCCAGTGATTGACATCATAAGCATCGATCCATGCAAATAGACACGATGCCATGCATCATCCAAGTCAGCGAGCCTGACCGACCGATCCCTTTAGTCGCCTTTTACAGCAAGCATGGGTTGCTGAAGACCTACTCTACCCCAGATCTTCACGGGTCCTGTAACACATGTAACATGTGGTGTCTCCTTAGGCAGGTGACTTTGTTCGAAATATGCCTCTGTTCTCCCAGCAGTGAATGGGTAAGTGGTGGGATGAGATCATAATGTTAACTTTCCAGCATCTATCAGGTAGCTTGGGTTGTATTCTCCTCAGGAAGCTGAAAATGTCATTGGCAAGAATACTGATCCATTGAACGGGATAATAATGGTGTAGCACTTTCAGCACAGCAGTGTGTGGAATCTAGCCCATTATAAATATACTTATTATGATTTATCCCTTATGAAAAATGGAAACATGATCGTTACTTTAGTAGTACTTTAGTAGCAATTAGAGAAAAGAGATGACGACATTTGTGATTTTGTTTATGTAAAGGTGAGAAGGATCCAGGACAGTAAAGGGAAGAAAGGTCCAAAGAAAATCCAGGTCCAGTTTCTCGGGAACACGGGTCACTTCCGAGAAAAGTAAGTCTCTTTGACACTTGTGTAACAAGGTATTCATTTCTGTGTTTCTAATCATGCTGGTATTAATATTCCACACAACTGGGACAGTCAAACCTGATGATTAGAACAGGCTGTTGTAATGGCGGAATCGTGAGAACCTGTTGAGTCTACTTCCTGAATCAACAGATTCGAGTGATTTTTAATTTTTAATCATGTTATGGTTGATATATAATTTCTCTATAATTTGGCGGGGCGGTCGGGTAGCCTTGTGGTTAAAGCGTTCGCTCGTCATGCCGAAGACCCGGGTTCGATTCCCGACATGGGTACAATGTGTGAAGCCCATTTAAGGTGTCCCCCGCCGTGATATTGCTGGAATATTGCTAAAAGCGGCGTTAAACCATACTCACTCACTCACTCTATAATTTGGCCTAGTTGTGTCAATTTTTAGACATTCAAAATGGCCAGTGAATTCCTTGTTCAGAATGAACTGCAAAACCAATTGCTTGACATCATCATAATGGTGTAATTAAGGGATAAATGAGTTCAGATTTTATGTATTTGCACGAGTTTTTCAACCATTAACTAGCCAAGAATTAATGCAACTGTCTTAGACACATCTTCTGATTACCAAAGCATTGTTTTGAGACTTAATACCAAACTGTCCGAATTAAAGACTTATGTACTTATACAACAGAATGTGCATGTAATATACAGTGGAATCTGCCTATACAGTGGAATCTGCCTAAACCAGACTTGCACTGGGTCAAGAGTTTAGTGAAGTTTAGGGAGCAGTCTAGATTAGACAGAAATCATATTGTAGCAAGAGTAAAGCAATATTCCAGTTGTTCGACAGCAGCCTGTAAATAATTGAGTTTGGGCCAGACAATCTAGTGGTTGATATAAATGAAACATCTTAAACAGTCATGGTACAATGACACGCCATCAACAAGGTCACTGAGTCTAACCACCCAATCCATTAAGTCACCTCCAACGAACAGAGGTTCCACAGAACCAGAATCTGCACAGTGCTATGAACACTCAAGATTGAAGACATGTGTACATGTACCATAATATATTTCATGAAATATTGGTGGACATTTGTCTGTTGAAGTCATCAACCATTGCTATGTCCGCTCCAGAAGTTTCACTGTTCCTTTCACACTGGGAAATCAACCATTCAGTAGATGCTTTGAAAAAAATGGCAATCCCGAATTCTAAAGTATATTGAAGTGCTACGTTGTTCACACATTGTTGGGGGATCAGAACAAGTTACTGGAAGTGTGATGAGATGTGTGAAAATTTGGTCCAAATTAGGGAGCATCAATTATGTCATAAATTGGTCCTTACCCAATGTCAGTCAGGATTTTTTCCTGTGATGACAGATTCCACTGTTTCTAATTTACATGTCTCTTTACAGTTTCTATGTGACATATAGGAGGGACCGTGTGTTCCCACTGGACCATGTAAAAAGGAAGGAATTTGAGGTTTGTGTTATATGTTCAAAGGTTCTCCACATCTATGATCAGTGATAAGACTGTATGGTGAGATATTTCTAGGATACATTGCTCTGCCCCCATGGCAGACTGTATGGTGATATATTTCTAGGATACATTGCTCTGCCCCCATGGCAGACTGTATGGTGAGTTCTAATATTTCTAGGATACATTGCTCTGCCCCCATGGCAGACTGTATGGTGAGATCTAATATGTCTAGGATACATTGCTCTGCCCCAATGGCAGACTGTATGGTGAGTTCTCATGTTTTTAGCATACATTGCTCTGTCCCCATGGCAGACTGTATGGTGAGTTCTCATGTTTTTAGCATACATTGCTCTGCCCCAATGGCAGACTGTATGGTGAGTTCTCATGTTTTTAGCATACATTGCTCTGTCCCCATGGCAGACTGTATGGAGAGTTCTCATGTTTCTAGCATACATTGCTCTGCCCCCATGGCAGACTGTATGGTGAGTTCTCATATTTCT
This sequence comes from Haliotis rufescens, assembly GCF_023055435.1. Taxonomy (NCBI): domain Eukaryota; kingdom Metazoa; phylum Mollusca; class Gastropoda; order Lepetellida; family Haliotidae; genus Haliotis; species Haliotis rufescens. The sequence goes on along the minus strand of NW_025963779.1, from coordinate 76,350,893 downwards.
AGGATACATTGATCTGTCCCCATGGCAGACTGTATGGAGAGTTCTCATGTTTCTAGCATACATTGCTCTGCCCCCATGGCAGACTGTATGGAGAGTTCTCATATTTCTAGGATACATTGCTCTGTCCCCATGTTAGACTGTATGGAGAGTTCTCATGTTTCTAGCATACATTGATCTGTCCCCATGTTAGACTGTATGGAGAGTTGTGATGTTTCTAGCATACATTGCTCTGCCCCCATGTTAGACTGTATGGAGACTTCTGATGTTCCTAGGATGCTGGACAGACCAGCGCAGACTTTGACCAGCGGAAGCGGTTCATGTCCAGCCTTCAGGAAGTGGAGACGTACCTCAACAGGAAGGCCCTGGGTCTTCTGCCGCCCAACAAAGAAGGCAGCTTTTTTGATGAAGGTGTGTGATACAAAGATGTGGTTCACTAAAGGGGAATAAGATTAATCTGGCCATTGCAATTTTGAAAATGTTGTTATCAAATGATATCTCCTATGTTTCAGACTATAATAGTGACACCAGCGATAGCATTACGGAGGGAGAATCTAGTCAGTCACAGTCCAATGTTCCAGTAAATGGTCCTGAGGAAGGCAGCAAGCTGGCCACTCCCCCAGTTCAAGTTGTGAAGAAGAGCATGGGGAGACAAGCTCATGGCTTACAAGTGCTTAGTGTCATGTACGATAACCAGTTACCTACATTCCATTATCAGAATAGCATTCTATACCCAGTCGGGTTGCCTAGGGTTAAAGCGTTCACTTGTCATGCCGAAAGATCCATGTTTGATTCCTGACATGGGTACAATGTGTGAAGCCCATTTTCTGGTGTCCCCCAGCTGTGATATTGCTGGAATATTGCTAAAAATGGCGTAAAACCATACTCACTCACTCACTCATTCTATGTCCCGGTCCAACATACACAATTTGCTTGATTTCTCAATGAGAATTAAAACAAGTATTGATAGACTTTTTTCCAAATTTGTTGTTGGTCAATCTCATTAAAAATCAGATCTTAGTTTATGCTGCTCGGAAACAATGATCTGAAGACATCCCATTATAGGTCATGTCAGAACGACCTTTTACAAACTTTGACCGACCAATGAAATGACTAACATGAAGTCGACATAAGCCATTCAGAAAGCCGTTTTATCGAGTAATATGGCACTGGTTTCAAACTGGTAGCTTCGCTTTAAAAAATATTTTGAGAATTTTTCTATTCAACATTTGTAACTGTACAAAAGAACTTTTTGGAATGTGTAATAGATGGCCTAGACTGTATGGCAGCACTTCCCCTGGGCTATGCAAAGTCTCTTCCAATGGAATGTTTATCACATTGAAGCAGGAGATAGACGATGATTTGACTGATTCAATCATAAAGCCCGTAACTGGGGTTCGGATTACCCTGTGTTAAATGTTTCGAGGTTACATGATTACAAAACTCATTCCGACTGTCACTTTCCTCATCTGGTAAGCAAAGCTCTGATTGGTCGGATGAAAGGTCGTTCTGATCTGACCCGTAATGGGATGTCCTCAGATCTCTGTTTGAGCTCTAACAAGAACTAAGGTCTGACTTTGATGAGATTGATTATAGGTAGTCCTTTGTATTCATAAAACAGCCAGCGTTATCCTTTACATTTTGTAGACAGATGTAGAGTTACTATGACTACAACTAAGGTTGACCTGGTGTCTGGGTGATGGCTTCTTGTGACCAAATATTATGATTAGATTAGACCGAATGAAATTTGAAGACATGTCATATGTAAACACAGGTCAGATGAAGTAACCAGTCAAATCAGACCATGCTAAAGAGGAGGAAAGTCACTCATACTTCGCTGTACGCTATTCTGTCTTGGAGATGAATGCTTTCAGTCTCTCAGTTCAAGTGAACTTATGGGGTGTGGTTTGTTCCCTGTTATATCGAACTAAAATCAGTGGTCCCTTTGAGTTCGTTACAACCATAGTTTACTGTATGTTGTATGCAGAGTTATGTAAACATACTTTGGTATTTTGTCATTGTTACCTCTGTTATGGCTTTTGATTTTCACATAATTTACATCTCTCAAACAGCAAGGTTCATGAAGCTGACTGTTTTTCTATGTCATCACAGCTCTGGTGATGTTATCTAAAAACAAACACAGAATACTGATTCAATTCAAGGCATGGCCACCAGCCATATTGAAATGTAATTTTGCCCAAAGCTATCTTAGTGCTAAGACAATCGTAAGTCCCATACTTTAACTGTGACATACGATAGTCATAGCACTTAGATCGCTTTGTGAAATGGAGCCATATTGAGTAGAATAGCCTTGTGTTTCTGTTTGTTCAAAATAAGACGACTGAGGACTTTACCTTGTCTCCTTCTTCAGTTAAGGATTTCTTGGTAGAATGTGAGCTAAGGGCTCATCATAGTGTATTTCATCCATTGTTATTGTACTTGAAGCTGTTTGTATTGATTAAGAACTGAATATAGTACTACTTGCCACCTTACCAACTCACACACCTTGGGGCCCCCACTTTAGAGTAGGTCAATGCACCTTACTGCTTGTCTGAAGACACTAAATTGGCTGCTTGTGTGTCATCGCAGTGCTACGTTGCTCATGTGTCACAGGTTGTTAGGCCCAGTCTCAAGGGATCGTTTTATCCCTGGACTGTTGTTGACTGCTCTATGAAACACAAAATAAAACAACCCACTCTCAATAGAACTGATGTTAATGTGTTTTGGAAAGAGGGAGGGTTTATCACTGAAGATTCTAAAAGAATTTTGTATGATATGTTTTCTTTTTTTTATAGGAAGGAAAGAAGAAAGAAAAAGAATAAAGTCCTTTTAGACTTCATAATATCTGAAGAAATGAAGGTATGGATGCATGGTCTTGAGATACGTGCCTCTTTGATGTGGATATGTTTTGGTTGGTATTGAGAGAGTTACAACACTTCATTGTTTATAACCACACATGGACATGACGTTTTCATGTTCATTTAGACCACGTCTGTGGCCTAGTGGAAAGAGTGTCTGCCTTTGAGAGCTGAAGGTAGATGGTTTGATCCAAGGCCTTAAACAGGTGATACTTGTTACCCTGCCTGGCTCAGCATTAAGGGGCTAAGACAAGAACTGGACAGGTCAGAGTCAGTTTTCTGCGTCTAAGTGGGGTACCAATGTTAATCTGCAATGAAGAAGTAGGGGTAATCTCACTGTGAGTGTAATATACTGACACTTCTCAGGGACTTCATCACTGTATGTTACATCTTATTGGGGCAAGCGTGTCCACTAGCCTATTTCAAAGCCTAGTTTCTACCCTTATCACATCAAGGCCACTTTTCTTGCCTTGACCCTGGCACCACCTTGCGTAGATCACAAGTTTGACCCTTATAATGTAATTGCAATATCTAATCAGATCGCTGTTCTTAGCTCGTTTAGCTTCACAAAGATGGCGACTACCATAGATGACAATTTAGTCGATCAGATAACGAAAACATTCATGATCCCAGACATAAAAACATAGGAAATAATTGGGTGGTTTTAAATATGAAAAAGACATATTCGTGTAAATCATTTTCGTCTGAGGGTGTTGATTTTGTGAAACATTCTCTGATTGGACTATTGATATGTGCACAGGAAAGTGGGCTTGAGTGGCAAGAGTGGAAACAAGACTTTGATAAAAAGGTTAGTGGATGCTCTTGCCTCTGGAAGATGTGTATGTTAGTATCATGCTTTGTTTCAGGAATACTTACTTGGTATCTACAGTGGGACGAAGAAGAGTGAACGTCATACAAAGTACCGTTCATCAGTTCGGGAGCGAGACAAACTCCGTCACTCTGGGTTTGGTCCAATCGCAGATGAAGAGCAGGTGGGCCAACATTCTTGTCAGTGATTTAAGTAGCTGTCTGCTACACTGATTTGATCTCATCTTAATAGAATATTGTTGAAAGTGAAAAAGGCAACTTGATCAATGTTATTTTCTTGGTCAATGTTATGTTATCTTTGTTCCAAAAGGTTGATGTGTAAGTTCTGGCTCTATTAGCATGAAAGGTTCGGTTGTGTACTCCCCAGAGAGCTGAGAATGAAAATCGAGTGGACACCGATCTTTTGACCGGGGTAATAATGTTAGCAGTTTGAGCATGCACCTTGGGTCATATTGGTTGGATGACAGATGGAGAAACAACAAACCATGAAAATGTTAAATATTCCTGACTTTGGTGTAACAACTTTGAAACCTACTTCTGCAACTCCATGATATTCTATGACAAATCACCAACTGTGTCATTAAAGCTACAAAAAATAATAGTCTTGGTTCTCAGGCACCACCGCATCATATAGTCTGCTGCATGTTTTGTTTTTATTTCCTTTTTTAAAAAAATATAAAAAATCCTTATATTGCATGCAATTACTTCCCTTTACATGCGCACTGCTTTACTGTGCATCTCGTACTATGGTCATTGCAGCAAAAGGAGTAGTTTGCTTGTTTAAGTAGGGAGGCTCTTTCCCAGATTGATGGTACACAACTGTTAATTTAGTTACATACTAGTTTGAACAACGGTGGTCGGGTAGCCTATCGGTTAAAGCATTCACTGTCACGCCGAAGACCCGGGTTCAATTCCCAACATAGGTATAATGTATGAAGCCCAATTCTGGTGTTCCCCTTGTGATATTGCTGGGATATTGCTAATAGTGGCGTAACACCATACTCAATTACTAGTTTGAACAAGCAAAAATAAAAACTACTGCATGCCCGCATTATATTTTCAAAAGTCATTGCCTGAGAACCAATTATTTTATTTTTTTAAGCCTAAGCTTCATTGATCATTGGGCTAAAACACTTTGTTGACATTGTGCAAAACCATACGAGAAACGCCAACAATAAAAATCCACAAACTGGCCTCGGCTAAGCCCCATTTTCAGTTATGCAAAACTGAAATGATTTGACAGTGATGCAGCAGTCATCCAATGAAATTATTTACACTTCTGCTCATGACAAGTGACAATTGCGAAAGAGTTGCTTCCCTTCCATTGAAAAGTGATCACTATGTTATTTTTGCAGCAAATTATTAAATAAAAAATACATATTTTTAATTTGGTCTGGTCTTGATATTGCATACCTTTTAATCTTTGTGATTGGTACACATGACAGTAAGTCTGTGCAGAAGCCTGTCAGGTGAGTTTGTCTGTGTTGCCATGGTGATTAACATAATTAGAGAAGTTGATACCATGAAATTTGACTAATTAATTCAACAACTGGGGGAAGCTGAAAAAAGCATTTACAATTTAATTTATGCCTGAATTGTGTTTCAGCAAGATGAAATTACCTACAAATTTGTGGAATGGTACAAGGACCATGCCTGTCCCTCAGCAGACATTGACTACATACTGGATGTATGGATACCCGAAGTAAGTAGAGTAGTGAGGAAATATCAGTAGAACAGACAGGGTCTCAATTGTAAATGATAGGTAGCACTTCTCCAAACAATGTGTGAGACTTGGAAATATTGCTGAAAGCATCATAAAACCTTACTCACTCTTTCTTCATATAAAGGTGTCACCTTACCACACAGCAAATAGAGAGTATGACTGGAATGTTATTGAAACACACTTTTTCTTTGATATTCTGGTCTCCTCTGCTGGGTGGGATTAATCTGAGAAGATGAAGGTCGAAGGCACCAGAATATGTCAACACCATACCTGTGTTCATACAATTCAGTGGTCAACCTCGGAGATTTCTGTCACATTCCACAACCAATACGTTATTACTCCATGACAGTCCTGGAATACTGAAATATTGTTCAAGGCATCCTCAAACCCATCTCACTCACTCACGAGTCAGCTTCTTGTGCTGGTGATGTCATGTATTGTTCATGATGTTGTTTATTGTTCATGATGGTGTGTATTCATGATGTCATGTATTTATATCATGCATTGTTCATGTCATGTTTTGTTCATGATGGCATGTATTGTTCATGATGGCAAGTATTGTTCTTGTCATGTATCGTTCATGTCATGCATTGTTCCATGTTGTTCATGATGGCATGTATTGTTCATGATGGCAAGTATTGTTCTTGTCATGTATCGTTCATGTCATGCATTGTTCATGATGGCATGTATTGTTCATGATGGCAAGTATTGTTCTTGTCATGTATCGTTCATGTCATGCATTGTTCATGATGGCATGTATTGTTCATGATGGCAAGTATTGTTCTTGTCATGCATTGTTCATGTCATGCATTGTTCATGATGGCAAGTATTGTTCATGATGGCAAGTATTATTCTTGTCATGTTTTGTTCATGTCAAGCATTGTTCATGATCAATGATGGCATGTATTGTTCATGATGGCAAGTATTGTTCTTGTCATGTATTGTGCATGTCATGCATTGTTCATGATGGCATGTATTGTTCTTGACATGCATTCATATCATGCATTGTTCATGTCATGCATTGTTCATGATGTCATGCATTGTTCATGATGGCAAGTATTGTTCTTGTCATGTATCGTTCATGTCATGCATTGTTCATGATGGCATGTATTGTTCTTGACATGCATTCATATCATGCATTGTTCATGTCATGCATTGTTCATGTCATGCATTGTTCATGATGTCATGCATTGTTCATGATGGCAAGTATTGTTCTTGTCATGTATTGTTCTTGACATGCATTCATATCATGCATTGTTCATGTCATGCATTGTTCATGATGTCATGCATTGTTCATGATGGCAAGTATTGTGCATGTCATGCATTGTTCATGATGGCATGTATTGTTCTTGATGTCATGTATTGTTTATGACATGCATTCATATCATGCATTGTTCATGCCATGCATTGTTCATGATGTCATGCATTGTTCATGATGGCATGTATTGTTCATGATGTCATGCATTGTTCATGATGGCAAGTATTGTTCTTGTCATGTATCGTTCATGTCATGCATTGTTCATGATGGCATGTATTGTTCTTGACATGCATTCATATCATGCATTGTTCATGTCATGCATTGTTCATGTCATGCATTGTTCATGATGTCATGCATTGTTCATGATGGCAAGTATTGTTCTTGTCATGTATTGTTCTTGACATGCATTCATATCATGCATTGTTCATGTCATGCATTGTTCATGATGTCATGCATTGTTCATGATGGCAAGTATTGTGCATGTCATGCATTGTTCATGATGGCATGTATTGTTCTTGATGTCATGTATTGTTTATGACATGCATTCATATCATGCATTGTTCATGCCATGCATTGTTCATGATGTCATGCATTGTTCATGATGGCATGTATTGTTCTTGATGTCATGTATTGTTCATGTCATGTATTGTTCTTGATGTCATGTATTCATATCATGCATTGGTCATGATGTCATGTATTTTTCATGATGTCATGCATTTGTCATGTTGTGCATTGTTCATGTCATGCATTGTTCATTTCATGGGGTAGAATATTGATAGAAAGGGTTATTATGCTTGTCGTAAGAGGCAACTAACGGGATCGGGTGGTCAGGCTCACTGACTTGGTTGATGCATGTCATTGTATCCCAATTGTGTGGATCAATGCTCATGATATTAATCACTGGATCAATGCTCATGATATTAATCACTGGATTGTCTGGTCCAGACTCGACTATGTACAGATTGTCATCATCAAAAATTGTTCATGATGTCATGTACTGTTCATGATTGTTCATGACTCATTAATTACAATTGTCCTGGATGAATTAGTGATGCAAATCTCTTGGAAAGTTATTTTCACAGTATTTCTTGTAGTTATGGAAGAGTCAGAGTCTATAGCAGCTATGATGCATGCTCTGTTTTCCAGGCTGTCGTGTACAGTATGATAAAGCGACGTAGTTATGGGAGGTCCAGAGCATGGGAGGCATTCAACAAAGGATGTCGACTCTTCAAGATGGAGCAGCGACAAATTCACCAGCATCTTATCGAAACCGCCCGCAACATCTCCCCCGCAGATGCCCGCCTGTACAACGAGCGTCTGCAGGAGCGCATTCAACTCACTATGTCCACATGAACTCATGTTAGGCCTTATCAATTGGTTTACAGATTTTCTTCCTCAAAACCCCAGTTCAGTGATCAATTTAAAAATAATTATAGTTGCTTTAATTTTTTTTTGGTAAAAGAAGGTAGGGTCAGGAAATTTAGAAATATAGTACAGCTTTGTTTTCTCAAGTTTTTCATGTGGCATTTTCATGGAATGTAACAGGAATGTTAAGATCATTTTATGGTTTTCCGATAGGATTAAAGCCACACACTGTTTGGAGTACTGGTGAGGCTAGCTGTAGTGCTTGTCATGGCTTCATCTCAAGCCATTTGTAGGTTATTGATCATGTATCACTTGTCCTGGCAGGCAGGAAATAATTTGTGATCAATTATCTCCAGAAGTATGATTATCAGCGGTTATGACCCCCCTAAACTGGAATGATGTTTTTTTTCACATCCATGTTTTAAGGGGCAGTGGATCTGTAAGCCAAGTAATAAAAGCTAAATTGCAATAGTTTCGTCCTGATCCTCGTACCATGCAGAGACTGTATGCCCATCATCTAGTGAGACCCTGACCATCCAGAAAGTTCAAATAATATCCAGATAAACACAGGTTAGCGCAATCTTGTTAGTCAGTTCTTTTACCTGTCTGTGTCATGATCTGAGAGCGCCTCCATAGAAGGTCACGTTCATGAACCCTCAGGAAACTTGGGACTGACCAATCAAGATGAAGGAGGCATGGGTTCTTGATCCAATCAGATGTCAGCTTTCTAAACCTATTCAGCTTCAATTCTTTACTGCCTCAATTCAGAAATTTTGATCACTTGCAAAGGAAACCGCTAGTGAACACAAATATAGCCTCTTTAGGACACCCCTTCAGGTTTTGATGTCATGGCGCTCACAAAGAGTGATGCATGACACATCCACCATCATATCATTGCCCTGCATTGATTTTTGTCACATTTAGATTTCCTTGATTATATTTGTTTTCGAGAAATAGAAATCAGACATGCTTTTCTGAACGCTCACTTGTGCCAAGCATTTAGAGGCCTTGACACTGATTGGTTGATTAATAAGTTCACCTGACACAGCCTCCTCAGGTTCCTCAGATCAGATGCAGATTAATAGCACCTCTTAGGGTCAAAAGTACCAATCTGATTTCCCAGGACCTTTTTGTAATATTGTGATATGTTAACAGTAATAGTCCAGGAATGTACAGATGCCGTAGTATAGACAGTGGGGGTACGGTGACACTTGCACAAAATTATATCATGATGTGGCAAGACATTAACCTTCACAAAAAAAATTATGTTTGTACCTCCTGATGCGGAAGTCTGGCATCAATCGGTACGGCACCACATAATTTATCAAGATGCCATGCTAAATCAAATTGTAATGAAAGTATTCTCCATCACTATTACTCATACTCATAATATTCTTTTGAACATATTTATATTCAACATTTTTGTTTAGTTCTTCATTCATTTTACTAGGAGTCCGGACTGAATACCCTTATCTTCTTCACTATAAAGAAACATTTGATATTTGGATGTCTTGACATTCGTGATAAAATATATACCTTGTGTTAATTCTTTCCATTTGAAAGTTTTGTCTTGGGAAGTAAATGCTTTGGCGTTCTTGTTTTCAAATTCTTCTTTTGTTAGCCTGTAATTTTTTTTTGTTATACACTTATGTGAACATCTATCTAGATGTAATATTCTGTGTACATGTATTATATGAACATCAATGATAACTATAATGGATTAAATGTACTATTTTCCACAAGGATATTGGAAGGGTAATGGTGCAATACAAAAACTAGCTGCAGCGGCTAAAGATGTTGCCAAGAAAGAAACAATATGACAAAGGAAAGCATTAAATCATGACAGTATTCGTGTACTAGCTGAGCAAAGTTAAATAGCATTGGGGATCATATCTAAATGGCATTAGCTGATGGTAAGATATCAGAAGGAGAGTTCCACTTAGTATTGTCAGAACTCACTACATGCAATGCAGTGAAACATGTTATATTCGATCAAATTCTCGTAAGACAAGGGAAGATGGGAGACAGCAAGCGTACCAAGTATTCGAAATCAAACCCAAAGGACTGGTAGGAGATTAAGAATAGATTGTTTCCTTGATATAGGATAGCATCTTGATAATATATGATATGGCCAGGCTGCATGTGTAACGTGTTGCCATACTGATTGATGCCGGCGTACCTCATCTGGAGGTATCACCTACTTATTTGTGTTAAGATTAGTGTCGGCCGCATCATGATATCATTTTGTGCAAAGTGTCACTGTACCCCCAGTGTTTATACTACTGATGCATTTCAGTCCCACCATGATATTAAGGTGTCTTAAATGTGCCTCTTTCTTATCCAAATCGGGCAGCATGAGCTCAAAGAGCATGAAGCAAAGACAGGCATGGGTACTCAGGCCCTCATATACACACTACAGATACCTGAATTCGCATCGGCAGCATAAGCATTCGTTGACCTTGTACATAGTTTTCATATTTAACCCTAGATTGCCATCAATGTCTTGTGCCATCAATAGAGAGTGGTTTGATCACTTTATTGTCCCCACCACGAAGTGGAGCGGGGGATATAGGTGCTGAGTTTGTCCGTCCGTCCGTCCTCTTTTCAAAGGGGACAAGTCTTCTGAAAAACTATTTAAGTCACCCAAATGAAATTTTTACACGCTGATGTTACTGTTCATGATCTCAAAATTCATTTTTTTACAGAGTTATAGCCCTTGCTCCGTGCTTTTTAACTTAGTGCATACTGCGTTAATTGGGGACAAGTTTCTCAGAAACTGCTGAAGTTACTTGAATGAAAGTTTGCATTCTTATCTAAGAGATACTTGTCAAGACTGAGTTCGAAAATTGGTCCTGTCATTAATTTTTTTACAAAGTTATGGCCCTTGATCCATGTAATTTGACTTGGTGCATAGTGTCTGCAATGGGAACAAGTTTTCTCAGAAACTACTGAAGTTAGCTTATCTATGAGATACTTATCAAAACTGAGTTATTTTTTTCCAGAGAAGGGGCCTTTTGTGTGTATAATTGTCACATTTAATCATTTTTCCTGATGACATAAAGTGTCTTATCTCTTGTTAAGGCTTTATAGGACTCTTGGTTATAGTTCACAACTATATGAACAACAAAATTCTAATGTGCCCCTTGGGAGGGTAATAGTGATAACGCTGTTTTCTTGTTCAAAATGTTTTGGTGAGGCCATGGAAAAGAAATGTTTCATCCAAGTCATCATGCTTCTTTCAAATTTTCTCCTGTTGTGTAAGTAATACAGTATACAGAAAGAGATGAATAACAGTCCCTGCTATTTTTTAACATGATTCACCACCCACATTAGTTTGACCTTGAAGCAGACCATGAAACATGCAGGGGAAAACCACCATAGAAATTGCTGTCCTATGTAATCAGTCATAGAGTGCCTGAGCCACCGACACTAGGAGAATGTGCTGCCAATATCGTAGAGCTGACTGGATGAAATTCATTAATCTTGATTGTGTAGTTCATGCTTCAGTCGGTGGCTGTCCTGATTCCATATTTACACAGTTTGATTGTGTTTATCTGTTATCCACTTTCCAGCGGTTGAATGTCATTCATTATATGAACTTGCAGACACCCTCTTGGTGCGACAAAGGCTTGTTGATGTGGTGAACAATTTGTTTCTCACACTTTGACCTATTATTGTACAAAATGTCAAATTGCTTGGTGTGAGTGCCTTGTAATCTAGACTTGTTTATTGGAATTTCGCGGATGAAATCTGCTGTATAGGAATTATTGTAAAAAGTATGTGAATTATCATGAAATGAAAAATTGGACATGGTGTGTGTGAATCAATGCAATTGTTAATGATCTAAAGGGAACACGATTTTACGGACAATTTGTGTTTGTATTTGTCATGGCTGTACATGACTAACCTTGCATGAAAGCACTTCAACTAGGTGTTTATTGTGGTTAGGTTGTGTGCTGTGTGTGATTAGTACTACCTGTTTGCTTTAGAGAACATACAGCATCATGTCTGAAAATAATTAGAGAATAGGGAAATACATCGTAATAATCTGGTTTCAGTTCTTTCAGAATTGACCTTCTTGTTGTTTTCAGAGGGGAAGAGCAATTTTATTTTTATGCTTTTGCAAATCATGCACCAGCCAAGATTGCAGTGTTTTGGGTGTCCATATACCCCCAGGGACCCCAGTTTTAGGTATTTAATTTATAAATCCTTTGCAATGCAGAGCCAAGTTGATTATTCAGTTTCCTCAGTGTTTGGAAATATCTACCCCCACCCCCACAGAAGACAGAATGATGAGTCCCATGGGACAGCCTTATGCTACAATAGAACAGAGTCCCTATTCCCTGCACACACACCACAGGGATAAACTGGGTAATTTTATTTGGTTTCTAGGTTATATAGGTGTAAGTGGGGAACGTCAGGGGCCTCTTTGGGCCTTCCTCCACATGATGTAGTGAGGATCCTGGTAATGTAGTAATTTAATTAGCTTGTGTAAGTCATGTTATTATATGTTCAAGTCTGTACCCTCCTCAGGCTGTGGTCCAATATTGTCTCAGCTTGTCTTACAATGGGGATAACGTGGTATGTTCCAGTCTGTACCCTCCTCAGGCTGTGGTCTAATATTGTCTCAGCTTGTCTTACACTGGGGATAACTTGGTGTATTTTGTGGGCCCAGGCCTTATGTAGCAGAGAAAGCCTTCCTAGTTTTGATGCTGCTATTAAAAAATATACTGCTCACAACTTAAAGAACACCCGCAATTGACAGGCTGTGTTGCAATACCCACCAGCCATGACTGATTTACTGTAGTCATATGAAAAGATTGGGTGTTCTTTAACTTCTTTTGAGTAGTATATTAAGTCCAGTGCGCTATTCCACAAAGTGGTCTTAGCGCTATGATTGTCACAAGTCTATGTTAAAGGTATGGAGTTAAGATCGTCTTTACGCTAAGATCACTTGATGGAACAGCGCCATGGGTCTTATCAACTATGCCATGTACAATGAGTATGTGATATATCCATTAAAATGGCATAAACATCCTGTGAATAAAATGTGATAACAATCGTCCTTCTTATGCTATTACACTGACATAGTGTGTATGTGTGCGATTGAAGTGTTTTATGTGAATTCAGCATGTTTCTCTGTATGATGTTCCAGACTCTGTGTCTTGAGTACATCCACTTTGCCCAGTGCTCTGCGGTGATACAATGCCATATGTCATTGCCTGCAGTTCAAATCCCTTCACCATTCTGATTACACTAAGGCCCAAAAAAGTAAAAGAAATGTTTTTTATCATAGTGTGGGTCTTTTTAACCTAATTCCCGGTTCCTTAATCGGCCATTCATAATTTCCGCAATTTATATTTTCAGTTAGAGTTATCTTTCCTTTACGTTTGTGATATACCATGTTACACTTTGCACATAACTACTGCTGTTTGATTATTAGTTCATGGAATGTACTTTCAACACTTTGCTTGTCTTTTACTATTGTTGATAAAATTCCCAATTGACAGGTTTTTTTTATTGCTACTAAGTCTGAAAACCCCATTTGGCAATGAAATAAATCCCATTGTTTTCATGCATGTCCCACCAAAGATATTAAACTCACCACAACAGCATGTTAAAGTAATTGTTCAGACATTGGTCATCATGACATTAAATTATATACATATATTTTATAAATTTCTACCCAACATATGTCTGCACAAAAGGCAAAAAAATATTGAAAAGGCTTTCCTTTCTTTTCCCCTTTTTCGACCACCGAAGTTTTGAGAGAACAAATCCATCAACCAACTAATTAAAAAAAAGCACTACAGAGAGTTCGACGTTTGTTTCTCTGACAAGACATGGAAGTACTCTTAACAAATATAAAACAGAAATTGTGCCCTTAACACTGTCTCATTCACTGGACATGAAGTGTCTCTGCTTTTGTAAGATATATTTGGTCATGTTACTTAGGCCCATCCGACTGCAATCATAATGTATACCACTGAAAACAAGTTAAACTACCCCAAGCTCATCTGTTATGCTATAATCTGCTATGATTAACTACAGTAGCAAGAGAATCAGATGTTCTTTCACTTCTTTTGAGTAGTAATTATGAAAGTACTGTTTAACTTTCTGTAATGCTTTGTAATAATTCTGAATTGTAAAAGTCTCTAAAAAACTTTCTTTTCTTATTGTTTTACATGGTGTGACTTAAGGAGGTGATTTTCTTTTTTCCCCAATTTGAAATGTCAAACATTTCTACTTGTGTAATGCTTTCTTGCTTGTTAAGGACAACAAGAAGGTGGTGTTACTCAACATTCACTCCTTGCCTTTTAATCTGCAGACAATCAAAATATTATTGACATGTTCTTAGCTGAACGTTGGTTACTGCTTTCCACTCACACAGAATTCAGTTAATAGTGTTTGTTTCAATGATTTGTTTTCATTGATGATGTTTCTATATTTTCTTAGCTGTTAGTGATAAACAGTTTCTTTACAAAAATGAAGTCCATTTGAATTAATTATTTTGTGATTTCAGAGTGAGTGAGTTGGGTTTAACGCCGCTTTTAACATTATTCCAGTTATATCACGGCTTGTGATTTCAGAAGCGTGACTGCAGATATTTATGGAATAATATTAGGAAATGTTTCTGCTGAATGAAAACATTGCATTCATTGAGAGATTCCTCCGAAAATGTATTTGTAAAAATCATATAGTTCTCCTAAAAAATGTGCAGTGATGACTAAACGGCACACCTGTACTTATTTACATTATAATATATGTATTCAGTCAGATTGTAGTATGAAGATGTTGAGAAGAGAAAACAATTCTTCTCTTCTAGTTTCCACCCTGAAATATATTAAGGATAAAACACGACTCCAAGGTTTTGGTTGAAAGTGTAAAACCACAAGCTCAAGGAACATTAACATGGAATAGCTTGATTTTTTGTGAAAATCACATTTTTTAGTTTTGAATTTTTATCATATCTAATATGTAAAATGTGAAGCAAGATATTTGTGCTCTGTGTGATATTTGTGTACTGGATTTTATCAGGCTCAAAATTGTTTTATCCTCAAGGCACAAAACAAGTCATGTCCAGTACTGAATGCACAAGAATGTTCAATCTACAGCTACAATGATCAACATCATTAGCGCCAAATGAGCCACACACTTGAAATTCTCAGATTAGGGGAGAATGATTGGCAGCATTCTTTACCTGCTTCATTACCAATTGCAAAAGTCAATATTAGTGTAAGGTAATGATAAAAAAAAGGTAACTTTATTTTTTTATTAGAATGGTAAAGCTAAGGACAAAATGAAAAGGACAATTTAGCAACACATGCAATGTTTCCCATCCTTCTTCATTCTCGTTTACTGTGGCAAATATTTCTCCAGAAGTGTTTGGCTGAATAGCCATGAAGGTCAAGTTCAAACTTCCTGTGGATTAATCTAATTTTTCAAACAACTTTATGTATAAAGTCTGATGTAATCATTGGATAGATAACAAAGTTAACAGTGTAGATTTTAGCCTTTGAAATAATGTAGCCTGTGCACGTAGGACAGGACAGATCGGCAGTCAATTGTACATAGTGTGCTCACTCTCTAAGTTATTATGATCTTTCAGTTTCAGCTTCATTTTTATTTAGAGTTGACATAGGTGAATATGTTGATTTTTTTTTTTGGAAGTGTTTGTGACTGGTTTCAATGTATGTATGATCACGACTAAGGTTTGTTGGTTGGAAGATCAACTGACTTTAAGCCTTGTAACATCATTGCATTTATGAAGTGTGAAATAAATATATGCTGAGTGCAGTCGTGTCATTTTGATCTTTCTGTGAAATCACACATGGAGTATGCAGGCCTGTGTCCAACACTTTCACCACCAGGGTACGATCATACACTCTGTCAGCCAGGTCACAGATAAGAACTGGAATTCAACCTTGATCACTAAAGGCAGCTTCACACGGCCAACATTAGTTTGCAAACAAAGGTGGGCAAACTCCAAAATGTTTGCCAACACAATTTTTACATGACAAATTTGTGTTGTTGGTACTTAGTTTGGCATGGGGTCTTCGGTGAGCACTTTGCCCCAGTGTCATGGAGGAAAATTGCGGCAGCAGTCTTAATAATGTCTGTTCTTCAGAGAAAATGCAAGTGTGTACTTAGTCCTATGAATGGGATTTCCTTATTTTTGTGTGTTCATAAGTCTTATCCTTTTTATCATTTTAAAAAAGGGAGCACAGATGGTCCAGTTGTCTAAGGCACGGCGATTCGCTGTGCAGAGTTGCGTCCCTTGGGCACACCAGAAGCCTATGATTGTGGGTTCGATTCCCGGTTGACCCGATTATGTTTTTAGGTTTGTCAGCACCATACCTGTGCTCATGGGTTTCACCCAAGTGGTAAACATCTGAGACCTGCATCACTTCGGGCTTTCCTACCACATTTAGCTGACACGCTGTGATATAACTGAAATATTGTTAAAAGCGGCGTTAAACCCAACTCACTCACTCATTTTAAAAAAGGTTATCTGCTTTATCCCTCATGGTGCCTGGCCATCAGCTGGCTTTGCCTCTCAGTGCCCTACTGTGATGTTTGTGGCTGTTTAAAAAACGTATACCTTGCACGTGTGTGTGTGTGTGGCTGCTTGTACTAGTACGGACTAAAGCTGAGTTTATGATGATAGCCTACATCTTCCTGAGGCAGGGGAGTTAACTGACTATCAAAGTCCAGTTTCCACCCTTGCCGACCTAGGCTGGAATTTCAGGGCTTGATCGTAGCGCCACCAGTGGCTATTACCAGTCACGTCCCTTCTATGTCCCCACTATTGACCAATCAGTTTCCACCTTTTGATATCACTTGCATTTGCTGTCTGGGCTCAGTCAAGACGATCGAACGATAATCAAGATCTATATTGTAATAAAACGGGTCTTACCCCGAAGTGCATCAAATCGCGTCAGCGCATTAACTAAAAACATGAACAGATTTGGAAAACATCTGTTGAAGTCGATTTCGTTACGCGATTCTGATTGGACTCATTATCCCTGCCAAAATATAACTCCATAATTCCAGCCTTGTTCGGCAAAGGTGGAAACTGGACTTTTATTGTCAGTGAACATCCTTGCCTCGGGAAGATGGCTAGCCTATGGCCACTGAGAAACCATGCCGCAGTTTAACATGGATACCCCACTCAGACACAGTATACTGACTCCGAGCAGACCAGTCCTTGTTTTAGCCCCTTAATGCCGAGAGCCAGGCAGGGTAACAACAAATGAGGTTTTTTAATGAGCCAGCCTGAAACGACGAAAAATGTCCATTTTTTTAATCCTCCCCAAATGTGTGCAATATTTTTTGGGTGACCCTCCCTCCCTTATAATGAATTTCCAGTCCCTAAGAACCTCTATATGTTTGTCATTTCTGTTTCTCATAACGGGTCCACTTATATTATAACATGTCAAACAAAAGTGGAATTCCCATGTGTATAAATAAATCTATCCAGACGAGCCGAAGATCATGTGCCGATCCCTATCACGATGTCCCAATTACGCTCGTGTACGGTGGACTGTTGCGTGCACTCGCTGTGCTAATCAGCTGCCGTGACCCCAGACGTCTACGTTGTCCGGGAATATGTACGACAAGGGTCCAAAGTCCATGTGAACAATAGACATGGGATGTAATTTTCAGTTTTCAATCCATGCTGGTTGTGAGTTTGGGCACGCATATCTACTCCAGGCATCCGTGTTTTAAGCTTCAAAACCAGTTGGCCATTTTCAAATGATATTTTGATATATAAAATATCAGTAACTGATTTCAACAGAAACCAGTGCAACTGATTAATACATTGCTTTGACGAACACACAATAACACATTATGAATCCTGTTGACAGACCTGACTGGAAAATACTACGCAAATATACATTTGGTATGCACGTTTGGGTGAAGCCAATAATTTGTGTCTAGTTTGATTAGAGTGAGTGAGTATGGTTTTACGCCGTTTTTAGCACTATTCCAGCAATATCACGGCGAGGGACACCAGAGATGGGCTTCACACATTGTACCCATGTCGGGAATCGAGCCCGGGTCTTCGGCGTGACGAGCGAACGCTTTAACCACAAGGCTACCCGGCCGCCCAGTTTGATTAGATGTGAGGTGAGGTGAAATTGGGTTTAACGTCGCGTCCAAGATTATTGCACTTATATAGCGACGTGCATGCACGTGTATGTGTGTGTGTGGCTGCTTGTACTAGTCCGGACTGATGCCGATTTATAGTGCTAGCTCACTGAGATACCATGCCGCAGTTTAACATGAATACCCCACTCAGACACAGTATACTGACTCCGAGCCGACCAGTCCTTGTTTTAGCCCCTTAATGCCGAACGCCAGACAGGGTAACAACAAGTACAATCTTTTAACGTCTTTTTGTATGACGCGGCCCGGGATCGAACCCTGGACCTTCCGCTCTCCGGGTGGACGCTCTACCACAAGACCACGGAGGCGGTCAGTTTGATTAGAACCAAGGCGGTGTGTCAAACCCATAACCGTCCTTCATGGGATTAACATCGTATTCGTGTCTATTCCCAGATTAAATGGAATTGTTCAGACATTAAATCATTGTTGACCCTGTCGGTTTTGGGAATATCATGTCACAATTCGTGTAATTCTCTCAGCTTTCGTTCAGGTATACAAATATCCCTCTCTTTAGGTAACCACACACACACACACATGGGTTCAAATCTGCAGAGTATACCATTTTATAGAATGAAATCTTTTGTTAATGTTTCATCAGACATACCCCAAACGATATGATTCTACATTCTATGTGTGTGTGTGTGTGTGTGTGTGTGTGTGTGTGTGTGTGAGAGAGAGAGAGAGAGAGAGAGAGAGAGAGAGAGAGAGAGACACTGATTTACGAAACCAACATCCAGAATATTGTATTGTATTCTGATTCGAGTAAAGTGTTACGTCTCTTGTCTGATATCTTACATGATTCACACATGTCACTATATAATTTCAGTGTGAAAATAGGCACTGGCACAGTGTTGACAAACCAAACATCGCTAACCGAGCTATTCTATTCTTCGGCCATATATACAGACTATGAACACCAAAAAAGTTTTATTTCATTTTCCCAGCCGATGAGTCAGTTCAGTTGGCGTGATGACATTAAAACCATCTTCCATTTAATGAGTTTTCATTTTGGGTCCCCTTTTTCTGAATGGACTGCTCGGATACTTGTTTTAGATGAGGTCAAGGGGAATTTTTTTCTTCTTAATTTTGTTTACGAGCAAAAATGCAATTGCGCATTTCCAGTTGCCACCACAATGTCACAGATAACGTGATATCAGGATGTGACTAAGTCCATGGCCTTGATTATCGCATTAAAGAACTCTTACACTAATACTCTTATGGAGATATGACATAATGGATAGCTCGTTGCGTAGCAGATCAGCATCATGTCGTCAAGATGATTACTCTTTAGACAAAGCGTTACTATGGTAACAGTGCTACAAATAATGCATATCCGGTGGTCTTGGTCTGTTAGCATTCGTCACCACTCGCCCCTTTCCGTAACCTGCAAGAGGAATAACACGAGTTGGTCACGAATGGGTCTGTAAGGATACAAAGTTGAAGCCTTTTCAAGTACATGTGTATCACAGGGGAAGCTAGAGGAAATGAAAATTTAACTAAACACGTTACAGTGTATATTTTTCTTCTTAGGCTTAACAAACACAGACCAAACACAAGCAGGCCCGCATAATATAATATGTTTATCTAAACCAGAAACATCACAAGGATATCAAATTTCATTTTCATTTTTGTAACGATTTCAAAGTGTAAGCACTGACCTCTTGTGCTGCGTAGTATAGCTACGTCACTGGATTAATTCAGACTATTATCTTTGGTGTTTCAACATCCGTGTTCGTGGGTTTGTCGAAGAGGTTAAATTCTGGGACGGTTGGCACAACAGACGTTTGCATGTTGACACGGCTTGCCTCGAGATTGCTCTAACTGTTCCAAGCCAAGCCCCCAGCCCACTGAAAATAATTAATTGATTACATTATCTTACATGACAAAATAATTTAAAAGAATTATAGAAATATATGTAGGAATCAGATTATGATGATTATTATTATGATAATCATAACTAACTACAATAAACATGTATAGAAGCCATATAATAATGTGAATAATAATTAAACGTTGCTCGTGACTAAACAGCATGCTGTATCATATCAAGTCATCTATATATATATGCAATACTTTTGACCAGACTTCCAGGGGAAATGTTAAATCACGGTCGGGCTAAGTGGGAGAGTAAAGGTTAGGTCACGATGACCTAGTACACGCACTTTGACCGCCAGGCGGCTCTGAATGCACAAGAGCTATTTGGGGAAACACGTCAAGGGGTGTCACGCGCAGACCAGCAAGTGGACTTTGGACAGTAGGTTGATGTAATCTGCCCGGGGTATATAAAGATAGCCCCTGAGACTGAGGTACATTTACAGTTCGCTAAATGCTGGAGCTCTCACACATTATACTGAGGTAAGGAGAGTTAGTTTGATTAGAAAATCTTACCTGATATCAACTCATCGGCGAAAGGGCTTAGTCGACAACAGTTTCATGTCAGAACTAGCTAGGCCTTGGCTAAAATGTCAGTGATTTAATCACATGTGTGTAGATTTCTGTATGTAGTTCTCATTTGTTACTTCAATGGTTGGTAGACAACAATGTAAATGTATATATTTGATGTACAGCTATATTTCAGTGATCTATTATGAGATTTTTTCAGCTGATTTTATGTAGATCTTAACATTAACTAGATCTATTCAAGTTTACACTTTGATTTCGTGTGGAAGAAATTATTCGTATTTCGAAGGATGGGCAATTAGTTCCCTCTCGAGTTACATGGGTCAGTCTGAACATCAGGCTCCCCGGCCCAAGTGTGTCCACATGGCTATCCCCGACTGGCCTTTGTCTTTGTATAGTAGTTGTTCTAGATCATTCAATTCATGAACAGGCAGGGCAGCAGATGCTGTGGACAATCCTCTGGTGGTAACCATGGTCTCAGTTTGAGTGAGCTCATCCATCATACACTGAGAAGTTTAGAGAGTTCACAGCATCAGTGACCCTTTGTTTTCTTGAAGTGTTATTTTCCGTATTCACAAGTTTTGTATTGTATGAAAAGATACTTTAGATAGGGACTCTGCTCCTTGTAACGTCTAAACTAGCCCACAATGTATTCATGTACATGACCAGTCCCTGCCCTTCATATACCCTTCATATCAACATAGACATGAAGGACACCCCCCTTGGACCCCCTTCACAACTTCCATACATTATTGTCTAACACAAATAGTTGGTCTTTTTCAAAAGGGTATATAATTTGCAACAGTACAGGATGATAGGGATTGGATACATTCTACCCTAAATCATGATCATGTTTAATGGTGGCGTGGTAGCCTAGTGGTTAAAAGTTTTCACCACTCCCACATTGCTCATTCACTATATTGTTTATGATATTATCCTCTCTCTAAGCCAAGATTACTGTTATTTTTGTTTCAAAATGAAATTAATACAATCACCATGAATATATATAATGGTCTATGTCTCTAAATAGTTGAGGAGAGTTTACACTTTATTTATGAACAAATGCGAATAATTGTGTAAAATCAGATCTGAAATGCTTGAATTCCAAAATGTTTTGAAAATTGACCTCCCAAAAAAGCCAAATAAAGAAGAGGTCACCCTGACTGTTTATCATTCTGCAATTTTTACTTCTTGTCCAAATCCTGTGTCCAGTAAAATTCTGTTTGATTGCGTTAGCTCAGATTATGATAATCCATAAAATAACACTAAATTCTACAGAAAATGATGCTAAGAGCCAAGTTCTAACTTGTAATCTCCAAAGATTTTGGCACAGACTGGTTTCTGTCTTTTACATTTTGATTGGGATAATTTGTTTCCAGGGTGGTTCTTATCCTATCTCCGACCTATTCTTTGTTTAGTACCAGGGTGTTCAGGGTTGTAATTAAATCACTGTCATCATGATCATGTCCTGTTATGAGTTTTTCTTCCTCTTTCAGCAATAGTTATATGTACCGACAAAGTCTAATGGCACAACAAACAAGAATGGAAGACGAACAGTTCATAAGTAAGCTTGGGAACCTGCCAATGGTGAACCTGGCATGGACAACTGCCTTCAGTGCCTATGAGAAAACCAAAGAAAGGCATACCCTGTTGAAAACAGCCCTCAACTTGGCCGAGAGCAGTGTCACAACAGTGGCTCAAACTGCCAAGCCTCTCGTGGACAAGGTCCAGCCTCAGAGTAAGCTTATTAATCCCAGTACTGACAGGATAGGATCAAGAGACTGAAGACACTTGCAAAACAAGTTTACATTCATAATGTCAGTGGTATCCTTTAGTAGGGTTACCTGGCTGAGCAGTTGAAAATTGAAATGCGAGCTGCGACTAAGACAGCCTAGAAGTTTGTGTTTCTTGTAAAGACTAGTTCAGAGGAATGTGTAAGCCTTAGTTAACTACTCCTCAGTGTAGGGGGAGGGGTCAGGTAGCCTAGTGGTAAAGCGTTCGCTCGTCACGCCGAAGACCCGGGTTCGATTCCCAACATTGGTTCAATGTGTGAAGCCCATTTCTGGTGTCCCCGGGCCTTGATATTGCTGGAATATTACTAAAAGCGGCAAAAAACCATACTCACCCACCACTCCTCAGTGTGTGGAGGTGGTCCTGCTTGAAAAAATGCCTGAATTTCTACTAACCCTTGAGATAGTCCATATGAACAAATGACAATGTCAGTATTAATCTGAATGGAATTGTCAGGTATGTAGATTTGTGATGTAGATTACAATTTGCTGTTTCCAGTTGCTGTGGTGAATCATTACGCCTGTGAGAAACTGAACAACCTGGAGACCAAGTACCCAGTCATCACCCAGCCTGCTGATGAGGTGTGTGTTGGTCATGCTTGCTGTATAATTATAATCAAGTCATGTAAGAAAGATGGCTTGTTTCCCAAGACGACTCAAATTACATAATTACCGTCAATAAATTAGTACACTGCTGCTTGTAGAGCATGTGCTCAGCATAGTTCAATGTTAATGTTTATATATTTAACACTTTGATCTTCAAACAGTCACAGTGTAACCAGGTACAAATACATTCAAAGTATTCCGTGTCATTTGATTGCTAACCAAGCAATTATGTTTGAATTCATGCTTCCATTAACCGCAAAAAGAAATAGGCCACACCCACTAACAAACTAATGGTTTCCGATTGGCTAATTATAGAGTTGATGTGGCTCGTGTTGCATTATTGTGCTTAATAATGTCACTGATTTTGTATTGTCTTCATTTTTTTGTGTTACTGATTAATTAATCAATCTGTGGCATTATTACTGTTGACTTGTCTTTAAACAAACTACATTGAAGTCAATTCTTAAATTGACCTGACCGGGTGCTGTTTAATTACAGGTGTATGCCAGCAGCAAGAAAGCCTGTGAGGAATACCTGAAACCTGTCACCAGCACCGTCAGTGGGGTCTACAATGTCGGCAAACAGCAGGTCAGTCACAGCATATATCATGTGCACCAATCACAGAAGACGAGAAAAACAGGAACCTTATGACTAGATCTTGTTTAATAAAATAATCATGTACAGTAATCACTTTATCCTGCTTACAAATTAGTTTATATTTTCACTTGTCCCAATGGCAGTCTAACCACAATGTGTGGTAGGCCACAATGGATTGTTAGTAGTCCTTGAATGTACTAATTTCGAACTAGCAGACTTAAGTTGATTTTAAACCCTGCCAGGCAAATATTTATGAACATAATGACTTGCAGGTGACTCGCGTTGGTCAGTTTGGTACTGACACGGTCAATGGTGTGAAGAACTACAGCACTGCTCAGATCGCTCGTGTCCAGAGTCTGGGTCAAGGTGTGCTGGACGCCTCCCTCGGGACCAAGTATGGCCAGCTGGCTGTGTCTGGGCTGGATGGTGTGCTGTCTACATCCGAACATCTGGTGGACAGATATCTGCCCCCTGAAGATGGTAAGTTGAAGCTTGGGCCTATTTGTTTAACATTTCCTGAGTCTGATAGTGCTCAGGATAAGGTGAAGGCATTCAGTCAGTATTGTTAGTAAATGTTAATAAGTTGCAGGTTTTGTTCAGAAATGGTCGGCTGTCATTCTAGGCACCGTCCTAGTTACATTGCAAAAGATGTGTTCAGCTGAGATATTTCTAACATAGACTTTTCTTATGGAATGATATATTTCAGGTATGTACGGTGGGCTATTAGCGATACATTTATTTATTTATCATACTCCACTGCAGTATGATACATGAAAACTTCCTTATTGTCATCAATTGCAATTCATTTTCATACCAAATAACTTACTGGCACAATGTGTCGCGATGCATTGGATCTGCAGTAAGTTTGAACAGCCCAAGATATGACATATTTCATTTGTGTGAATTGTTCTTCAGGTGAGATTGACAAGCCAGAGAAGAACCCTCTGTACCGCGCCACGTCTCTCACGTCCAAAGTGCGCCGCCGCATGTACCAGCGAGCCATGCGGGACCTGCGTGGCGTCCAGGTGAAGGGCCAGGATGCCCTCTCCAAACTCAACTTCACCGTCAACCTGGTAGGTACCCAGTACCTCAACCTGTCCCTCCCTACCTTTGTCATTGTGACCTGGCTAACCATAGGGGCTCCACACTTTCAGTGATTGGTTTTGTGGCAGACCTTACTAACACATCTAGCTGACATATTGCTGACTATGGAGTTATTGTCCACACTTTATGTCCCAGGTTATAATTTGACAAACCTGGCTGATATAAGATATTAGATATAAGTTTATTAAATTACAGTGCCCCATTTTCAACCACTGTCTGTCCCTCTGGGGATTCAAGGCAATATAGGTCCCCAGCAGCTTGTGCGTGTTGTACGAGGTGACTGAATGGATAGGGTGGTCAGGCTCTCTGTCTTGCATGTCATTGTACACCAAACCCAAGAAATGTTGCTCAGAATATCAATCACTGGTTCGTCTAGTCCAGACACGATTATAAACAGCCACCATAATAAAGCTGGAATACTGCTGAGTGTGGCGATAAACAGTCTATCATACTATCATGACCACTGTATCTTTTTCTAATTAACTTCTGACTGTTATGTGTTACCCCCAGATTGATTATGCAAAGAACAACATTGAGCAGGCCAGGACCCTTGTAGGCGATGGTGTGACTGCCGTCCAGGAGAAGGTCGGCAACACCTGGACCCGCATCACCAGTGAGGAGGAGGAGGGGGGAGAGAAGAACCCTCAGGTGAGACAATACCCCATTGACTGTAGCCTCTTTATGCTCCTTGGGAGCTCATTTGTTCGCAATTTGGACAAAATGGAATGTTTCTTATCAGAAGAGTATTTTCAAAATGGCCATATCACAGATGTCTTTTTTTCTCCTGATTTATTCTCAGTGGACATTGGTAGGCTGAAAACATGTCTGCATCCATGATCACTTAGCTGAGAAAAAAAGTGAAATAGGCCATGTGAACACATTTTCTTCAGGGCACTCAACATGATCAACTTGTTCTGTTTTGTCCACTAAAAAAAACAACTAATGAATATCAAGAATTAAACAAAAAGCTATACTTGTATGGCCTAATATTTAGGATTCTGAAGCCTAAAAAATGTTAGGATTGAAAAAGAAGTTGGCACAAATCTTCAGGATGTGTCTCTGTTGATTACCTTGCTTATGGGTAGTTTGGTGATGTCCTGCTTTTGTATGCTGAAGACAGGGGTCTGTGACTCTTATACACACACTGTTCAACGTTTCACAGGGATATTCCTATCATTATGTGATTATCCACAACAAAACATCAACTATGTATTCAGTGAAACCTCCTCATTCTTTTCATCATAAAATCATCTGGATTAACACATTCCGGATTAACAAATCATTGACACTGTATGTAGTTTTGATTACAAAATTGTTCCCCACTACGATGCTCCTGAACAGTTCGTCCACCCACTCCCTCCTTGTGGACAGCTAGCAAAAGCAGCTTCATGCATCCAAGTATCGTATGTTTGTTGTTTAATGATGCACTCAGCAATATACTAGCTATGTGACGGTGGTTTGTAAATAATCTAGTCTGGACCAGACAATCCAGTGATTGACATCATGAGCATCAATCCACACAGTTGGGATATGATGACATGCGTCAACCAAGTCAATGAACCTGACCACCCGATCCCGTTAGCGGCCTCTTATGACAAGCATAGTCGCCTTTTACGGCAAGCATGGGTTGCTGAAGACCTATTCTACCCCGGATCTTCACGGGTCTCCAAGTATCACATTTGCATATGACTTGACAAGATCCAGTAGTTACAAATGTTCATTGTTTGCCACCAGAACCTGGAGGAGAGAACCATCCTCCTGGCGCGCCGCCTTACCCGCCAGATCCGCAACAGCACCAACACAGTGTCCCAGTACGTCACCTCTCAACCTCAGCATCTGCGAGAAACTATTGCTCAGGCCAAAAAATATATTGAAGACCTCTACACAACTTTTTCCAAGGTTTGTATTATAATCCTTTTTGCCCATTCAAGATATGTTTTTCTTTACTCTCCACCAAATAATGCTTGCAAAAAGGCTGATAGCCAACAATAAGAATCTGCCTGTAACTTCGGGGTACCTTTACACATGCAAATTTTGTCCAGCAAGTGGATGAATGCTTACTATTATCATTTGACGGTTACAGTTGTTATTTAATTTTTTTAATCTCAAGAAAGAGGTATCAAATCAAGAGTCCAAGATTTTGATTTCATTATCTTTTTCTGAGATTAAGACGTCTTTTAATTATTGCTCAGTTCTGTGTGCATATGGTATGAGGACACACTCAGAGTGTTTATTGATGTGACACACTCAGAGTGTTTATCGATGCGACATACTCTGGGTGTTTATTGATGTGACATGCTTAGGGTGTTTATTGACGTGACATGCTCAGGGTGTTTATCGATGTGACATACTCTTGGTGTTTATCGATGTGACAGGCTCAGGGCGTTTATTGATGTGACAAACTCGGGGTGTTTATCGATGCGACATGCTCAGGGCGTTTATCGATGTGATGTGCTCAGGGTGTTTATTGATGTGACATGCTCAGGGTGTTTACCGATGTGACATGCTCAGGGCGTCTATTGATGTGACAAACTCGGGGTGTGTATCTATGTGCTCATGTTTGTTCCAGGCTAAATCTTTTGAAGACCTCCCTTCTTGGTTCCTGAACGAAACCAAGGACAGACTGAGCTACGTACAGGAAGCTCTGAGCTTCGCCACTGATCTGCTCATTTCTACCCCCCTCAACTGGCTGGTAAGTACCTGACTCAGTTACTCTACTGGCTCTGTCTGTACTGGCCTCTGTGTATCTATACTTGTTCTGTATCTCTGTCATATACTCTTTGACCTTTTCATCATGGGTGTCTTTGGGAAAGAAATTGTGAAAATCTGATAATGGCCTCTTATAAGCACAATGTAACAGGATAGTTTGTGTATTGCTTTTTCGGTTCATTTGTATTAAACATTTGTTTGAACTGGAAATGTTGTGAGTTATACAACACATTGCACAATAACTACATTAGCAGCAAGTTCCCCCAGAACAAGAGTAAAACTGCTTAACACTGAGATTAAGAACTTTTATGTATTTTGTGTAAGGAGTGTGCAGATGTGTCTTTACAGAATATTTACCTTGTGAAGGACAATTAAGATTAATCAACTGTTCTGATAGTCTGACATACTTGGCATGGTATTTCAAAACCCTCATCTCTGTCACACCATTTTCAATGTCTCACTCACTCCATTGCTTACTGTCCCCTCTATGCATTACACATATACACATAGGATGTCTATGTGTGACGGAATGCTTCAATTTACATAGGATAGCTGCATGAAGTTTCTTGTCATTACATCATGGGGTTTGTCATCACGTTTACGATTTTGGCACTAATATTGCACGGTGCATGCACATAAGTGTGTGTGGCTGCTTGTACTAATCCCGACTAATGTTGGTTTAATAGTGCTAGTCTACTGAGATACCATGCCGCAGTCTAACATGAATACCCCACTCAGACACAGTATACTGACTTTGAGCCGACCAGTCCTTGTTTTAGCCCCTTAATACCTAGTGCCAGACAGGACAAAAACAAGTACCATCTTTTATCGTCTTTTGGTATGATGCACTTGGGCATTGAACCACTGATCTCCTGCTCTCTGGGCAGACAAGGGAGAGAATAGGTCTTCATCAACCCATGCTTGCTGTAAGAACAACAGAAAACACAAACAAACAAACCCGGTACCGGTGGATGCTCAATGACTGAATGATGATTTAAACTTAGGTTTGAGTTAGCCTTGTTTGGGTGGAATTTACTTGTATAGTACTAGAATGACAAAATATCCACACTTATGAACAAATGTAAACAAATGTAAACAATTAAACTAAACTGTAAGGTATTACAAGCTTTGATGGCTTCAGCACTTCAAAAACTGGACAAAAACTGGACAAAAACTGTTAGTTTCTAATCCTTATCTGCCATATAAACATGGTATACAATATTATGTATCTGCCATATTAACATGGTATGCAATGTATTGCATGCTTTTTAGCAAGTTGCAAATTTTTGGCCATGCATCAGTGATGTTGGGCACAGTTTCTACTGCCTGGAAATATACATGACATAGGGTCCAATTTGTATTTAATTGTTAAACAGAAGTACATACAGTCATCACAATCAGTGCAGCTTCAAAGTGATGAGGGGCGCTGTTGCCTAGTGGTTAAAGCGTTCGCTCGTCACACTGAAGACCCGGCTTCGATTCCCGACATGGGTACAATGTGTAATGCCCATTTCTGGTGTCCCCGGCCGTGATATTGCTGGAATATTGCTAAAAGCAGCGTAAAACCATACCCACTCACTCAAAGTGAAGAACCCTGTCAGCTATGGTCTTCCTACATGTCCAGTTTCACTGCAGGAGAAGTAGTAGACCGTTGGTTAAAGTGTTGTAAATATCCTGCTGAGACTAACTACCTATAAGTCCCATGTTAATTAACTCCGGTCTCCGTGTATGTGTACAGTTCACCTGCTTGTCCACTTGGTTCAGTCGGTCTTCCAGACCACTGCTTGCACTCCCAGATAAAGGCTTCATGGTCCATGGTAGTATCAGCTCCATACGATGCTCGTGGGTTTCACCAGCATCATCACATCACTCCCTGCTTTATTCCGCCCATATTTAAGAAATAAATGACGAATGGTACTCGTTTATCTATAATAAAACACTGGTTTATTTCTTATATAAGATTTCAACATTATTTACACCTCTTTGGATGATGATAAAATGTACAAGCCCTAAAAATATTTACCCAAATTTTAATGATGATGACTCTCTCAATAAAATATGACCTCGGCAAACCTGTTTGTCATATCTCTCCCGCAAACGTTCAGCCATCACATTTATCTGCGTTGCCCATCTACATCTGTGGGGAACAACTCACTAGACACTCCCCTCTAAAAAATAACAATATCTAATCATCGAGTTGCTATCCCTTGTTCGAATCTCCAGAAATGCTGTCGTGACAGAATAATGTTTTATTGTGAAATAAACCACACTTCGCTCTTCAGTGCTCTTTGCGATTTATCACGTAGCTATATTATATTAACTGATACAATATGCAACAAATTACCGGGTGGATAATGTTGCCACTAGCATGACACTGAACGCATGCACTAACAAGGAAACAGTACACCAGGCTCAGCATAGGGCATGTTGCTTCACTGTCAGTATTGCGGAATGTCACGAGTGAGAGAGCATGCCAAGTGGATTGTTCCTGTCCTCTAGGTTGTCGCATTATGCTCAACATGGTAATGGTAAAATAGCCCGGGTCGAAGGAGTTGGGATTAATTTGTTGGATTTCTTTGTAGGGTATTCATAGTGTTGGTGTGTTGCAGTGGTTGATGTGTGACCAGTCAAGGCTGATAGTTTGTAGTAGAGTTATAGGAAATGTCCTTGATACAGTTGTCCTGCTTGGTGGACAGACAGCATGGGTAGACACCATTGGTCATATCCAACTTGTCCACATCTCATTTCAGACAAGGGGGCACGGGTGGCCCAGTCGTCTTAGGCGCAGCATGTCGCTGTGCAGAGTTGCGTCCCTTGGGCATGCCAGAAACCTTAGATTGTGGGTTCGAATCTCGGTTCGCCCCGATTATGTTTCTAGGTTTGTCAGCACCATACCCGTGCTCTTATGTTTCACCGAAGTGTTATACGTCTAAGACCTGCTTTACTTCGGGCTTTCCTCCCACATTAAGCTAACACGCCGCGATATAACTGTAATGCTGTTAAAAGCAGCATTAAACCCAACTCACTCACTCACCTTGGACAAGCAGTTGTGTAAAATTACTAGTCCATCTATTTGTTGCTAGTCTGGGACTAATGGACTAGTGGACATGTCTATCCCTGGACACAGGAGGGCTGAATGTCACCTCTTTCCTAATGCTTTGTCCAATGTGAATGTCAGTAGGTTTGAATATCAGGACAGTCAAAGCATGTAATGTCTGCAGCCTTGATCCCAGTAGACAATTTCTCTGTCACACTGTTGACTTTATGAGGCAGCACCTATGTTTCGATGTTCATTAGGAATAATGTGAAGAGGTTATGGCTTATCATCTCTGAGGCAGAATAAGTACCCAGGGCTTGTCCTTAAAGTCTACTGAAATGCAGATCAGGGGTATTTACAAGGTGTAGATGTTCACCTTGTCAGCGACTGGTCGGCTTCAGTAGGATTTTTTCAGGACATATTATGTGTAATGATAAATCATCAACCATGCAGTGATGGGGGTTGCTATCAATGAAATATGTTTTTTGTCTACTGAGGGTCTTACGACCTGGTCATTTGATCAAAGCTTTGGGTGATGATGGCAGTCTTTTCCTCACTTTGTGGTTATAACTTGTGAGTGCACTACCTCCATGGACTATCTTTTATATATCTTAGGAGTAGTTTACATTAATCATAAAGCTGAAACAATACTGCGGTCACTGCTTGTCCACAATTGTCACTGTTATCTGCCCAATTCCTGATCAGACGTTCCAGAAAGATTTGTATCTGTGAAGACATTACCCAGATTCCTGAGATCCCTAGCATGTTCCTCGGTCCAGTGGCCAGCTCCTCCCATTCTAAACAATTTCCCTAGCTCCTTCACCCAGCTGATAATGCATTAGAAGTCCACCTTCTTGGTGAATGTCAATCAATACAAAACAATTTCCCTAGCTCCTTCACCCAGCTGATAATGCATTAGAAGTCCACCTTCTTGGTGAATGTCAATCAATACAAAACAATTTCCCTAGCTCCTTCACCCAGCTGATAATGCATTAGAAGTCCACCTTCTTGGTGAATGTCAATCAATACAAAACAATTTCCCTAGCTCCTTCACCCAGCTGCTAATGCATTAGAAGTCCACCTTCTTGGTGAATGTCAATCAATACAAAACAATTTCCCTAGCTCCTTCACCCAGCTGATAATGCATTAGAAGTCCACCTTCTTGGTGAATGTCAGTCAAATGTCAGAGGCATGCAAATAGCTTATTTTTCCTAGTGGGTGTAATCGACATTGTTTGTCTCGAAAGAGGAATCTGTGTTCCGGTGGTTTATGCCCTCATTATTGAGGAGTTAGTATGGTATGTGTTTTATCTTGACAGGTGTCTCGTCCCAAGGAGGCAGTAACAGAAGAGATGGAAATGAATGCCTTGAATGGCGACAGTAGTCGGAGAGAATAGAACAGTCGTCTCAGCTTCTGGAGATTTGTAGTGTCCTAGGCTTCAGTCAGACTCTCGTGTTGTGAAAGTCGTTGTAGTCAACAGGCACTTTGTAGCACATCTTTGTCATTATCAAATTTACGTTCTACATAGAAAATTAAGGTTTCCAGTGGTTGTATCTGTCAGTTGTTGTCATGGTGACTAGTTATAAACTTCTCCTGTGGGTGTTTATGGACAGGATGTACACCTACCTGCAACTTCTGAAAGATACCAACAAACAAAAGAAGAATCAGGGTTAAATGCATGTTTCAAAGTCACTTTTCAAGGATATCTTACATTCATAATATTTGGAAGATATGTACCATGTACAAATTGATGTATGTTTTCAAGGCTTTCAGAACAAACGTAATGTTTACAAAGTTCTCTGCATGCTTTGAGACAAGCTGGAGCATGATTGTATTGTGAAACTGCCTTGTCTAACACATCTGAATGTAATATAACCTTTTTTTCCTGGTAGTTATTTCACAGAAACAGTAATTACGCTGTGTTGATGATGTTGTCATTGCATACAAGTTCATTGATATGTGCATAGAGAAAGATCATTTAATGACATTTTTCTACTTTTTAATCATGGTCGGTAATCAAAAGATAACATTTACCAGATACCTCTTGACAAGGATGCATTTACAGACTTCACGTCATGTATAACATTTAGAGAATTTTATCATCATGATTTTATATGAGCTTGTAAGTCATACTCACATTTGCATAGCAAAGAAGTTGTTATAAATTCACAATTGACCATTGTTAAATGAATTGAAATGTTAAATTTATGCTAATAAATGCCAAATAAGGGATTATATATCATTTCAAATAATCAATGAACTTTCGGCCTTATATTTCGGATTCATGGAAGTAAGGGACCTCTGATTGTGAAATCAGTCTCCTCTCATCGTAGTTCAGTCTCTGCCAAACACTGGTGACACTACCAGCCAAATCCTCACAGCATCTTCGGTAGATTTTACTGGTTATGGAAAGTCCATTGTCAGTAAAGTTTGCTTGTCTGAAAGAATGTGATTTATATAAGATTCAGGGCTTCCAGAGAGGTTTCAAAGCACAGTCAAAAGTTATTAATCCAGATTTATTACAGTAAAGAATGATTATTCAAATCTCATAATCACAAATATATGCCCTAGAAATCTACATGTCTTTAATCATGGCTAATAGCATGCCTTCATATTAAATCGTGAACTTGCACTCTAACAATCCTACTCAAATTGTAATTCGTGCACTGTAAGTAAGTGTTCATCAGTGTAGAGATGGTGGTGTTATCAACATATGTGCTGTGCTTGTCAAACATTGATAATGTAATTCATATACAATGAATAAAATAATCTCTTATTAGAAGTGTTGTGTTGCTGCCAAGAGAGTGGAAGGTTACTGGTTTAATGCCTGGACGCTTATACCAAAAGACGTTAAAAGATGGTACTTGTTGTGACCCTGCCTGGCGCTCATTATTAAGGGGACTAAACAAGGACTGGTCGACTCGGAGCCAGTGGGGTATTCATGTTAAACTGCAAGGTGGTATCCCAGTGAGCTAGTACTAAAAAACTGGCATTAGTAGGGACTAGTACAAGCAGACATGTAAGTGAAATAATATTGAAGATGACAATAAACCCGATTTCATCTCACCAGATCAAGAACACATAATGTGTCATATGCTGCCACAGCCTTTCTTACACTCAGTGTATTACATGATATTTGATAGTCATGATGGTTTCCTGTAGCCGTATAATCTCTTTATCACCAACAGCATTTTTTATCTTCTCTCATGAATCTATATTTTGCCATGTTGTGATTGGCTGTTTTTTTATTGTCGGATATCTGCGTGGTAGACTTGGTCTTCAGCAACATGTTTGCCGTAATAGGCGAATATGCTTGTCGTGACTAACAGGAATGGGTGGTCAGGCTCACTGACTTGGTTGATGCTTGCCATCATATCCCAAATGCGTGGATAGATGCTCATGATATCAATCACTGTCTGGTCCAGACTCGATTATTTACAGACCTCCGTCATATAGCTGGAATATTGCTGAGTGCGGTGTTAAACAACAAACAAATGATATCTGCAGACAGGGAGGAGAGTACATTGTACATTATAGATCCAATATCAAATAGACCTTGTGTTTAATCTTGAACCCTAAGAATGAGGTAGACACAAGAATTGGAAGGAAGCCCATGATACAAGCAGTGATGACCTCTAAAGAAGGACTCTTGGCCAGGACGGATATCATTGTAGCATCGGTCTGTTGAAGGGTTAATTTATGGCCAGTATCCACAAGATCACTGAACTCTTTTCACTGTGTGACTGACGAATGGTGTACATGAGAAATACCTGTTAGCAACCAAACCAAGTTTGATTTAAGTCGTTAAAACACTTTGCCAACACAAACTGTAAGGCGTACAGTGAAACCCATTCCCTAACAAAGTGCATTACTTGCATTTTGCGGAGCGGTGAGTTAGCCTAGTGGTTAAAGTGTTCGTTCGTCACGCCGAAGACCCGTGTGAAGCCTATTTCTGGTGTCAGCCGCCGTGATGTTGCTGGAATATTGCTGAAACCATACTCACTCACTCATTCACTTGCACTTTGGTTTATGGGCCGGATTAAATTAAGGAACCAATGGCTACATTGTATTTTCACATACTGTTATTGAAGATGTTGAATTTCTTTCTTAAAAACTCTCGCCCCAAACTGTCACCTACCTACTTCACATTTTGAGGAAATACAAATCCTTAAACCAAAATAAAAAAGAAGAGAAAAACTCTGGCCATAATTAACCTGGGACAGTGTCTCCTTTTGACACAAGGAACCAATTACAAACCTCTGACCTTGCGAGAGAGAGAGAGTACTTGCTGTGTCTGATGTTACAGCATTAACCAAACCAAACACCTCACGTCGTTTCCTGCCATGAAAAACGTTTCTGATAGATGTGTGTTATATTTATACTTCCGAAGTGGACATCTGTTAGAATTTGCATGTTCAAAGAATAACATGTATCCGTTAGGACTGATATATCGACCACGGGCTGAAGCCAAAGCTCTTCACAGGTAGACAAAGGTTACTCCACTCAGATACACCCATTCTTCTTGAGCTCAACGCGATTGATTCATACCAGTGGCAATATAACTGGACTATTAATATTAAGCTTTTGGTTGGCGGGTTGTGGGAATCTATTTAGAGGTTATGCGGAACTTAGCCATGTGGTACGCGGAACGCAAATACAATCGTATTTGGTATGATCATTTAACGTTAAAAAAAATGATGGTGGACGAAATTAATTCCTATATGTTATATTTTTTCGATATTCCTCAGTAAGTTCTTCAAATCGCACCCTTTTATCACCTAGGAGCGTGTTCTGTAGGTTTTCCTTTAACCTTCATGGAGTGAATTCTGGTATGTGGTTTTGAGATTTATGTTATTAAAGTAACATTTGGGAGTCAGGGGATCCCTCAATATTGCCTGCGACATCACATTTTATCTTTCCTGAACCGTTTGTCCGCGGTTTGTCAGCACCATACCCGTGTCAATGTGCGTCGCCTATGCGTATGGTAACCTGCTATACGACCTGCGTTGCCCGGCTTTCATCCACTTTAACCTAAGTAAGAATAAGATTTATTGATGAACAACTTCTTTATTACAATTAGGAGCGACGTTTCGGTGTAGGTTCTAACACCGTTAGTACTCCAACTTCTAAATGCCTCTCAAAGAAGTCACATTAACCTGACCCGTCGTCAACATTTCGTGCTAGTCTGTTATGTTTGTTTGTCTTTTTAACGCCCCACTCCGCAATATTCCAGCTTTATGACCGTGACCTGTAAATAAGTGATTGATATTGTGACCATCGATTCATGCCGTCGGAGTACGATGATACGCTATCAACTAAGTCACCGAACCTAACCATCCGATCCATTTAGTCGCATCTTACGACCAGCTCAGGTTGCTGGAGACCAATTCTAACCCGGAATCCCCACGGGGCTCGTCTGTTAGGAACATGTTCAAATTGTTTTGCGTCTACGCCCTGAAAATCTCTCCACATAAAGTTAAAACTGTTCGAAGCCACCTGACTTAATTATATTTTAACTCTCTCAGAAGCATTATCATGATTTTTTTAAATAATGAGGACTTAAATCTTTAATTAACCAAACCATTATAAACTGTCTTTATCATTTTGAGGTGAATCTTGAAACCGTCACAGACGTAATAGTGGAAGAATTGTTAGATACTGAAGACACTGTCATTATCTATCTCTGTTCACTCTTCTGTCAGGTTTTCTTGTCTTATCTACAAAGCCCAAAATGCTTGTAGTTGTAGGGTATGTATATATGGATATTGCATTCACAGGTTGTATGTTATTTAAGAAATAAACGACGAGTGGGAGTTGTTTATCGTACAATAAAACACTGCAGGGAGAATAAACCAAGAGGAGCGCATGCTAATTATGGTTAAGCGGCAAGATTTTAATTTTTTCCTCTTTCACAGAAGGTGTTGTCAGTTGTCATAATGAGATGTTTTTTTACAGTGTTTTTTTGTTCCGTAGGGTCGAATCGGTAAACCGAATAATGAAAAGAATTACTGACATTTATTGGTCACAAATGGACCAATTATATCGCAGCTAGTTTGGGGTACTTTGGGAAGTTATGTCAAATGCTTCCTTTTATCAGTATTTATGTATGTTCGTCATTTATTTCAATTATATAGTTTGACGTAGTTCAGAAATCAATGCGTATTTTGTTTCAAAATGACTATAAACAGTTTATCGTTATTTCAGAGCCTTGACCTTGACCTGCATGACTTTCATTTGGAGGACCCGGAATTCATCAGCAGCAATGGGCTTCCTCACGTCCCAGCACGTGGACCAGACAGTGCTCGGCTGGAGTGATTCTTTGTTCCTCAACACACTATATACTACTCAAAAGTAGTTAAAGAACATCCGATCTTTTCATATGACTTTAGATTATCTGTCCTGTCATGAAAATCGGGTGTTCTACAACTACTTTTGAATAATATATAGTTTATATACCACATGACTAAATTGTAATATCTTGTGTCATGTGTTAGTAAGGTTTAGTGAACACGGGATAAGTTGCGCATGTTTTTATTAATCCACATGTATTGCCGTATGGGTTTTAGAGCTTAGCAAATCAATGTTGTGAATTGTTGATTAGTTGTTATCTTTTTGTGAATGATAAAGTTGTTTTAAGGAAACTGTAATCCTCAGAAACCCGCGCCGATCAGAGCAATGTACTTTTGCTGTTGTGACATTGAAACAGAGCGGAAGTAATCACGTTCCCTTTGAAATCGAACATTGTATGCGTGGGTTTTTTTTTAATTCATTTATCAGAAGCTAATTTGCCCTCCTCGGAAATTAGTTTTAATATGTATTTAGATAATTTGAAAATAATATATATATATACATATACATATATTATTTTCCGCCTATATATATATATTTCGCCGCATATATATATATATATATATATATACACACACACACACACACATGTATGCATATATATATATATGTATGTATGTATATGTATATATATATATGTATGTATGTATATGTATATATATATATGTATGTAAGTATGTGTGTGTGTATATATATATATTCTACAACTACTTCTACAATTCGCTTTGCAGTGTTGCGTCGCGCCAGAAACCTATGATCGTGGGTCCGAATTCTCGGTTTGTCCCGATTATGTTTCTTGGTTTGTCAGTAACATTCCCGTGCTTGTGGGTTACGCCAAAGTGGTAAACGTCTGAGACCTGCAACACTTCGGGATATCCTCCAACATCCACATCCGTAAACGATGTAATGAAGAAAGAGGCTTGAATATGAAATTATCTGAGGAGGCAAGAATGTTTGAAAGAATTGCCCCCAGTCATAGCCCCCAGTCATTGCCCCCCCCCCCCCCCACCCCCCCCCCCCCCCCCCAGCTGTCCTTCATCACACATGAACACTCCATGAAGAAACTATTTACTTGACACTACGCAGGATTTTACACAAATGTTAACGAGTGAGTGAGTATGGTTTTACGCCGCTTTTAGCAATATTCCAGCAATATCACGGCCGGGACGACAGAAATGGGCTTCACACATTGTACCCATGTCGGGAATCGAACCCGGGTCTTCGACGAGACGAACGCTTTAACCACTAGGCTACCCGACCGCCCCCACAAATGTTAACGAGCGTATACACATTTTGTAACGCATAATATACAAAATAATTTGACAAGGAATGTGTGAAAATCTCTTCAATGTCACATAAAGTTGCAACTATGTGACACTTTAAGCTGTAGCTTCCCTTACTCTGATTTCTGTGATGTGCTCCAGAGGTTCATACAGCAGAACTAGTTAAAGTAATAACATGAGCCTACTAATACCACCATTTGATACCTTTGAAGTATAATCCTTACCAAGGACTTCTCGAATTATGAGTTTTGATATGTAATAAAAACTGTATTCCCATTAGTGTTTTCGTTTGTTTTCAATATCAAAGCACAGATCCCCAACCCCCCTTACTCACCGCCATTACATGGATGACCTTGAACTTTTTACCAAAGGACTCCACTCTAAAGTAACTGATTCTCCTTATCGAGTTCTTTTCTAATGGTATTGGCAAGGCAGAAGAGAGACGATCAGTCAGTTTACTTGGGGGAGGAGTTATTGATCATCTCGTGGAAAGTCGGGTCTATACGTACTTAGGGGTGCAGGGTAGAGACAAACTCCAGAATGCCCATATCAAGGACACACTTCGGGGAGAGTCCAAATGTAGACAAGAAAATCTGGAGTTCAGAGCTGAACGCTCCCAATAAAGTCAAATCCACTACCCGTCCTTTCGTATTCTTTTGGTGTTGATTGGACGAAACCAGAAATTCAGGGTATTGGCACCCTCACACGAAGAATCATGTCAGACAATAGATCCGACCACCCTCGCTGTTCCCTCAATCGCTTCTATTTACCAATTATAATGGGAGGGCCTGGTTTTATTAACGTGGAGGCTCTTCATGATAGAATTTTATTGTGCTTTTTTTGTACTCATGTATTTGTCTGATGATCCTCTTGTGAAGCATGTCAAGACTCATGATGAAAACAAGGCATTCCACAATTTTCTTAAACGAGCCAAGGATGTGGGACATAATCTCAATGTTTTTGTTGTTGGTTCTGTTCTGCTGAACGGTACATGGGTGAAGTCGACTGGCCTGAAAAGTGAAACAGAAGACTTTATGTTTGCTGCTCAGGACCAGACACTTCCCACTCGAAACCGTCAATGTGTGAGTTGACCGATTCTGACCCGGAATCCAACACAGGTTTTTTCGTATAAGAGGTAAACGTCTACGAACTGCGCCGACGCCGTGACAGAACTGAAATACTACTCAAATCAACACAATGCCTTTTAGAAAGTGGTAACAAATGTTATATTTGGGATAACACTTTCTGAGTAAAGTATAGATTCTCGTACTTTTGGGGGTTGAGTCCCGTCCGGGATTCGAACCCACACTGCCAGAGTGAGGCATCTAATCGCCAGCACACAAACTCAGCGATCTAACCCACTCACTCACCGAGGCTTCCACAAAATGAAAGTCCGACAACTGGTAGTCTAGATTGCGTACTTTGTGTACCCCTCTGACAAGTGTAAATTGGCACGGCTCCCATGGCCGAAAGCTATGGACACACAATGCATTTTAGAAAGTGGTCAAATGTAACAAATGTTATATTTGGGATAACACTTTCCCGGACGGGGCTCAACCCAACAAAGTACGAGAATCTGTACTTAACTCAGAAAGTGTCATACCAAATATAACATTTGTTACTACCCAAATCGTCGATAAATACAAGTCAGATACCTCATGTACTGTGACATGATGTGATACCCCAGCGTCGACCATGTGTCTTCCTTCTCTTGAATTGCCCAGTGTGTATATTGCCCTCCTCTCCCTCTGGGACCCGTGAAGATTAAGGGGTAGAATAGGTCTTCAGCAACCCATGCTTGCCGTAAAAGGTGACTATGCTTGTCGTAAAAGGCGACTAACGGGATCGGGTGGTCAGGCTCGCTGACTTGGTTGATGCATGTCATCAATCCCAATTGCGTGGATCGATGCTCATGATATTAATCACTGGATTGTCTGGTCCAGACTCGATTATTTACAGACAGCCGTCATATAGCTAGAATATTGCTGAGTGCGGCGTTTAACAACAAACCACCCAACCTCTCCCTCTGGCTGTGACATGCCCCGAGCAGTCAGGGGAACATGCATGGCTTCTCCATGATCAACAATTCCGCCCTCGTGTCCCTCACAAGAGTATGGAGAAATCAGTGTCAAAGGAAATGGTTTAACAGGATGCTTAAGTTCAATACTTCATCTGTATATTTTTAACACGCACAATCCCCTTTATCAGTTGCACACAGATCTTGGAACAACGATAACCCAAATATCCAATGCAAGTCAATAATACTTAGGCAAGCATAGATGCCTTCAGTATGCAGGGAGGTGAAATAGAAGATGTCTACAGTCGCTCTATCTATTTTATATTATAAGACCGCTCAACATACTAAAAACCGTATAAACTATTTGTATTTCGGAGTCTTCCCTGTACATATTCAATGAAACGAGTGTGTAGCCGATTAACCATACAATAGTATCCATGAATACTTAATTGACACTTTTTATGGAAAGCATTTCTTTTTATTCTTTGTCACGACGTTTCAGAGCCACTTCTTACTCCTTCATCAAGTGAGTGCTTAGTAAGTGCATAGAGTTTTTATGTATATTCATTTTGTTATAACGCCCAATTTACAAACAGTTTGCTTATACGATTGTTTACCGGGAAGTTTTAGGCCTATAAAACGCTGAATTAGGATGACACTGACAAACAATCCACTTGAGCGTGTATCGCAGGCTTCCGATTCCTCAGAAAACTTCGTCCCAGTGAACACATTTACAATTGTCTGCTGTGTATAAAGTATGAAATTTTATAATACTCTCTCTGATTTCCTTTCC
The DNA here is from genome assembly GCF_023055435.1 of Haliotis rufescens. Lineage (NCBI taxonomy): Eukaryota > Metazoa > Mollusca > Gastropoda > Lepetellida > Haliotidae > Haliotis > Haliotis rufescens. The sequence goes on along the minus strand of NW_025963779.1, from coordinate 76,310,010 downwards.
TATTTTATTGACACACAGTTTATAACTACATAAATGTAAAAAACATCGTTACCAGATTACACCGACTGTAGTGTAAATCACATTCGACGCACATACTACCCTATGAAAGGGTTTACCTGCATATGAATGCTAGCCAACACTGATAGTATTCCGTGCGTTGTATTCATTAGTACTTTATCATGGCCACTGTTGAATATGACATGTGTTCAATAGTTCGGAAGTAGGAAACACCAGCATTTTATTGTCTAAACGCACGTACATGCATGTTTATCTGTTAACAACACGACCCGTACTGAATGCAAAAGAGGAATGATATACGGGAAAAGTACATGATTTGTATGCTGCAGTACGCTAGGGTACACCCGCACCTCTGCACGTCGACTTGTCGACTTGTAATATCTGCGTATTTGATAATTGCTGACATGGCATTTATCTATGATCGGTGTCTGCGCATATCGCCGCCATCAGCAATATCACTGGGGCCCCGTTCCACAAAGCGATCTTAGCGCTACGACTGTGTAAGTCTATGTTAACGCATGGGACGTGTAAATAATCGAGTCGGGACCCGCCTAACCAGTGACTGATATTATGATTATCTTTCCTCTCTGTCGGGATAGGAAGGCACGCCATCGCCAAAGTCACTGAGTCTGACTATCCAACCCATTTCGTCCCCGTACGACAGGTTGCTGAAAGGCTGTTGGTGACCAATTGTAACCCATATGTGACCGAAGATTGGCTGTGTAGATCAATAAATTTGATAATATCTTTTGTAATAATGGAATGTTGTTTTGTGCCATCTTTTGACATGTATTAGTGAGTGAGTGAGTGAGTGAGTGAGTGTGGTTTTACGCCGCTTTTAGCAATGTTCCAGCACCATCACGGCGGGGGACACCAGAAAAGGGCATCACACAACGTACCCATGTCGGGAGTCAAACCCGGGTCTTCGGCGTGTGACATGTATGGTAACAGAATGGTTTCCACATGACAGATTTCAACACAGTCAGAATACTTGCACAATGAGCTGTGTTGAGTCTGTGACATAATTCGAGCGATCAGCGCCTTTTCGTTAGGGTATACATTGTGCTCCTGCTCGCTACAAGCAAATTCCTTGTTCAATTCCTCACATGAACTGTACGCAATAATTCGTGAAGTGAAAATTAGCGTGTTGATTCGTTATGCTTGGAAACTGATTTACCCTAAATAGCATTATATTCTGTCATCATTTTAGAGTGAGTACGGTTTTACGCCGCTCTTAGCAGTATTTTAGCAACATCACGGCGGGGGACACCAGGAATTGGCTTCATTGTACCCACGTCGGGAATCGAACCCGGGTCTTCGGCGTGACGAGCGAACGCTTTAACCACAAAGCTACCGACCGCCCCCATAATTTTAGAACAGAACGCTAGCTGATTTCCATAGTTTGGCCTCACTTGTTGACTTACATATGGCATGCATATTTAATTTGTTTTTACTTATGCGTTTGAGTGTGGAAAATATACACAACAGTAAGAACGATAACATGATTATTTTGTAATTTTAAGATATTTGGCAATGTAAGGTCCAATCCAAGAGCACATTCCAATTGTCTAATATATATTTCACTAATTTTAATGGATTTATACTTTCACGAACAATAAATGCAGTAAATTCATCTTCACTAAAGTCCTTATCACAAATAGGACATACAGCTTCTTTATATTGTCTAATGCTTCGTACCTGCTAAGTTAACCTCTTAAGAGTGCAAAGATATTCAATAGTTGTAGTAAATTTGTAGCCACTCACTCATCATATTCGTAAATACCATGCTTTGAAACCCCGGTGTTTCAAACAGTAACACACTCGACTGGATTAAAAATAAGTTACGAGGACAACACATGTGATTTTTTAATACGGATATGATTCAGGACAAATAGTAGCTGCAGTAACAGCCTAACTCATCTGTTTGTTTGTTTTATTAATTTCTTTTTGTTCAGTGACCATAGTAACACATATATCATTTCACTAATTAATAGTTTGAGTCGCATTTATGTTCGTGCTATTTCACACATTTTCTTCATGGCGACTGTATCCCATCCCATGTTTGATCTGTAGCCAAAACTTGTACTCGGCAAGAAAAACACGTCGCGAAAACACGGTCACATGAGGGAGCACTTCGTGATAATAAATGCAAACGATTATTTCAGCTGCATTTTTAAAATATCGAAGAAAAATGATTTATATCATTTCATGATAAAATATAATTAATAATATATATTTTATATGCTGTATTTTAATTCATAGTGATATATCCCTCACTGTAAACATTAAGTAACGAAAAGAAACAATAAGTTCTCCATTGCAGACAGATACTTCCGCTGCCAACATGGCGTTCACGTTGTACAGTTTGATAGAGGCTGTGATTTTATGTTTAAATGCAGTGTGTGTTCTACACGAGGAACGGTTTCTTGCCAAAGGTACATATTTCAGGTTGTCCCTGAGTTGTTAAATACTTTACGAGTATCATAAAAGTCGAAGAATGTATGTTCATCGACATGTTTATAAACAAAGTGAAAACATGAAAAATAGCCACTGGCATCTGGAGATCTCTTTGACTTTAGTTTGCATGCCAGATGATAGATGTTGTCTTTGCTCTAAAAGCTGAAACACGTCAACGAGGTGTTTGACTAAGTAGCATATGTACTTGATCATTTAGGACTGCAATAGGTAAATTATGTTGAAAACAATAATTATTGTTGTACCTCAATCCAAACATGAATATAGTGAAATAGTCTGAATCAGAATATGCTTTTCAAGTTTTGATAGTCAATGAGTCAATAAACTGAGTCAGTAAGACTGTCATATGTTTCCCCAGGCAAAAATTAAAATAGCGCCCTATAAAAATTAGGGAGTAATTATCAATCAGCAATCTTGCAGCTATTCACTTAGACTAACATCTAGTCTCTGAAATGAACATATCGTTCAGAAAAAATACTGTTGTTCAATTATCTTAATAATAATATAATAAAAGGGAGCCCAGAGACTCTCATTTTCAGATACTGCAGTAATCTATACTTGCCAAACATTATAGTGTTGCATGGGCTGTATTTGATATGTTTGTATCAGGGTCTTTAAGACAGATTAACGGTGACTATAGAATAGAGGTGTGATGTATTAAAATTTGATTACGACAGTGAACACATCCGACCTGTCAACATTGGGTTCATGTAAATTACTGTTCTCCTGAAAGAAGAGTCAGTCCTTATTCAGAATTTTGGTGGCCATGTCATCAGGGATAGACATGGCCTCCAGTATGTCAGTCTAAGACAAGTGAAAATTTTGAGGAACTGGTTGGTTTCATCCAAAATCTAGTTGTTTTACATAAACCTCTAGAATGAATTGAATTGAACAAATTGACTAAATGGAGATGACCAATGGTGCTCACCCTGGAGGAAAGGAAGAGTAAAACTCTGTGAACGTTTCTCTGTAGCAGTATGTTATGATTTGACAATCATTCATATTTTGTGAATATGGTTTCAAACTGTCAATTTCTTTTCGAGATTTATTCTAACCTGCAACAATTATGTTGATGGCTGTGCACCATACACTGCTGTTCATTCATGGAAACACTGCTAAGGTACCAACTAATCGGGTAACCCTTGATATATCACTATCAGCAATGTAATCTTAACTGTTCAAAAATAGGTTATGCAAGGATAGGTGGGCATATAGTAATGTAATCTTTCCCAGTCCACAATAAACATTATAAGAAGGATGCGCACAAGTGATCATGAATCAAAATCAAACATTAATATGTTCCAGTTGGATGGGGTGCTGACCAGCGAGGGTTTGGAGAGGAACCAGGAATAAAGACACAAATGCTCAACCTTATTAGATCTATTAGAACTGTTATGAGGAGTAAGTCCATTAACAGTTGTTTTTTAAATGCGTTGAGTTTGAAATCGCAAGACAGATTTGTTAAGCTTTGATATGAATTTACCAGAATATTTTTCATGAAAGTTACATTTTTAGAACCTATGTGATTCTGGGAAGAAATAGGGCCATAGTACAAGGGGTACATCCTGCTTGTACTAAGAGCCAGCCAGGATGGGGATTGGCTAGTTGACTGATTATGTGTAATTGTACCCTGGCTTCATGGATCAATGCACATGCTATCAACCACTGGTTTGGAGGCTGCCATGATACAGCTTGTGTGCTGCTGATTTATTCATATCTGGTTGGTAGATGCCCACGATTGATTCACTGATCAGGGCCCCATGAGAATTCCGGGATAGAATTGGTTGCCAGCATCCTATACTTGTGGTAACAGGTGGTATGATCGGATGGACATGCTCAGTGACTTGGTTGATTGTGTCTCATGGTACCCTGATAGAGTGGATCGTTGCTCATGATATCAGTCACTTGTTTGTTTTTTCCAGACTCAGTTATGTACAGGCAGACCTGATATGGCTGGAATATTGCTGATTGCTGAGTTAGACAACAAACAAAATAAGCAAAAGTTTTTATATCATGGTTATTATAGGTTCTTTACCACATGGACATATTAATCTAGGTGATAAGATATAACAAGAAGTTAGAAACTATGAACAAACATTGGTCGATAATCTGTTGTGTTCCCCATAGTGATGATATATCATGATTATGAAGTGTTTCCAATTATCTGAAACAGCGAAATAATATAACATTACCACACTCTCTCATGAATCTGTCTTTATTTTTTGTCAATTTTTTTTCCAAAATATTTTCTCCAGTCATACCAATCCCGACCAATATTTTTAAGCATAGACGTTAATTACTTTGAATTGCAAATGCAGTTGTAATCAAATCTCAGTAACTCACACTTGTGCAAAGATTAGTATTGAACATGGAGAATGTCAGTACTTGTTGCTTCAGTAACTTGAATTTGTATATTTTCTTTTTTTCAGTACCTTTAATAGGAATCAACGTAGCTGTGATATTACTGAAGCTTGTGTTTGGATAACAGGAGGAGGTTCCAGTGGCTACATGTGACTATTGTTTTGCACCCATCCAGCAAGTACTGGATGAGAAATATTCATCGGTGTGCCTTTTAGGAAAATCATAAAATAATTTCATCTTTCATATGATTGTGACGACTAATAAAATTAACACTTTTCTTTTTTTAATTTTGGATGAATCTATGATAATGTAAAGACAGTATGATCTAAATTATGTTGATGAAGACCTCTTCTAGAAAACGGAAATGCTCAAGAAACATCACAGGGACGAAATAAAAAGATATTGAGCCAGATTGCAAATGGGCTGGCAAAAAGAAGAGAATGCTGGAGAAGAATAAAGAAAAATCATATCATGTTCTTTCTTAGAAATACAGCTTTTCTATATTGATTTGATATGCCATTTTCATCAACATTATTTCGGATCAGATAAGTAATGTATTGTTTTGGTTAAAAGGAAACCAGTGACATTGTTCTAAAATTCAGGATGCAATGTTACCTTTTGTGCCAAGTAAAAGGATTCATTATGTTCAGGGCTGAAATTTGAACACAAATGTGTCTTGCAAAGTAATGGCAAGTTTCATTCATTTCAAACTTTAAACTGACCAGGAAGAACATACTTATTGCAGAGAATCAAGCATAGTTTGAAGTCACAAACTAGCAGGATAGGTTCATGATAAATTGGAAGAAAATACCTTGGCAAATAATCCTTTTCTCCATGCATATAGTGATGATATTAGGTGAATACATAAGTAAAGAGTGCATTGTGGAGCATGTCAATACATTACATTGATTGCTATGCTGTAAATAAAAAGATGTGGGCCCAATTGCATGACTTTCATCATGTGTAAGTGTAAAAGTTCTAAAGATAGCGAATCATTCTGAGAGATTGTGCATATTGTGGAGTCTGTATGGATGTACATTTCATGTCAATTTCCAAATGTCTTCTCAATTTACAGTTATTGTAAAGAAAGACTGTACATATGCTGCAGACTTAAATGTTAGCACTGTTAAAGGTTTAATTTTGAAAAACTGAATTGATCCAATGCAGAATTTGTAGATTATGTGCTACGGTGATGTAGGATTTTACAAGTCAACGTTTTTCATTTAGTCAGGAAACATCACCACATCAAATGTCATCAGAAATAAACTATGTAAACACTTTTATGTTTAATGATATAACTAAACTTGTTATAAGGTATTATGATATATTTATATTATATTTCATTGAATTTTGTTGTTGTTAATGTACAGTACAGTACAGTACCATTGCAATAAACAGTTCTTTGTCAGCTGTGACATACATATTGTCCTTTCATTAACTATGTCACTTTGAAAACAGAATCTAAATCAAGATTTCCTGAACTTCCAACATAATTGATTTTATAGTTCATCATAATGTAGTTTCCTAGGGTGGAGCATCCGGCCATTTCGGTGTCCATATATACCTTCATAATGACAGATGTACTTGTGATGTTTCCTAAGGTAGGGACTGGAAGCCCTGGGTCCTCCCATCCTCCGCATGCCCTGTGGATTCCAACATCATCTGTTATTCGGAGTTTGGTATGCATGTAGGCTCTTATTCGCTTGGATGGTGGGGTTGCCTTGTGATTTCATTGTTTGTTCGTCAAGTCGAAGTCCCGGGTTCGATTCCCCACATGGGTACAATGAATAAAGCTCCTGACATGATATTGCTGGAATATTGCTAAAATCGGCGTAAAACCGTACTCACTCACTCTTAAACGCTTGTATTGACCATGTTTACACTACACTTTGTATTATCAGGGGATTCCAGGCTTCTATAAACTCCCTGGTAATAGGCATGTGAAAATAAAAAAAATATATATACATATTACAGATAGTTTGTCCATATTTTTAGATATAGTGTTGCTTATCTTGATGTGTGACTGGATGGTCTGGGAACAAACACATAGATAGTTTCAGAAGAAAACACTAATTTCCTTGACAACGTTAGATCAAGGTAAAGGCCAAACAAACCTGTTTTGTCTGCAGTAAATATGTTGGGGACTTGTTCTTTCATGATTGACATCCCAGCTTGTCCTTGTGTGCATATAACATCCATGGACACCTTGAACATCGGTCAACATGCTCCCATCATTTATTACTCTAAAGGTTCATTATGTTTGATCATTTTGATAGTTGTTTTTATACTTTGTGCAAGTCATAGTTATAGTAGCTTCAGCCTTTTTCATCCAATTTTGCAGTTTGGGTCATGATGGTAGAAATATATGACTCAAAACAAGTTAAAGAACACCAACAATTGGAAGGCTGTGTTGCAATACCCTTCAGACTTGACAAATTATCTATAGTCATGTGAAAAAAAGTTTTTTATTTTCAATTGAGTATATAGAACTTTTTTTTTTCAAAACTGCAAAAGTTGGTGCTTAGTTTTGTGTTTCCATAAGAAAAGTGAAAGTAGACAAAATCAAAGAACTTTTCAAACACAGCCCCAGAGTAATGAAAGGGGTATGTTATACTGGTATCATGGGTCTGTGATGTGAAGGGATGCCTAAGCTGTGTTCTCCCAGTGTCTCAGGGGTTTGTCAGCTGCTGGTAGGACAAGATGTCATGGTGCATGTGTATTTGAATTTATGTTTGACAACCATCAGTTGACATCTAGTTGCGTCCCTTGGGCACGCCAGAAACCTATGATTGTGGGTTGGAATCCCGGTTCGCCCCGATTATGTTTCTAGGTTTGTCAGCACCATACCCGTGCTCGTGGGTTTCACCGAAGTGGTAAACGTCTGAGACCTGCATCACTTCGGGCTTTCCTCCCACATTAAGCTGACACACTGTGATATGACTGGAATACTGTTAAAAGCTGCGATAAACCAAACTCACTCACTCACTCAGTGGACATCTTGAAGGTATGGGACAGCAACACTGCTTTGTGCAAATTATATTTAAATGTGCATTGGTTTTAGTGTCAACATAAACGAGCGAAGGCTCACGCAAATCATTGATGCATATACACATGGACATTAATTGGGCACCGACCATTTTGTCTGATATGTGCTACATTAAGTATGATTGGTGCTATTCCTTGTTAGAAACACCACAGATTATTAGTAAACTGACAGAGCATGTGGCACTAACATGACACAAATAATGAAGCTGAAACTAGCAATCGGTACCGATGTATTTGCGTTATGCGAAGAAGGGTAAAAACGTTCGTTTCAATGAAGCTGGAAAGTACCATCACCTGTAACCCACACCACGAATCGGACTGTCACATTATGCAGTGAAAACGATTACTGTCAACCTGGGAATCACCACTGACTCTGCAATCAGTATCTAGAGTAGCCACCCCTCTCACGGATGACATTCGCGAGGCGTCTCCTCATGCTGCTGACCAGACGTCTGATTTCAACGTTGGGATTGTATGCCATTCCTGGTGCTGTGCTCGGGTCAGTTCATTTAGGTTTATTACAGTAGGGTCTCCCGCTCGCACTTGGCGGCCAGGATATTCCCAAATGTGTTCAGTTGGGTTCAGATCAGGGTTTGTCATTTTTTTTTGGAATTGGATTTTGAATCCGGTTGTGCTTAATTAATGCTCATGTGTATATATCCAGTTCCAAAAGATAAGGGTAGTCTAAACAAGTATGAATGGCGAAGGGCAGTCGAAGGAACATGAAATTATTATTTCCAGGATATGGAGATAGCAAGCTACAAAAAAATTAATAGTCTCAGGAACAACCGGACATAAAGATATAATTTCAGTTTGTTATCACAGAAGGAGTTAACTATGCAAACATCACAGTCAACAGTCAACAATGATATGATTGTAAACATAAAGTTACGAAGGAAGAGGGAAGTCTTCCACGCAAAAAAGCAAACAAACACATTGCAAACAAACACATTGCTGCCTATGAATATTTTGTTACGTTGCCAGCTATATGCAGCGTACGTTCAAACATATTTAGAGCTCTTCCTGGTAGTGTTGCAGATACGTCGATTATATCCAGACCTAAAAAGATAAATATTCCGCCATTGTGCATGAGAGTAATAAGCTTTCCTTGTAGCCAGTCAGACCCACAAAACGCTCCCCGTGTTGTTTTTTAACCCCTTAACCGGGTACCCCTCTTAGCCCTGCCGGGATCCGATGATGGGTTACAGTCCCAGATTCCCCTCGATTCTGACTCGCTTTCTCGTGGGTTCCACCAAAGGAGCTGAGTACAACGAACTGCATCATCTACTTTCATCTTACATTAAACTGGCTGAAATAATGTTCAAACATGCGCTAAACCAAAATCACCCATTAACGTTCAGCAAGCAGATACACAAAACGCGTCGAGTTGTGCCCCTTAGTCATGTCAGTACCCGCTGAGCCCAAATTCGCCAACTAGGACTCTTGGGGTTATGGTCAACTCGTCCACACGATGACTCTTTCACCAATGACTTTGTGTACTCGTTCAGTTCGACTAACCCGTAGAGGACGATAATCAAGTGATCTGACGAGCATAAGAAATGGTACCAACTAACATTGTTTGTTTCTAAACACGGGACTGGACCAATATCAAGGACGATACACGTACTTATATAGTCAAAACACACGCGGTAACAAAATCTACAAGTTATGCCGCGAATGAGAACAAAAATGTAGGTATTATGTCCACAGTTTGGAGGATAGGGGCACTTGTTTAGTTATCGACCAACAATCCAGACTGCGATCAGCACAGGAAACTCCCTTTAAACCTTCAGAATGACACGCCTATCAATCAGTATCGTGTATGCCAACAACGGGCAACAATGCACGCCCTAACTGGACGACGGGAAGATGGTAAACGTTTGATCCCAAGAAATGGGGTTCGACGCCGTTGTTCGCGGAGGGCCTGTGCTAACTGATACCTGCTATAAGAGCGACCTGGACGTGCTCTAATTTGACTACCATGGTGATCCCACAAGTGTTCTATATTTGATTAGTCTGGTAATCGTGCGGGCCATGACACGACATTCCTACAAGACGTTCTGCACGGGCCCTTGCTTTATCTCGCTGAAAGGGGTCTGGGTGTTCTGTTACAAGGACGGTAGTACAACAGGGCGGAACACTTGGTCCATGTGCCTCTGTCCGGTGATATTGTCTTCCATAATCACCGGATCTGTCTTGACTTAGTAATAATACATGTAATATTATATACACTTATATAGCAACAGCATTTATACAGTAAAGTATGTTGTTGAAAGAGCAAAACGTGGTGGAAGGTCATTGACCCACGTACACGTACATACGTAATATCCAGCGACGTAAGGAGGTGTTAATTGGCATTTACAGAGAGCACCGGGAGTTAAGGGTCCTGCCCGGAGGGGGCTTATGATTAGAGGGGATTTGCCGAATGTTTGCTGTATACATTAAACAGACAAAAGACCCGTGAGGATCTGGAGTAGAATTCAGCAACCCATGCTTGCCGTAAAAGGCGACTGTGCTTGTCGAAAGAGGCGACTAACGGGATCGAGTAGTCAGGCTCGCTGACTTGGTTGATGCATGTCATCGATCCCAATTGTGTGGATCGATGCTCATGATATTAATCACTGGATTGTCTGGTCCAGACTCGATTATTCACAGACCGTCGTCATATAGACAGACAGACCAATCTCTTTAAAATCTGATCTTAGTTCTCGCTATCGCTAGACAAAGATCTGAGGACATCCCATTAGGGGTCACGTCAGAACGACCTTTCATCCAACCAATCAGAGCGTCGCTTACCAGATCATGAAAGTAACAGTCGGAATGTGTTTTCTCATCATGCAACCACGACATATTTAACACGGGGTATTCCGAACGACAGTTATGAGTATTATGACTATATCCATACAATCTCGGCCATCTATAAGCCATTCCAGAATGTTCTTCTTATCAGTTTTAATTTTTTTTAATCGAGAATACGTCAAAATATGTTTCGAAGCGTAATCGCCAGTTTGAAACTAGTGTCGTAAAGCTCGAGAAAGCTAATGATTTCTTGTCAGTCATTTCATTGGTCGGTCAAAACTCGCGAAAGGTCGTTCTGACGTGACCGGTAATGGGATGTCCTCAGATCTTTGTTTAACGGTAGCGAAAACTAAGATCTGATTTTAATGAGATTGACCGACAGACAGACAGACCGACAGACAGACAAAAATAGATATAATTTCGGAACACTTTGGAAACATATTGAAACAATTAGGGAATTTAGATTAATGAAGTTATAGAGAAACGTATTGAAATAGTCCGCTTTACAACATTACAAAGGTGGCCGTTACAGTAGACCATTTCAGATGCAACGAGGGCTGTCGTGATTTTCACTGTTGCATATACACTGAGATAATTTCTTTTTCTGCCAGTATTACGAAGATGAAGAGAAGCTGTTTCTCAGATATGTGACACTTGCACTGTCATATTTAGATGTTCATCAATAAAAAAGCCAAAATGTTAAACTGTCCGTACTTGTGTCATCACAACCTTTCCGACAGAGATACGTACGTGTAGCTGGGTCTGATTTACTGATTTTTCAAATTTTGCTTTCTGTCAAATAATCACGAATAATCTTTGTTCCATATATTTTCAAACAATTTGTTGTCATCCAAGATTCAAGACTCAAGAGGTCTGCCACTCCTAGGCCTGTCTCCCGTTCGCCAAGTCAGCCTGCAACCGGCCAAGAGCCTAGGGTTGGTAATTCGGTGTGCTACAGTCATAACACCATGCGTCGTGGCCATGTGTTGCTCCTTGCGGTATCCATCAACGTCTTGTCCTCTCTTTTGTCACTGTCCAACGGTTTGGGTGTGAATTTACAGTGAGTACATCATTACTTTTATACCTGTATCCTTGTTGGTTAGCCTTCTGTACGCGCAGCTACATGTTAACCTTAATTACAACCGATCTGTGTGTGTGTGTGTGTGGGGGGGGGGGGGGGGGGGACCCCACGTGTCAAAAAGTCCTGTTCCTTCAAACGTGTCGTTTGCTCGTCAGCTTCTGTCAATTCGCCGGCTGATTCACACACTCGTTAAAAGTATCAACTGGTTTAATCTCATACACCCACAATACCGAGATATTTTGAAGATATTTTAGACAACTGCACAGCCATAAAAAACAAACTCTGAACATGTTTTAATCATCACCAATAATCAAATATCACAAGCAAAATTAGGGTGTCTGTATAAGAGGGAGTAGGCACTCCGCTTATTGCCGTTGATTTTCTGGGCTCGATCGTAGCGCCACCAGTGGCTATTACGAGTAACGTCCCTTCTATGTGCCTCCTATTGACCAATCAGATTCAACCTCTCATATCACAAGCATTTGCTTAAGACAAAATGGCGGCGTCCAGTCAAGACGATCTGATCGATTATCAATACATATATTGTGATAAAGCGGGTCTTACTTCGCGAAGAGCATCAAATCACACGAACAGCTTGATAAAAAACATAAAAACTATTTGGAAAATGTCTCTTGACGCCGAGTTGGTGGTACACATGCTTTTCAAATCCTGCAATCGACCGAAATCTATACGACAGTTTATGAACCGGTTGTCGATTTCGTTAACCGATTTTGATTGCATAGACTCATTAGTCCAGCCAAAATATAACTCTATAATTCCAGGCTAGTTCGGCAAGAGTGGCAACTGGACTTTAATAGTCTGTTATCTCCCTCGCCTCGGGAAGATGTCAAAAACATGAAAATGTGCATGCGTGTCCTGGTTGATTGCATGTCCTCGTACCCTAACTGTGCGTCTGGATGCTCTTGATGTCAATCACTGGATTGTCTGGCTTAGACTCCTCTTTATAAACTGCTGTCATATAGCTGGAATATTGCTAAGTGCGGCGTTAAACATAAAATATGTAAATATATTCTTCTCAGAGAACTACATAACCACACTGATACCAACTTAGAGGCAAAATGGTTACAATTTTTACGCCGATTTACTATGGAACACTGGGAATATGGAGATATCGATGTGTAATTGTAATAAATATAAAAAATAATAACAATTAATAAAATAACATTTATAATTTTCGGCAGTGTTTAAAATTGAACGAAATTGTGTAAAAGTACACACAGAGAGTGGATCATTTCTTAGGGAAGAAACTTTTGAATTAAGCTTGCTACATAGAACCCCATAGAACAGCATCTGCTTACTGACGTAGGCCATTGAGTACGACAACCACGGACGTCTTCCCCCGACACATGTATATTGACAGGGCAAGAGTTTATTTCCGGAAAGACGTGTTCCGGGGACTTGAGGAAATATTTCAAGCATCTACTTGTTAATCCCACTTTTCTGGGATACATAAAGGGGGATGCTGGTTGTGTTAGAGTCTCCTGCAGGACTTACTGTAACGGATCGGTGTACGAGTATTGAGTATTGAGCAGAGCATTTCGATGTCCGATATTGAGCAGAACTATTACTCAGGTACGGCACCCATGTTTCATTACTGCGTTAACATGTATTGATAGATGGTCAGCAGTAGCAAGGATGAATACTGATGTCAGGATAAGTAGTTTGCATCACGAGGGTCGTTTGCCTGCATTGATGCATCCAGTAAAGTAATGAATGTAATACATATGCCTGAATGGTGACCTTCAGTCAGAAGATGAACGTCAGTTTCACTTTCCATACAACAGTGTGAGTGAGTTGGGTTCAACGCCCCTTTAACAGTATTACAGTTATATCGCGGCGTGTCAGCTTAATGTGAGAGGAAAGCCCGAAGTGATGCAGGTTTCAGACGTTTACCACTTCGGTGAAACCCACGAGCACGGGAATGGTGCTGATAAATGTAGAAACATAATCGGGACGAACCGGAATTCGAACCCACAATCATAGGTTGCCCAAGGGACGCAACTCTGCACAGTGAATTGCGGCGCTCTAGACGACTGGGCCACCCGTGTCCCCTCCATATAAGACACCGTAACTATAGGCTAAGTGCCTTGTAAGCAACATTTGAATTAAAAAATATGATTACAATTGTATTGTATTGTCGAGTTCATGGCTAATGTTACAAATGTATAACAACCTGACTTTTGCCATCTGCATGTGTATCATCATTGATAACACGATTCTCACGCAAGAACCAGGAACTGTTCCGTGTTCTATGACCTCTCTGCTTCCGGGTACCCTTGAAATGCGACAGATCTGATACATTCGCAAACAGCAGATAAAAGTGTAAACTATTTATCTTAATGTAAGCAGGTTTATTATAATTATTTATGCGTCCTCCGGTAATATATGCTATCCGAAGTTGACATAGTTGCAGGTGCCGACTAAACAACAACTAAAACCTTGGCCCCCTTTTGCAAATCAGTTGACCTTTCCGGAACTTGACGATTTAGTCAGTGTTTTGGCAAGTTATTTAAAGATTCCGAGTGGTAAGTGAATATACACAAAAAGGCAACAAAGACACCTATCCTTGCTTAGATATGGCTTAAATCATATCCATCGGGACCAGTAAATGTTTCTCACATGTAACTGCATTTCTCTTTTCTCGGCCTTCGAAATTCACACAAGTCCGCTAGCCCGAGACTAGTAAATTGTGCCTTTTGATAATCCAATGGTGGTGGTTCTCATAGACTAGTTGCATTTGAGGGCTATAATTCTGAACCATTTCTCAAGGCTTCAATTTGCTACAAATCGGAACTGAAGAAAATTGACAGCAAATGTAAACATAGTAAACATTTTTGTTTTGTTCAAGTAGGTCTACCCGCAGACGACTAGTAACTTAAAGTTTCAACTAGTCATCTGGACTAGTCTTTTAAGGAAGCGATATCAAATGAAAAACACATATCGACTGCATATTTCTCCTTTTCGTTTCAAGTGTTCATGTTCTTCCAACTTCCACAAGCCGATCAAAATCAGTAGGTTCCCAGCACCCTTTGCTCGCTGTAAGACCCGAATAAATAGCAGTCCCTTATATCTCTATTTCTATTACGAAGTTTAACCTGGACGCATTCGCAATGACAGCTTCGTTTCTGACGTGATGTAACTATCTGACCTCTCCTATCCTTATAATACAGCACAATACTCATCTCGTTCTTGAGAGATTTTGATTGGACGGCTACGTTTTGAGTTAAACCAACCGAATCTGAACGAAGCTGTGGGAGCAAATGTCCAAATCCAAATCCCACCCCTTTCTGCATCCGTCTACTGCCAAATCCCAACCTTTCTGCACCCGTCTACTGCCAAATCAAGCCCTTTCTGCACCCGTCTACTGTCAAATCCCACCCCTTTCTGTACCCGTCTACTGCCAAATCCAGCCCTTTCTGCACCCGTCTACTGCCAAATCCCACCCCTTTCTGCATCCGTCTACTGCCAAATCCAGCCCTTCCTGCGTCCGTCTACTGCCAAATCCCACCCTTTTCTGCACCCATCTACTGCCAAATCCCACCCTTTCTGCACCCGTCTACTGCCAAATCAAGCCCTTTCTGCACCCGTCTACTGCCAAATCCCACCCCTTTCTGTACCCGTCTACTGCCAAATCCAGCCCTTTCTGCACCCGTCTACTGCCAAATCCCACCCCTTTCTGCATCCGTCTACTGCCAAATCCAGCCCTTTCTGCACCCGTCTACTGCCAAATCCCACCCCTTTCTGCATCCGTCTACTGCCAAATCCAGCCCTTCCTGCGTCCGTCTACTGCCAAATCCCAACCCTTTCTGCATCCATCTACTGCCAAATCCCACCCTTTCTGCATCCGTCTACTGCCAAATCCCCCCCCCCCCCCTTTCTGCACCCATCTACTGCCAAATCCCACCCCTTTCTGTACCCGTCTACTGCAAAATCCCACCCTTTCTGCACCCGTCTACTGCCAAATCCAGCCCTTTCTGCACCCATCTACTGCCAAATCCCACCCTTTCTGCACCCATCTACTGCCAAATCCCACCCTTTCTGCATCCGTCTACTGCCAAATCCAGCCCTTTCTGCACCCGTCTACTGCCAATCCCACCCCTTTCTGCACCCGTTTACTGCCAAATCCCACCCCTTTCTGTACCCGTCTACTGCAAAATCCCACCCTTTCTGCACCCGTCTACTGCCAAATCCCAACCCTTTCTGCACCCGTCTTCTGCCAAATCCCACCCTTTCTGCACCCGTCTTCTGCCAAATCCCATCCCTTTCTGCACCCGTCTACTGCCAAATCCCACCCCATACTGTACCCGTCTACTGCCAAATCCCAACCCTTTCTTTACCCGTCTACTGCCAAATCCCACCCCTTACTGTACCCGTCTTCTACCAAATCCCAACCGTTTCTGTACCCGTCTACTGCCAAATCCCACCCCTTACTGTACCCGTCTACAAGCAAGGCAACCAATTTCTGTTTACAGAAGTCCTGTAAGTTCACGCCACACAAGTCATCTTACATCGCCCCAACTGTATGTATCTACCACGTAGTGTGCAGTCAACAGCAGCACTATAATAGGGCAGACTGTTATCGATTCACTCGTCACACCGGGAAGACGAAACTAAAAGCTTCATTCAAATGTTCTGCTAGTTCCCGGAAAAACCTAATCGTTGACAACAAGCTAGGCGATAGACAGTTGACACTTGTGTTCTCACTGCAGGGTTGAAGTGGACCTGTTCTCTACTGGGAATCGTCCAGCTGTCCAGCCCCTATATGGAGGACACGGAGAAAGACGGTGAGTTGTATCCCCTGTCTCAGTACCCAAATACCAAAGCAAAGTATACTATCGATACACAGTGTCTCAGTACCCAAATACCAAAGCCAAGTATACTATCGATACACAGTGTCTCAGCACCCAGATACCCAAGCCAGGTATACTTTTGATATACAATGTCTCAGTACCCAAATACCAAAGCCAGGTATACTATTGATATACATTGTCTCAGCACCCAGATACCCAAGCCAGGTATACCATTGATATACAATGTCTCAGTACCCAAATACCAAAGCCAGGTATACTATTGATATACATTGTCTCAGTACCCAAATACCAAAGCCAGGTATACTATTGATATACAGTGTCTCAGTACCCAAATCACTTATGCTATTGATATTCAGTGTCTCAGTACCCAGATACCAAAGCCAGGTATACTATTGATATACAATGTCTCTGTACCCAAATACCCAAATCAGGTATACTATTGATATTCAGTGTCTCAGTACCCAAATCACTTATACTATTGATATTCAGTGTCTTAGTACCCAGATACCCAAGCCAGGTATACTATTGATATAATATACCATTAATATTCAGCGTCTCAGTATCCAGATACCCAAATCAGGTATACTATTGATATTCAGTGTCTCAGTATCCAGATACCCAAATCAGGTATACTATTGATATTCAGTGTCTCAGTATCCAGATATACTACTGATGTACAGTATGTACTGAATCCTACCCACATTACACCAAACTGTCATTGGTTTAACCCCATGCTATAACGCTGTTTTTCTCTAAGGACTTATGTTCCCACTGGAGCTATTGTGTAATGTGTATGACCTGTATAGTAGCGTGTCATCATGCCTCAACACATACGGACAGGGACTGGGTTATACACAAACCGTCATGGTATGGCACGACTATTGCTGACGGCGGTGGAAAACAACATTCACTTAGATCGTTTGGGGAGTGATCTATCGTCGACGCAACACACCTTATATATTAAAGCCAGTTGACTATTTTCTTTACACTGATATAGCGATGGGGGAGTGAGGGTAGTTTAACGCCGCTTTGGACAGTATTTCAGTTCTATCACGTATGTCAGTTTTCTGTACGAGGGAAGCCGTGACACATGTCGTAGACGTTTATCATTTTGCTGATGTTCACGAGCACGGATATAGTGCTAGCCAGAGACCATATGCCAACAAACCTATATGCCATAGTCCCGCCTCCTCTACGTAGATGTAAGTATCCTCTACGTGGATGTAAGTGTCCTCTACGTAGATGTAAGTGTCCTCTACGTAGATGTAAGTGTCCTCTACGTAGATGTAAGTGTCCTCTACGTAGATGTAAGTGTCCTCTACGTAGATGTAAGTATCCCCTACGTAGATGTAAGTATCATCTACGTAGATGTAAGTATCCTCTACGTAGATGTAAGTGTCCTCTACGTAGATGTAAGTATCCCCTACGTAGATGTAAGTGTCCTCTACGTAGATGTAAGTGTCCTCTACGTAGATGTAGGTGTCCTCTACGTAGATGTAAGTGTCCTCTACGTAGATGTAAGTATCCCCTACGTAGATGTAAGTATCATCTACGTAGATGTAAGTATTCTCTACGTAGATGTAAGTATCCTCTACGTAGATATAAGTGTCCTCTACGTAGATGTAAGTATCCCCTACGTAGATGTAAGTGTCCTCTACGTAGATGTAAGTATCCTCTTGCGTAGATCGATGCTCATGATGTCAATCACCGGATTGTCGGGTCTAGATTCGATCATTTACAGACCGCCGTCATATAGCTGGAATATTGCTGAGTGCGGCGTTGAACAACAAACAAACAAACAAATGGTCGACATATCGCCTAGGACGGTGTGACGTCGCGGTCATGGCGGTCCAGACAAACGCTTTTGTTTATCTATTTAGGCCGGTACCCCAATGATAGACCGTTGCGTTTTGCTAGTATAGGGTAAGCTATATATAACCAATATAAGGCAAGCTAACCACACACCGTGTTCCCAGTTAGGATTAAGTAATAGCGGGCGGTGGGGTAGCCTTATAGTTAAAGCGTTAGCTCGTCACACCGAAGGCCCTTGTTCGATTCCCCACATGGGGAACCCATTTCTGATGTCCTTGATACTGCTGGAATATTGCTACAAGCAGCGTAAAACACCACTCCTTCACGCAAAAGCCTACTGATTTTTTTCAATCACCTGTTTCTCAGGTCCAGACTCGATTACTTACAGGCCTCTGTGATACTGATACATGGAGTGGTGCCTATCGTATCATAAAAGAGCACTCACACTCCCGGTTGAGTGTACATCCATTTATTTGTTAGGCTTGTTGGGTGTCATGATTGCGATTGATGCACATATTTGTATCCTTGTGGTTTTGTAATGTCAAATTGTTCACTATTTCTAGTGCTCCCCCATCCCGCGCCTTTATTTAGTAAAGAAATAATCGCTTTTGAACCATTTTCTGAGAAACCTTTGATTGCACTTTATGGACGTGATGCTTAATTTCAAGGTAATTGTAATCACTAACGACTTCAAGTTCATTTTTTAACGCTTATAAACCTATTCATTGGGATCACTATTAAGTAAGAGACTTCTTTCTATAGGCATTAAAACCTTTTGTAAATGTTTTCTTTATATTCCCGAGGATCGAACTCGCGACCTTCATATCTGTAGCCCAGTGAGTGTACCACGAGGCTACAGAGGCGTTCATAAGCCTCACTGGTTTTTAGAATGTCCTTTTCAAGATCCGTACGCCAGCAACAGATATTTTACTCGCGTTTCCTAAGGTTCATGGAAAGTATGTTCGAAACATAAAAATGTTGATAAATGTTGTTTTAAGTTTCTTTTTTCGGTTTATAAGTTTGGAAAAACACTTTCCCTCGGTTTTGGTAGACAGAGCATGCCCTGGGGGTCGGGAAAAACCGCGGGGGCTTCCCTCTCCCCAGGGCATGCTCTGTCTACCAAAACCTCGTATGCGTGTTTTCTCCAATACATAAACACTTCAGACTTACACCTTTAGAAGCCACAGACCCAAATATCACAATTTTACTCTTATTACTGTTGACTGATAATTTCCATTTAATGCAGTCATAATGCACAGCGTCAATAGGCTTTTGTGAACATCAGGACTCTCGCCGAAATATCAGCATCATCAGCTCAGAGTTGAAGTACAGAAATGTATTATCCTCGCCAGCGGGTAGACAGCAGCCCTTACACTGATTTTCATTGAGATGACTTTAGATCATTTAGATAAATTGAGAACAGTAAATTTTCCGCTTGTCGCACTCTGGCATCACTCGGAAAAGGATCTTTTATCTAACCGTTAACAATATCACATGATTTTATATTTAAACACGTGTTTAACTGTGTACAAATCCAACCGTTAATACCATTTTGAAGTAATTTCCCCCATAGCCCGAGTCTTTATAGATATCAAATACATTAGCTACACGTCCACAGAACTATAATTATATAACTACTATCATTTATAATGGACAATGTTAATTTATAATGTCAATATTTGTGTTCTTCAGATTCATATCATTCATGTCATGTAAGTAAAGTTATCTTATACAATACGTACGACATAGGCTCCACCTATAACTAAAGTCCAATGATGTGAGATACCGAATCAGCATACTAGTATTCTACTGGCGTCTCGATATTAGCTAAGAAATAGTCTTTCTCGGGTTGAAGGCGGTGTTCTTGTTCTCGATACTTCTTTTGTCTGGAGGCAAGCGTCCCCTTGAGAGAATCTGGTTGGTGGCCACTTCAGGCTAACTTTTGGTATGATTTTTTTATTTGGCATGACTCGTGTGCTTGTCCACAGTAACTGTTAATCCCCTGCAGTGTGGTGGCAACATCAGGATAAAGCCTTCACATTAGTTATCAAGTAGCTGCTTAGAACATCGGACCAGAACATGGTTATATTATGTGTCAGATTACCAGAAGCTTAAATATAGCCTTCTTTAATCTCTTTATGAATCAACAATCAGGGTATTTTAAGCTTCGGCTATTTGCCAACGAAACTGTCATGTACACGTCTTAGAATTAGCCTATAAAAAGCCTTCAATCTGGTGTAACAGATACATATTAATAATCTAAGCCACACACCTGTCATGTAAACAGGCCGGCTAATACTATAATGTTAATACGAGTATAACATACCAGTTGCATGGCGTCTCGCACAGACCAAACAGCATAATTTAATAATCCATTCAGCACCATCATTCTCTCATCTCTATCAGCCTCCACTCACCCCCTTTTCGTCCCTAGAGCCTTGGGGGTCCCTCAATACTCGATGGCTCTTTTAGAGAGTTATATATATATATTTAACCTTATACAAAATAAGTAAGAGCAAAAATGCGAGTTCCGTTGCGTTCGTTTTGGAATTAATCTTGCGATCACACATGCCTGCCAATGGGGATTACGTCACCATGAGGGTAATCTTAAAATAGTTAGTGAGTGAGTTGGGTTTAACGCCGCTTTTAACAGTATTCCAGTCATATCGCGGCGTGTCAGCTTAATGTGGGAGGAAAGCCCGAAGTGATGCAGGTTACCGCTTTGTTGAAACCCACGAGCACGGGTATGGTACTGACAAACCTAGAAACACAATCGGGGTGAACCGGGATTCGAACCCAAAATCATAGGTTTCTGGCGTGCCCAAGGGACACAACTCTGCTCAGCGAATCGCGGCGCCTCAGACGACTGGGCCACCCGTGCCCCCTAATCTTAAAATAAAACCTGCGTGTGTTTGTTGTTTAACGCCTCACTCAGCTAAAATTCATGAGCGTCGATCTACGCAGTTGGTATACGATGACGTACATCAACCAAGTCTTTTATAGAATGTATGTTCTCTCGGGGAAGGCGGTTTAGGCATTCACTCGCGACGACAAATTATCAGGGCCCCTTTCCCTTTTCGAGACGACTTGTTTATAATCAATGTGGGCGGTCGGGTAGCCCAGTGGTTAAAGCGTTCGCTCGTCACGCCGAAGACCCGGGTTTGATTCCCGACATTGGTACTCTGTGTGAAGCCCATTTCTGGTGTCCCCCACCGTGATACTGCTGGAATATTGCTAAAGGCGGCGTAAAAGCATACTCACTAACTCACTCGCTCAATGTAAGGCGGTGGGGTAGTGGTTAAAACGTTCGCTCGTGGCGCTGAGGCCCCGGGTTCGATTCTCCAAATTAGTACAATGTGTGAAGCCCATATCTGGTGTTCCCCGCCGTGATATTGCTGGATTATTGCTAAAAGCGGCGTAAAACCATACTCAATGTTAAAGGGTCATCGTATATCACTTTAAGTAAAGGGGCCCTGTGTATTGTAGACGCTTTCCCCACAAAATAAATTCCTTTATCATTTCGCTCGAAAACAAGATAGACTCATTGCATTGCATTGCATGGCCTTACCCATTAGACGAGCTTTCAAAAATGTTCACGGGTAATTACACAATTTCAACCACGCCCAAACTGACATGTGCACGTTGTTATGCATAGCCTCCCCTTTATGTAGATTTGAAGTGTCCTTATTCAGAAGCGCAACGGGATTTGTATGAAAGAGAAAATCCTTTATAATATCTGTATGACTGGCAGTAGACTGCTGTTGTTGATCCACGGCCATGTTAACACAGCGCGGTACAACACAAGTATTGCACTTCCTGGGCGTTATAGGTAGTCGTGATAGCAGCCCAGATTGTTGCCTTTAACAGACGGTTGGAAACTTGTGTGTGAAATGTGTGTTCGTGTGGTTAATCTGGGAACTGCTACGTAAGTCGCGGGCGCCCCAAGCACAGGTAAGCCACCTCGCCTTCTTGTTAAATTGTAGGTTAGGTCTCCTGGTGACATCTAGTTCTCTTTTCCTATTCAACTTCGGGGTGGGGTGAAATGGGGTTTAACGTCGCGTACATGATTATTGCACATATATAGTGACCCGCGTATATATATATATGTGTGTGTGTGTGTGTGTGTGTGTGTGTGTGTGTGTGTGTGTGTGTGTGTGCTTGTATTAGTTGTTGTTGTTGCATTAGGTGTTTAAGAGGTCGCCTTCTGCCTAGGCAATTTCGGCTGACCTGTCCCTCTTTGGGACTCCTGTGTGTGAGAAGGGTTCACATATCTATTGTGAGTTCGGTGTTCACATAATTTCTGTTTTTGCATTGATATGATTTCTATTTTCTTATATTGATATGATTTCATTTTTATCCTTGGCTGCTCTGTTTATATACGTTCGAGCAGCTGTCCATCTCTCAGAAATAGAGTTAGTTTGGCCTTCGCTATTGCATCTCTTGGCTTTAGGAGATCTATGACAGATAGCGGATCTAACTGCAATTCTTGTTTTAACCTAGCCCGGGCCAGGGCATGGTCTTGACATTCTAGTAACAGGTGGTCAATGGTTTCAGCCTGATTGCAAGATGAACAAACCTTGTCATAGTGCTTTTTGTGACCAAGTCTGAGGCGTGAGATAGCAGTTTCAATTTTCCTTTCATTTGAGTATGAGTTTGGCTTTTGTTGGACCTTGGGTTGAATTTTGTGTAGCCATCTGCCGATCTTACTTGCGTCCCATTGGGTTTGCCATCTTTTTGCTATGGAGGCTTTGATTTTGCTTTTTATCTCTAGTTTACTAAAGGGAATAGGCTGTATATCCGCTTTGTCTAGAGCTAGCTTCGCCAGTGAGTCTGCTTTTTCATTTCCATGAATATCTATGTGAGAGGGGATCCAACACAGCTCCACCTGTTGCCCTTGGTCCGATAGTTTTGTATATTCGTATAGAATATTGTTGACTGTGTTTGGCCTGGAGTTTGAGTTTCTTCCACTGATGGCCTGAAGTGCACTTAGCGAGTCTGATAGGACGACTGCCTTTGCTTCCGGGAGTTCCGGTATGAGTTTGAGTGCATGATGAATTGCCTCCAATTCAGCCGTGAATACTGACTGACCATCGGGCAAGCGAACTGAATGTGCTTGGGGTTTGGAGCTGTGGATATGGATCCCGTAACCAGCACTGTTGTTGATAGGATTCTTGGATCCATCAGTGTATATATGGGCCCAGCTGTCCCAGGTAGTTTGAATTTTAGTGATAGCTACTGAACGTAGTAGGGTTGGGTTTTCTCTTTTAGTGACTTCTGATGTTAAAGCAGTGTCAACTTTGGGAGTTTGTAAAGTCCAGGGAGGGTGTAACCCTTTGTAGTGACTTTCTGGAGGCTGAATGTCATCGCAATTGTGACTTCGAATGAGTTCACGTATTAATATCCCAGATGGCTTTAGTGAGGGATTTTTTCGAGCTAGGGCCTCATCTCGAGCGTTTTTGTCTTGCCATATCTTTTTAACCAAAGGGTTTGATGTTCGTCCCCAGAACGATAATATTGCCTGCTCTCGTCTTAGTTTCAATGGGAGTTCTCCCGTTTCTACTTGTAGTGCTTCTAGTGAGGTGCCTGTCGCTGCGCCTGTGGCCAGTATTAGGGCTTTGTATTGTATTCTGTCTAGTCGCCTCAAGACAGTATTTGATGCTGAGTGAAAAGCCTCACAACCATAGTCAATTTTTGATCTGATAAGAGCTTTGTAGAGGTCCAGCTGAGTGTCCCTCGATGTGCCCCAAGATGTGCCTGAAATTGCCCGTAATACGTTCAGGTCTTTTTGACATCTGTTTTCCACATATTCGATATGCTTGCGCCAAGTGAGGTGTTGATCAAGGATAACTCCAAGAAATATTGCAGATTTTTCGAATTTGATAGGTTTGCCTTTTATGGAGACACGGGGTATCATAGCATCTTTCCCCCGGCGTTTGAATAGAACTCCAACAGTTTTTTCACTTGAAAGGGTGAATCCCCATTTATTGCACCATTGATCTACTCCGTCCAGGGCTGACTGGAGTTTTTTTCTGATTTGTGAGATATCTCTGTGCTTTACCCATATTGCTCCGTCATCAGCGAACTTAGAAGTTTGGGTAGGAGAGTTGACATGGTCAAAAAGATCATTGATCATGATATTAAACAGGGTTGGGCTTATAATGCTGCCTTGTGGCGTGCCATTGTCCAGTGCCATAGGATCCGATCGATTGTTCCCTATTTTAACTGAAAGCGACCTGTCTTGCAGGAAGCTGTCTATGAAGTTTGCCATGTTCCCTTCAACTCCATTTTGTGATAGTTTTGAGAGGAGTCCGTCATGCCATACCATGTCGAAGGCTTTGCTGAAGTCCAGAAATACTGCGGCTAGGTATTGTCTGTTTAATTGGGCTTTTTTTATTTCATTTTCCAGTCTTAGAATATGATCTAGACACGAGTGTCCCTTCCTGAAGCCACTTTGGTCAGGTTTTATGTGGTTGCCAGTTTCAAGATGATGCATGAGCCTTTTTGTAACCATGGCTTCCATGGCTTTGCACATGTTTGAGGTGAGTGAGATCGGTCGATAAGAGTTTGGTAGGGCTTCGTCTTTCCCTTGCTTTAGCAGCGGGATAACCGCAGCATGTTTCCATGCTTTTGGGACTTCTCCTTTGGACCATATCGTGTTATACAACTCAGTGAGTAAGCCTTTGGTTTGATCAGGTAGGTTTTTCAATATCTCGTAGCTGGTTGTGTCAAGACCAGGTGCTGTGCCTTTTCTATGTTGTATCGCATCATCAAACTCTGTCACAGTAAATGGTATATTGTATACCAGATGCTTGCTTTGCGGCCGTTTTGAGATCTTAGGCATAAGCATTTTTGCCTGTTTGAATTCTTCGCTGCAATTTGTGTTGCTGCTGACAGATGAGAAGTGCTCAGCTAGAATGTTGGCCTTTTCTTTGACTGTATGGGCGTTGGCTAACTTGGGAATTTTTGTGGGTTTACGCTTACCCCTGATTGCGTGTATTTTGCTCCAGACTGTTTTAGCATTTGTTTTCTCATTAAGGGATTTGCAGAAGGTCTGCCATGACTCTTTTTTAGAATCGTCTATGAGTTGTCTTACTTTCGTCCTGGCTGCTCGGACTTGGGCAAAGGCTGATTTATCCCTTTTTGACTTATTTAGGGCTTTCTTTCTCACTCTCCTAGCTTTTGCTATTTCCCTGTTCCACCATGGTACCGGCGTTTTGCCAGTTTTGTGGTCTTTTTTTGGAATTGATTTTTCAGCTGCGGCAATAATTGCTGAGGTGAGATTTTGGCAAAAAAGATCAGGATCATCCGAGGCAATTTCTGAGGACTTGAATGATACACATTCCTTCCTGAATTTAGGCCAGTCAGCCTTTGCATAGTCCCATGTGGGCTGAGGATTGGGCTGTTCCTCTAATTGTGGTGGGCTACCTATGTAGGTGAGTATAGGAAGGTGATCGCTTCCCCAAGTGTCGTCATGGACTTGCCATTGGCAATGTGAGGCGAGGTTTTTGGTGGCAATTGTGAGATCAATTGAACTCCACGTGTTGTGGACTTGGTCATAACGCGTGTGACTGCCGTTGTTCAGAGTTATGAGATTGTCGTCCTCAACCCATTTCTCTACCATTTTGCCATATTTGCATGAATCATTCCTGTCTTCCCAAAGAGGGCTGTGGGCATTAAAGTCACCAAGGATTATCCCATTTTTGCCTACTATTTGAGCTAGTCTTGTTAGCTCTTCCATGTTCGTTTCATGGGTAACCCTGTGATATATGTTAGCTATGCGTAATTCGTTGCCATTTGCCAGTTTTAGGGAGATTACTTGGGTTTCAAGGTTCCCTACATTTGCTTCAATTTTTTTGGAGGTACAGCTGTCGTGGACAAGGGTGATTAGTCCTCCTCCCTTATTGCCTGGCATAAGTCTTTTTCTGTCTTTTCTATATTGGGTATACCCAGGTAGTGTGAATTTGGCTTTTTCACTGAGTTTAGTCTCCTGTATTAGAATGACATGAGGCTTGATCACCTTTTTTTTGACGAGTGCAGTCAGTTCATTGCCGTGGCTCTTAAGGCCATTTGCGTTCCACTGTAGTAAAAGCAAGTCCATGATAATTTATAGATGAGCGCTTATTGAGTTTTAGGGCATACCCTATTTAGGAACTGTTTCTTTGTTCCTTTGTATTTCATTATTTTGGAAGCCAGTTTGAGGATGCAGGTGGCTTTGGCTTTGACACTCATTTTTCTGCTTGTAATTTGGATCAATGCCGTGGCAATGAACTCTACAACTTTGTTTGTGTTCTGAGCCTTTTGTGTACCATGAGCTGGTGTTTTCTTTGCCTGACTGATTCGTTTGCTGTGTTCCTCAGTTTGAGGATTAGAAGGCATGGGGTTTGATTGGGAAGCTTGGGTCTTTTTTCCCTTGCGTTTTGCAGTGGCTTTGTGCCTGTGAGTAGGCGGATCAGTGCTCACAGTTTCGATTGTTTGCTCAGTGCTCACAGATTCCATTGTTTGCTCAGTAGAGTGATCAGTAGTCGCTTGGGTTTTTTCGACCTCAGTGGGTTGAATAGATTTGGATTCAGATTGCTGAGTAGGTATTTTATTTATACGTTTGCTGATGAGCAAGCGTTTAGGACATTTCGGCGCCAAGGATGAGTGACCCTCTTTCCTGCAGTTTGTGCACCATGTGTTGCAGTTTTCTTTGCAAGAAACTCGGGAACAGTTTTTGCACTTGGGTGGCTGGTTACATGATGTTTTTGTATGTCCATAGAGCATACAGTTTGTGCACTGGGTTGGCCTTTTCCTGTATGGCATGGTTTCTATGTCCTTGCCACCTAGATTAAGGTGGCCGGGGACTGACTGTCCAAGTAATGTGAGTATTACTACTCGTGTGTTGTTTGTGCCCATTGATTTGATCCTGAATGCCGACAGGATTGTAGGTTGAGTGACTTTCTTTTGGGCTTGACAGACAATTTGATAAAGCTCGTCGTCATTAATTTTTTTGTCTAGATGTACCGCACATCTGACATTGCTAAGCCACTTTGGGGTATCCCATTTTAGTTTGATCCCGTTTATGCTTTTGGGCATATCAATTGACTCTGTGAGGTTGTCCCCGACAACAACATACCCTCTTCCACACTTATTTATTCGAATAATATTTTTGTGCTTCAGCTCTTTGGCAATATCTTGAGCTGTTAGGATCTTATTAAGATCTTGGGAGAAGTCTGCGCTAAAGACTACTTTTTCCCATTTGGTTTGTGGTCTTCTATTTTGTTGTGTCTTTGATTCTGATGAGACCATTTTTTGTCGTTTCTGTACCATTTTAGCCTTAGGTGGGCTAGATTGAGGCTGTTTGCGTTTAAGCATGCCTTGAGCCCATAGGGCACTATAATCAATATTTTCTTTGTTTTTAGTTCCTGAGAACGTGAATCTATCCTGAAAACGGTCAGGGACATTTAGCGCGGCTTGACTATAAGTCAAGTTGGCTGTTTTTTTGGCAGTTTTTCTCGTGACCAGAGTGAAGGGATTCCCTTCATTTGGGTTGGGCTGACCCTTTCGAGAACTGGGCTGGTTCTCTTGAGAGTTGGGCGAACTCTCAACAATTGTAATTTCTGGACATAAGTCCGCCATCTCCATTTCCAAGTTCATATTTGTCAGTCCCAGGGGCCTGGGTGATTGACAGCCGTGCAGTTTAAGCTGTATTAGTTCGGACTAAGGACGATTTAATAGTGCTATCCCACTGAGATACCATGCCGCAGTGTAACATGAGTACCCCACTCAGACACAGTATACTGACTCCAAGGTTATATCCCATTAGTTAGACGTCCCAATTGTTAGACATTTTCATTTAGGCAAATGTGTAATGGATCAGTCCTAATTAGATAAAAGTACTGAGTAGGGATAGGGGATTCACAGTTTAGTGAGTATATATGTTACAATTTCGTTTAATCAACCTAAATTACCTTACTCTCAGCACAGGTTCAATAGGCATGAGATTAACTATGTAAACTATGGAGTAGCTTAATTGTCTTACTGTATGATCAGTTGAAGGAGTTGTGTTTAGATTATCTACTCATCAAACAAATAAAATGATCTTGGGGTACGTATCATTATCAGTATCGATATGGCTGGTTTAAGGAAAATAGAGTGCATCACCTCTCGGCGTGGAAGTAAGCAGTTGATATTAGATGGATATATTTACAACAGAAACCGCGAGAGGCAAACCTGCACACATCGGAGATGTGTCGTCAAGACGTGCAATGGGAAATGTACGACTGTCGGTGACTTTCTTCGCAATCAGTCGGAACATAACCATCCGCCTGAAGATGAAACCAGAGTGAACTTTGTCAGCAATCTTCGTAAAAGAGAGTATTTAGATGCTTGTGGACACTCGCTTCGTCTGGGATAAATAAACTGTAAAAGTTATTAAATGTAAAGTGTACATTACCAAAAA
Source organism: Haliotis rufescens (assembly GCF_023055435.1). Classification (NCBI taxonomy): domain Eukaryota; kingdom Metazoa; phylum Mollusca; class Gastropoda; order Lepetellida; family Haliotidae; genus Haliotis; species Haliotis rufescens. The sequence goes on along the minus strand of NW_025963779.1, from coordinate 76,281,146 downwards.
CTGTCAAAAAGTGTTGTTACAAACTGTATAAAATTTATCAAATGTAAAGTGTCATTAAATGTTAAGTATAATAGTAAAGTATCTATTTAAAGCTTTGTTTGTCAGATCTTATCTGGACTAATCCATTTTAAAGTCTGAGGTAACAAGCATAAGGATTAGTGTGCACTCAGCCGTTTAAAGTGTTGTTATAAGCTGTCTAACTATTGGGATGTCTAACTAATGGGAGGACACCGACTCCAAGCCAATCAGTCTTGTTTTAGCCCCTTAATGCCGAGCGCCAGTCAGGGTAACAACAAGTACCACCTTTTAACGCGTCCGCCCGGAGAGCCAAAGGTCGGTGGCACAGATCACCGGGCGGACGCTCTACCACTAATCCACGGAGGCGGTCTTCTTCAGCTTCGTGTAAACGGGATTGTAATTAACAAAAATATTATTACCTTAGAAGAAATCGGTTAAATGTTGCCATCTAAGCGCAGTAATACACATTACAGAAAGCTACGCGCAGTTTGGCCCATTGCCACGTGACCCTTTCAGACAACGCCAACTTCGATTCGAATTATAAGTGAGTGAGTATGGTTTTTCGCCGCTTTGCCAATGTTCCAGCAAAATCACAACGGGGGATACCAGAATGGGCTTCACACATAGCCATGTGGGGAATCGAACCTGGGCCTTCGCTGTGACGACCGAACGCTTTAACCACTAGGCTGCCTCGCCGCTTTTGAAGTCGGGTAGCCTAGTGGTTAATGCGTTCGCTCGTCACGCTGAAGATCCGGGTTCGATTCCCGACATGGGTACAATGTGTGAAGCCCATTTCTGGTGTCCACCACCGTGATATTGCAGGACTATTGCTAAAAGCGGCGTAAAACCATACTCACTCACTCTTAAGCATGACGAGTGTGAGGGGCCCAGTCAGGGTAAAAATGACGAAGGCTTATGGTTTATTACCTAATCGGGTTTTTTGTTGATAATTATCTGAGTAATGCACTTAGGACCATATAAAACCAGGAAGTGGACGTTGGGGAAGGCGTGCTCTCAGTTCTAAATGCGCCTGGGGGTTGCCGAGAAACACATAGTCACATGACGACTATCAGTAAAAATAGAGTCAAACTTATTACACAAGAATCCTTTTCATGTCGGCTTGACCCGTTTGGCTCTTCAGTTGTTGGCAATCACTTCATGGAAGTAGTTGAACTTTCGAAAGACAATGGCATGGGATGTACATTGGCCACATGCTAATCTAAGTGCCATGATTATTACATCACAATCGTCCGGCCAGCAGGGGCATACTTGATCACTATCGAGTGCTGCACAATGGCTACACTTTCTCTGTTCATGTTCTGTATTTATATAAACCACGTAAAATACTTTATACTCGAGTCTCAGCTTGTTAGGTTTTTCAGCATGTCGTAAGTTTCACCATTTGCATACGTCTAACACTTCGGGCCCATCACTTCGGGCTTTCCTCCCACATTAAACTGACACGCTGTGATATAACTGTAGTGCTGTTCAAAGCGACGTTAAACCAACTCACTCACTCATTCTGATTTTCGGCTTCATACGTGCGATCAACCACGAGCTGGACTTTCCACTTCCGGGTTAGATCGTTCGGTAACCTGTCTCTGTACTGTTATATAAGGAGTGCCTCTTGTTTTCGAAATGAGTTATTTATAGTTTCCTTGTCAACATCCCGTTTGACAACATATCCACTACAATTAAGGCGTTGATGTATAATATATTGGTGGCACGTCAGAAGGCCGATGATGGCATGGGGAGGCTAATGGGCTGATTATAAATTGTATTGGGTTTAACGCCACTTTTGAACAGTATCGCAGTTATATCACGGCGTGTCAGCTTAATGTGGGAGGAAAGCCCGAAGTAATGCAGGTCTCAGACGTTTACCACTTCGGTGAAACCCACGAGCACGGGTATGGTGGTGACAAACCTAGAAACATAATCGGGGCGAACCGGGATTCTTAAGGAGGATGAACTCTGTGCTATCGGACCGCCTCCGTGGTCTAGTGGTAGAGCGTCCGCCTGGAGAGCGGATGGTCCGGGGTTCGATCCCCGGTCGCGTCATACCAAAAGACGTTTAAAGATGGTACTTGTTGTTACCCTGTCTGGCGCTCGGCATTAAGGGGCTAAAACAAGGACTGGTCGGCTCGGAGTCAGTATACCGTGTCTGAGTGGGGTATTCATGTTAAACTGCGGCATGGTATCTCAGTGAGCTAGCACTATAAATCGGCATCAGTCCGGGCTAGTAAAAGCAGCCACAAACACACACCCACACACGTGCATGCACGTCGCTATATAAGTGCAATAATCTTGGACGCGACGTTAAACCCCATTTCACCTCACCTCACCTCCGTGCTAAGGGAAGACATGTGCTGTGTGTAATTCACGTCATTGGGGCTAGCATGGCTGTGGAAATGGGCATCGGACTTTGATTTATCATCATCATCATGTTTTGAATAAACATGTTTTAATCGGGGCGAACCGAGATTCGAACCCACAATCATAGCTTTCTGGGGAGCCTGTTACGACGTAAATTGTAATAAAAAGGTAAATTGTAATACTTGCAGCAAATTGTAATAATTTTGACGTAAATTGTAATAACAACGTAAATTGTAATAATATTTGACGTAAATTGTAATACGCAAATTGTAATAAAAATTGACGTTAATTGTAATAATCTCTACTTGCCGAAAAATGTAATAAATTCTTACGTAAATTGTAATAACCTTACTACCGTAGTGTCCAAGACGCCAATTGACTAGAAATGATCTTTTTCAGTTGAGCTTGCGTTTCACATGTACAATTCGAGAAATACTGTGTATAATGACAAACGTACAAAACTGTTAAGTTAGGGATGGTTGGTATAGGCTTTATCGTACAATCGTCATTAAAGGGTGGTGTCAACATCGATAAATTTAAATGACTGAAAGATCCATCCTCGGGTTCAAAATGATGGGTTACACAACCGTATATTCGACAAATAACTTAATTGTGACATATTGTTCAAAACTCTTATAAGGCTATTCAAGATGTTTTTTGCATTACTTGCGTCAACAGTACGTCGACCAGTTCGACACGACTGAACGAGTGATGACGAAGGGTACAAACACAGGCTGGTCAACCAGTGTGTCGATTTTCAGTGGAAACGCTTTTCGGGTTGATAAGGAGTACATGATCCTTTTCTTGAAACAAACGAGGGAATTTAATCATATTTATACAATTTATTTTACTTTGACGAAGAATTCAAATACAACAAATGAGTTGACAGATCCGTCCATACACAAATAACATCCGGTATCTTCGTAACTCTTGTACAGTTTCAAAGAGTATACGAATTACCATAAATTTCTTGCAATCAATTGCTGAAATATATCTGCTTGTATCCAAATAGAAAGGAATTGAAAATTTATAATGAAAATATGTTTGTCACTAAAGTAAATTTTCTCTTTGACCTTGAAACGTACTTGAAGATCATTAAACTCGACAATCGTTGGTGGATTGCGCCAAGAAACCTTGATACGAAATATATACGTACAATAATCCCCTGAAAACATGATCCCTCTGAAAGATTAAGAGGATTCAAGTAATTTGGGCATCATCAAACTCTGTCACAGTAAATGGTATATTGTATACCAGATGCTTGCTTTGCGGCCGTTTTGAGATCTTAGGCATAAGCATTTTTGCCTGTTTGAATTCTTCGCTGCAATTTGTGTTGCTGCTGACAGATGAGAAGTGCTCAGCTAGAATGTTGGCCTTTTCTTTGACTGTATGGGCGTTGGCTAACTTGGGAATTTTTGTGGGTTTACGCTTACCCCTGATTGCGTGTATTTTGCTCCAGACTGTTTTAGCATTTGTTTTCTCATTAAGGGATTTGCAGAAGGTCTGCCATGACTCTTTTTTAGAATCGTCTATGAGTTGTCTTACTTTCGTCCTGGCTGCTCGGACTTGGGCAAAGGCTGATTTATCCCTTTTTGACTTATTTAGGGCTTTCTTTCTCACTCTCCTAGCTTTTGCTATTTCCCTGTTCCACCATGGTACCGGCGTTTTGCCAGTTTTGTGGTCTTTTTTTGGAATTGATTTTTCAGCTGCGGCAATAATTGCTGAGGTGAGATTTTGGCAAAAAAGATCAGGATCATCCGAGGCAATTTCTGAGGACTTGAATGATACACATTCCTTCCTGAATTTAGGCCAGTCAGCCTTTGCATAGTCCCATGTGGGCTGAGGATTGGGCTGTTCCTCTAATTGTGGTGGGCTACCTATGTAGGTGAGTATAGGAAGGTGATCGCTTCCCCAAGTGTCGTCATGGACTTGCCATTGGCAATGTGAGGCGAGGTTTTTGGTGGCAATTGTGAGATCAATTGAACTCCACGTGTTGTGGACTTGGTCATAACGCGTGTGACTGCCGTTGTTCAGAGTTATGAGATTGTCGTCCTCAACCCATTTCTCTACCATTTTGCCATATTTGCATGAATCATTCCTGTCTTCCCAAAGAGGGCTGTGGGCATTAAAGTCACCAAGGATTATCCCATTTTTGCCTACTATTTGAGCTAGTCTTGTTAGCTCTTCCATGTTCGTTTCATGGGTAACCCTGTGATATATGTTAGCTATGCGTAATTCGTTGCCATTTGCCAGTTTTAGGGAGATTACTTGGGTTTCAAGGTTCCCTACATTTGCTTCAATTTTTTTGGAGGTACAGCTGTCGTGGACAAGGGTGATTAGTCCTCCTCCCTTATTGCCTGGCATAAGTCTTTTTCTGTCTTTTCTATATTGGGTATACCCAGGTAGTGTGAATTTGGCTTTTTCACTGAGTTTAGTCTCCTGTATTAGAATGACATGAGGCTTGATCACCTTTTTTTTGACGAGTGCAGTCAGTTCATTGCCGTGGCTCTTAAGGCCATTTGCGTTCCACTGTAGTAAAAGCAAGTCCATGATAATTTATAGATGAGCGCTTATTGAGTTTTAGGGCATACCCTATTTAGGAACTGTTTCTTTGTTCCTTTGTATTTCATTATTTTGGAAGCCAGTTTGAGGATGCAGGTGGCTTTGGCTTTGACACTCATTTTTCTGCTTGTAATTTGGATCAATGCCGTGGCAATGAACTCTACAACTTTGTTTGTGTTCTGAGCCTTTTGTGTACCATGAGCTGGTGTTTTCTTTGCCTGACTGATTCGTTTGCTGTGTTCCTCAGTTTGAGGATTAGAAGGCATGGGGTTTGATTGGGAAGCTTGGGTCTTTTTTCCCTTGCGTTTTGCAGTGGCTTTGTGCCTGTGAGTAGGCGGATCAGTGCTCACAGTTTCGATTGTTTGCTCAGTGCTCACAGATTCCATTGTTTGCTCAGTAGAGTGATCAGTAGTCGCTTGGGTTTTTTCGACCTCAGTGGGTTGAATAGATTTGGATTCAGATTGCTGAGTAGGTATTTTATTTATACGTTTGCTGATGAGCAAGCGTTTAGGACATTTCGGCGCCAAGGATGAGTGACCCTCTTTCCTGCAGTTTGTGCACCATGTGTTGCAGTTTTCTTTGCAAGAAACTCGGGAACAGTTTTTGCACTTGGGTGGCTGGTTACATGATGTTTTTGTATGTCCATAGAGCATACAGTTTGTGCACTGGGTTGGCCTTTTCCTGTATGGCATGGTTTCTATGTCCTTGCCACCTAGATTAAGGTGGCCGGGGACTGACTGTCCAAGTAATGTGAGTATTACTACTCGTGTGTTGTTTGTGCCCATTGATTTGATCCTGAATGCCGACAGGATTGTAGGTTGAGTGACTTTCTTTTGGGCTTGACAGACAATTTGATAAAGCTCGTCGTCATTAATTTTTTTGTCTAGATGTACCGCACATCTGACATTGCTAAGCCACTTTGGGGTATCCCATTTTAGTTTGATCCCGTTTATGCTTTTGGGCATATCAATTGACTCTGTGAGGTTGTCCCCGACAACAACATACCCTCTTCCACACTTATTTATTCGAATAATATTTTTGTGCTTCAGCTCTTTGGCAATATCTTGAGCTGTTAGGATCTTATTAAGATCTTGGGAGAAGTCTGCGCTAAAGACTACTTTTTCCCATTTGGTTTGTGGTCTTCTATTTTGTTGTGTCTTTGATTCTGATGAGACCATTTTTTGTCGTTTCTGTACCATTTTAGCCTTAGGTGGGCTAGATTGAGGCTGTTTGCGTTTAAGCATGCCTTGAGCCCATAGGGCACTATAATCAATATTTTCTTTGTTTTTAGTTCCTGAGAACGTGAATCTATCCTGAAAACGGTCAGGGACATTTAGCGCGGCTTGACTATAAGTCAAGTTGGCTGTTTTTTTGGCAGTTTTTCTCGTGACCAGAGTGAAGGGATTCCCTTCATTTGGGTTGGGCTGACCCTTTCGAGAACTGGGCTGGTTCTCTTGAGAGTTGGGCGAACTCTCAACAATTGTAATTTCTGGACATAAGTCCGCCATCTCCATTTCCAAGTTCATATTTGTCAGTCCCAGGGGCCTGGGTGATTGACAGCCGTGCAGTTTAAGCTGTATTAGTTCGGACTAAGGACGATTTAATAGTGCTATCCCACTGAGATACCATGCCGCAGTGTAACATGAGTACCCCACTCAGACACAGTATACTGACTCCAAGGTTATATCCCATTAGTTAGACGTCCCAATTGTTAGACATTTTCATTTAGGCAAATGTGTAATGGATCAGTCCTAATTAGATAAAAGTACTGAGTAGGGATAGGGGATTCACAGTTTAGTGAGTATATATGTTACAATTTCGTTTAATCAACCTAAATTACCTTACTCTCAGCACAGGTTCAATAGGCATGAGATTAACTATGTAAACTATGGAGTAGCTTAATTGTCTTACTGTATGATCAGTTGAAGGAGTTGTGTTTAGATTATCTACTCATCAAACAAATAAAATGATCTTGGGGTACGTATCATTATCAGTATCGATATGGCTGGTTTAAGGAAAATAGAGTGCATCACCTCTCGGCGTGGAAGTAAGCAGTTGATATTAGATGGATATATTTACAACAGAAACCGCGAGAGGCAAACCTGCACACATCGGAGATGTGTCGTCAAGACGTGCAATGGGAAATGTACGACTGTCGGTGACTTTCTTCGCAATCAGTCGGAACATAACCATCCGCCTGAAGATGAAACCAGAGTGAACTTTGTCAGCAATCTTCGTAAAAGAGAGTATTTAGATGCTTGTGGACACTCGCTTCGTCTGGGATAAATAAACTGTAAAAGTTATTAAATGTAAAGTGTACATTACCAAAAACTGTCAAAAAGTGTTGTTACAAACTGTATAAAATTTATCAAATGTAAAGTGTCATTAAATGTTAAGTATAATAGTAAAGTATCTATTTAAAGCTTTGTTTGTCAGATCTTATCTGGACTAATCCATTTTAAAGTCTGAGGTAACAAGCATAAGGATTAGTGTGCACTCAGCCGTTTAAAGTGTTGTTATAAGCTGTCTAACTATTGGGATGTCTAACTAATGGGAGGACACCGACTCCAAGCCAATCAGTCTTGTTTTAGCCCCTTAATGCCGAGCGCCAGTCAGGGTAACAACAAGTACCACCTTTTAACGCGTCCGCCCGGAGAGCCAAAGGTCGGTGGCACAGATCACCGGGCGGACGCTCTACCACTAATCCACGGAGGCGGTCTTCTTCAGCTTCGTGTAAACGGGATTGTAATTAACAAAAATATTATTACCTTAGAAGAAATCGGTTAAATGTTGCCATCTAAGCGCAGTAATACACATTACAGAAAGCTACGCGCAGTTTGGCCCATTGCCACGTGACCCTTTCAGACAACGCCAACTTCGATTCGAATTATAAGTGAGTGAGTATGGTTTTTCGCCGCTTTGCCAATGTTCCAGCAAAATCACAACGGGGGATACCAGAATGGGCTTCACACATAGCCATGTGGGGAATCGAACCTGGGCCTTCGCTGTGACGACCGAACGCTTTAACCACTAGGCTGCCTCGCCGCTTTTGAAGTCGGGTAGCCTAGTGGTTAATGCGTTCGCTCGTCACGCTGAAGATCCGGGTTCGATTCCCGACATGGGTACAATGTGTGAAGCCCATTTCTGGTGTCCACCACCGTGATATTGCAGGACTATTGCTAAAAGCGGCGTAAAACCATACTCACTCACTCTTAAGCATGACGAGTGTGAGGGGCCCAGTCAGGGTAAAAATGACGAAGGCTTATGGTTTATTACCTAATCGGGTTTTTTGTTGATAATTATCTGAGTAATGCACTTAGGACCATATAAAACCAGGAAGTGGACGTTGGGGAAGGCGTGCTCTCAGTTCTAAATGCGCCTGGGGGTTGCCGAGAAACACATAGTCACATGACGACTATCAGTAAAAATAGAGTCAAACTTATTACACAAGAATCCTTTTCATGTCGGCTTGACCCGTTTGGCTCTTCAGTTGTTGGCAATCACTTCATGGAAGTAGTTGAACTTTCGAAAGACAATGGCATGGGATGTACATTGGCCACATGCTAATCTAAGTGCCATGATTATTACATCACAATCGTCCGGCCAGCAGGGGCATACTTGATCACTATCGAGTGCTGCACAATGGCTACACTTTCTCTGTTCATGTTCTGTATTTATATAAACCACGTAAAATACTTTATACTCGAGTCTCAGCTTGTTAGGTTTTTCAGCATGTCGTAAGTTTCACCATTTGCATACGTCTAACACTTCGGGCCCATCACTTCGGGCTTTCCTCCCACATTAAACTGACACGCTGTGATATAACTGTAGTGCTGTTCAAAGCGACGTTAAACCAACTCACTCACTCATTCTGATTTTCGGCTTCATACGTGCGATCAACCACGAGCTGGACTTTCCACTTCCGGGTTAGATCGTTCGGTAACCTGTCTCTGTACTGTTATATAAGGAGTGCCTCTTGTTTTCGAAATGAGTTATTTATAGTTTCCTTGTCAACATCCCGTTTGACAACATATCCACTACAATTAAGGCGTTGATGTATAATATATTGGTGGCACGTCAGAAGGCCGATGATGGCATGGGGAGGCTAATGGGCTGATTATAAATTGTATTGGGTTTAACGCCACTTTTGAACAGTATCGCAGTTATATCACGGCGTGTCAGCTTAATGTGGGAGGAAAGCCCGAAGTAATGCAGGTCTCAGACGTTTACCACTTCGGTGAAACCCACGAGCACGGGTATGGTGGTGACAAACCTAGAAACATAATCGGGGCGAACCGGGATTCTTAAGGAGGATGAACTCTGTGCTATCGGACCGCCTCCGTGGTCTAGTGGTAGAGCGTCCGCCTGGAGAGCGGATGGTCCGGGGTTCGATCCCCGGTCGCGTCATACCAAAAGACGTTTAAAGATGGTACTTGTTGTTACCCTGTCTGGCGCTCGGCATTAAGGGGCTAAAACAAGGACTGGTCGGCTCGGAGTCAGTATACCGTGTCTGAGTGGGGTATTCATGTTAAACTGCGGCATGGTATCTCAGTGAGCTAGCACTATAAATCGGCATCAGTCCGGGCTAGTAAAAGCAGCCACAAACACACACCCACACACGTGCATGCACGTCGCTATATAAGTGCAATAATCTTGGACGCGACGTTAAACCCCATTTCACCTCACCTCACCTCCGTGCTAAGGGAAGACATGTGCTGTGTGTAATTCACGTCATTGGGGCTAGCATGGCTGTGGAAATGGGCATCGGACTTTGATTTATCATCATCATCATGTTTTGAATAAACATGTTTTAATCGGGGCGAACCGAGATTCGAACCCACAATCATAGCTTTCTGGGGAGCCTGTTACGACGTAAATTGTAATAAAAAGGTAAATTGTAATACTTGCAGCAAATTGTAATAATTTTGACGTAAATTGTAATAACAACGTAAATTGTAATAATATTTGACGTAAATTGTAATACGCAAATTGTAATAAAAATTGACGTTAATTGTAATAATCTCTACTTGCCGAAAAATGTAATAAATTCTTACGTAAATTGTAATAACCTTACTACCGTAGTGTCCAAGACGCCAATTGACTAGAAATGATCTTTTTCAGTTGAGCTTGCGTTTCACATGTACAATTCGAGAAATACTGTGTATAATGACAAACGTACAAAACTGTTAAGTTAGGGATGGTTGGTATAGGCTTTATCGTACAATCGTCATTAAAGGGTGGTGTCAACATCGATAAATTTAAATGACTGAAAGATCCATCCTCGGGTTCAAAATGATGGGTTACACAACCGTATATTCGACAAATAACTTAATTGTGACATATTGTTCAAAACTCTTATAAGGCTATTCAAGATGTTTTTTGCATTACTTGCGTCAACAGTACGTCGACCAGTTCGACACGACTGAACGAGTGATGACGAAGGGTACAAACACAGGCTGGTCAACCAGTGTGTCGATTTTCAGTGGAAACGCTTTTCGGGTTGATAAGGAGTACATGATCCTTTTCTTGAAACAAACGAGGGAATTTAATCATATTTATACAATTTATTTTACTTTGACGAAGAATTCAAATACAACAAATGAGTTGACAGATCCGTCCATACACAAATAACATCCGGTATCTTCGTAACTCTTGTACAGTTTCAAAGAGTATACGAATTACCATAAATTTCTTGCAATCAATTGCTGAAATATATCTGCTTGTATCCAAATAGAAAGGAATTGAAAATTTATAATGAAAATATGTTTGTCACTAAAGTAAATTTTCTCTTTGACCTTGAAACGTACTTGAAGATCATTAAACTCGACAATCGTTGGTGGATTGCGCCAAGAAACCTTGATACGAAATATATACGTACAATAATCCCCTGAAAACATGATCCCTCTGAAAGATTAAGAGGATTCAAGTAATTTGGGCTAACATCAAGCACTGTAATAACATACTCTCTTAAAATTCCAATGAAATGACTGGTGACTTACGAAAAGGTCAAATTATATTTTGCTCCGATATTTTTTTACCTAGTTCTAATTGCCTACCCTTATCACTTTTTTTCTGAAATTGAGTTAAAACTTCTAAATTTGAGACTGCAATATATGTCTTCAGAGGGTATTTCATACACTATGTAACAACTGTTTTACCCCATTTCAAATTTGGTTTCATGCTGAATCGCTCTTTTCAACTACTGCTAACACACTTTAAATGCAAGGAGAGCATCCAAAACATATATTTTTATATATAAATACATTGTGTTGATAACCACGTACTAAACCTACAAAAATAACACTCAAGTGAGTTTCTATATATATATATATACAACAATGTTCGATATATATATGTACTTCAACTGTTCGGCGTACAGTAAAACATATATATATATATATATATATATATATATATATATATATATATATATATATATATATATCGAGCTATATTCATACCGAAAAATTATATATATCGAGCTATATTCGTACCGAAAAATTATATATATATCCTTTATGAGAGTTTCAAGTTCCTTTAGAACCATATATATATATATATATATATATATATATATATCGAGCTATATTCATACCGAAAAATTATATATATCGAGCTATATTCGTACTGTTCGGCGTACAGTAAAACATATATATATATATTTATATATATATATATATATATTCATATATATATCGAGCTATATTCATACCGAAAAATTATATATATCGAGCTATATTCGTACCGAAAAATTATATATATATCCTTTATGAGAGTTTCAAGTTCCTTTAGAACCATATATATATATATATATATATATATATATCGAGCTATATTCATACCGAAAAATTATATATATCGAGCTATATTCGTACCGAAAAATTATATATATATCCTTTATGAGAGTTTCAAGTTCCTTTAGAACCATAACCAAATCCGTAAAAATCAAAAGACCTCGAATATATTGTCCGTTAGAAAATTTACCGACTGTTATCAGTGTCCGAAGGCTAATAATGACGTATGGGAAAGGTAGTGGACTTGCATTAGAGCTGAAGAAAGTTATTTGCCACCAGAAGTGGATCAATGCCTGGTTGTACCTTGAGTACAGTGGTTTTGGCTGGTACATAGTGAAAGACATTTATTGGAAGTGATGTGATGTTTGTGGCATGCTATCATCTACGTAGAAGATACTACCATCTGCGTAGAAAATACTATCATCTACGTAGAAGATACTTTCATCTACGTATATGATAGTATCTTCTACGTAGATGATAGTATGCCATCTAGATACTATCGTCCACTTACATACTTTCATCTACGTACATGATACTGTCATCTAGTGTATGTAGAAGTGCAGTCATATAAGTGATACCAATGACAGAGAGCTCACATTTGCTGTCATTACATACACACCTACATGCGCGCGCGCACGCACGCACGCACGCACACACACACACACACACACACACACACACACACACACACACACACACACACACACACATACATACATACATACATACATATAGTGTTTGTGGGGAGGTGTTTTTGTATGGGTATGTCGTGTGTGCAACACGTGATGGGGTCTGTATCTGTGTGTGTGTGTGTGTTTGTGTGTGTGCGCGCGCGCGTGTATGTGCGAATGTATGTGTGTATGTGCGCACACACACACACACACACACACACACACACACACACACACACACACACACACACACACACACACACACATACATACATACATACATACATACATACATACATACATATAGTGTTTGTGGGGAGGTGTTTTTGTATGGGTATGTCGTGTGTGCAACACGTGATGGGGTCTGTATCTGTGTGTGTGTGTGTGTTTGTGTGTGTGCGCGCGCGCGTGTATGTGCGAATGTATGTGTGTATGTGCGTGCGTGCGTGCGTGTGTGTGTGTGTGTGTGTGTGTGTTTGTGTATGTTTGTGTGTGTGTCTATGCTGATGAGGCCCAAGTATCGCAGCAACAGTATGATTTGGTTTCTTAGATAGTAACTAGTCTTTTTATAAGAATTTTAACAAAGTATGTTGTAATTTCATTACAGTGCTTGTTGTTTGTTGGAATTACTTTAATCCTCTTAAACCCCCAGAGAAGATTATCCTCTGAGCTAATTTTTGTCCGTATATATGTCACAAATTAGTGATAACTTATGAAAAACGTAATTATCTGTTTCGAAAATTATGTACCGTATTATACATGAGGTACCTAATTTGGTATTAAGATTGCTTGGCGCAATCCACCAACGATTGCCGAGTTTAATGATCTTAGAATACTCTTCGTATAAGGTCAAAGAGAATATTTACGTTAGTGACAAAACCCTTTTCATTATAGTTTTCATCCTTTCAATTTTGATCAAAACAGATATATTTCAGCAATAATTGATTGCAACAAATTTATTATACATTCTGATGCTCTTTGAAACTCAACAAGACATGCCCGAAGATAACGGATATTATTTGTGTAAGCTTTGAATTATGATTTCGTGCCGTTAATATGATGGATTCTGTTTTTTGTTGTTGGGGAAAGGAGTTATTATCCCAGCAAAACTTGTCAGTAAGTTGTTGTTAGTTCTTCATGATATATGAAAGGAATCCAGACAGTTACATTTATTCATTTATTTAATTAAATATACTTCTTCCTATGAAAGGAAATATTTTATGTTATATTAATGATCCATATGTTAATCATACACTGCTACAAATATTGCATAAGTTAACATGGTTTGCATTTATTTATTAGTATTTCTTTATCTGTGAGAAGTTCACAGAGATCGAGAGTACACAATACCTAATAGTATATGTAATGTAGGTAAAGAATATCCACGCCCCTCTTTTGATATTAATAAAAAAAACATTGTATATAATGTAATGTATTAAGTTTTCTCCCTTCCCATGCATGCATGGGAAATCTATGCTGCATTTGCTGACGACTAGGTTTTTTTCCTTTGACATTGCACTCATTTGTTGTATTTGAATTCTTCGTCAAAATATAATGTATAAATACGATTGAATTATCTCGTTTGTTTCAAGGAAACGGTCATGTGCAAATTAAGTAAACCTCCAATGCAAATCGACATAATTTCAGGGTCCGGTTGCACAGAGCTCTCTTCGTTAACTCGTAACTCAATGTTATTGCAATGGACTCCTAGCTAAGCTACTATTGGATGATAAATCAATTAACCTATTCGTCGAATAGACGTACCTAATGTAATCCATTATTTTTAACCCGAGGATGGATCTTTCAGTCATAAATTTCGATGTGTACAGTTGCTAGAGTATCATTCTAACAATACAGACATGACACAAGCTGCACGTAAAATAATTGATAAAGGTAGTTCTTGCGGGTTCACATACCTACATGTACATCGCCCAGGACATTGTCATTACTTGCTTTACATCCTCCGAGCAACGTTAAAAAATTGAAACTTGAATAATAATAAATTGATATTATGTATATGAACATGTATAAATCAGCTTGCATACAGACTACTGCAGAATGACATGTCATCCATTTCCTAGTTTAGTTTAGTTTAAACCTATTTTATTAACAGAACAAAATGAGAATTGTATTGGGGACAAGTTCTTGCAACTTAGTAAACCCCTCTCCGCATAAAATATGTACAAATATACAGTTGCAAAATAAATATATTTGCTTCAGTCAGTAAAAGTCAGACTTTCCGCATTTACACATCAATATATTTGTGTAAGTTTGTTACGTTATAATTATTCCATTGTGTATATCACTACCTACTTTACCAGTTGAAATGTGATTCCATTAGGTTAAATATGAACAATTATGATGAAAATCGTCAATAGGATATATTACAATTAAGTACAAAACACACAGTATTTCTCAAATAAATAAGAAAACTAAGTTCATTCTAGTAATATTAATCCTCTTCTGGACAACCATAGAAATGAAATTCCAATGCGTTTATATATACAGGTACATATAATTATACAACAATGTACGATAACGACTTCAATCCTCCCCCACACCCATACTTTAATGACGATTGTACGATAAACCCTGTACCAACACTGACAAGGAAAGGGTCTAGTCATTTAACGCCTTTGACACTAAACTTATAAGGTTATTACAATTTACGTAAAAAGTTATTACATTTTACCGCAAGTTGAGATTATTACAATTTACGTCAATTTTTATTACAATTTGCGTTTTACAATTTACGTCAAATTGTATTACAATTTACGTTGTTATTACAATTTACGTCAAAATTATTACAATTTGCTGCAAGTATTACAATTTACCTTTTCATTACAATTTACGTCATAACAGAGCCCAAGCGACGCAAATCTGCAAAGCGAATTGAGGCGCCTTAGACGACTGGGCCACCCGTGCCCCGCTATATTTATGCTTACATTGCAATAATTGGGACAGTATGGTGTTATTTTACTTTCCCGAGTTTTAGTTTCAGTTCACTTTGAAAAACAACTCGCTTATATACCACCCCTACGCAATACACCACGATTATCAACCCAATAGACGCATGCCTACAAAACCTAACATATTTACAAACACTGACCAAACACTCCATACTCTGATGCCGTTTGACCCATGGGAATTATTTTGAATGAAACCAGCGTTCATATTTATCCCAACAGGAAATTGTGTCAAATGCATTGCAAGTCACAAATTCACACATTGAAACATCCGACAGGATATAAGAACACCCGGAATTATTTCATAAATGTTTTTTATACTCTCTGTACAATAATAAACGGAACAACGTCACATCCGTGACAATGAAACTGTCGGTATCAGGGTCATTGTTTTTAAGTGCTATCATGCGACCAAAAATTCCCCATTCCTTCTTGGCCTAGTGTAGTTATGAAACAGTTCATCAGAGCCCCAATTGGCTGGTGTGACGTGGTGGTTTTCCCGCGGCGTTATTGAAGAAATCACGTTCGGTGGAAACTGATATAAACTTGGTATACCCTAACTTAATGATGACAATCATCATAACATTCACTAGGATAACAGCACTCGGAATCATCGACACCAGTTCCAGAATTGTCCTAACAGTAGCAAGGAGTAGAATTGACACGGACTGTTGGTCACCTGCAAATTCACGTAATTATGATTATAATATTATTTAAGTCACATCTGTCTAAAAAAACATTTATCTGAGGCAACTTAATTACTTTAAACATCTACGAAGGGTTTGTCCGTTGTTTTTTCAGTATTGGTTGTATTTTAATCAATAACACTAATGAAAGTTTGTTTGTGTTGCTAGGTGACACGATGAGCGAAACGTCGACTCGGGACAGTACGTCTAGTGTCTCGGACACGATTGGGGCCGTTTCAACGCCAGACAACGTCAGCCTCTCTTCATACGGCAGCAGCGGCCACATGTCTAGCGACATCAGCAACACCACCAGTCCTGCTGGGGAGACCGACACGACGTTACTTTCCGACAATGAAGGATTCGGCACTCTCCGGAACATGTCACACACCGATGTGAGCCCGAACGTCCAGGACGTGAAGAAACTGCTGACCTGTTCTGCTTGTAATGACACCTTTGATGAACCGAAGCTGTTGGTTTGTCTTCATACCTTCTGTGAAAAGTGTATCCAGACCTACAGAGAAGTCGACACAGACTACGTCATCTGTGGCTACTGTCGCACATGCCAACCAAAACCTCGAGACGGGTCGAAAGGTTTGACGCCAAGCTACACTCACGAGGACCTGCTTGAGATCATGAAACGATCGGAGAGCCAACCGCCTATGTGCCAAGCGTGCGAGAAGAATGACGACCCACAGTTCCTCTGCACGACTTGCAACGTGGTAATCTGCAAGCCCTGTCAAGTAGCACATGCAAATTTAAAAATCACTAAGAAGCATACCGTGTTGCCGCTAAGCCTGGCCAATGAAACACCATTGTCCATCTATGCCGGAAAGAGACAGGTGATTTGTAAAGAACATGATGAGGCCATAGCGTACCGCTGCGTTCCCTGTGGTCTGTTTCTGTGTCATACCGATTTAACGAAGTATCACCCAGATCACGAGATCGAAACAGTGGCAGAAGTGAGGCACAGAATGAAAAGGAACGCTGCTGAATTGGAGCGGAAGGTGAAACAGAGTATATTGTCTTCCAAGTCGGCGGAAACCTTAGCGCGATGTCGAAAAGAAAGATTGAACGAGAAATTCGAAGCGATGGAGTACAGAATTGACACAGTTGTCAACGAAACCGAACGATGTATGCGTCAAGCGGCAACGTCGATGAAGGCGCAGTTGAGACAACAAAAAGGACGGGAAGAGGAGAAGATTCAGGAAGTGATGGGGGAGACTGAGGAAAGACTCCAGTCTTCTCAACATCTCCGTCGAATGCTGCTGTCGGTAACCAAGGAGTCCAATGATCTTGACGCCCTCACCTTCCTGTCGTACTGTGAACAGAGTTATGAAGACTTCCGGCAGAGAGGCACCGGACAAAAGACTTTTGACTCCGATATAGTTTTCTTGACATCATCACGGCTTAGTCAAATACTCACCTCCTCAAATATCGGCGAGGTTCGAGAGATAGGGAACTATCCAGCCTTTAAGACGCCACAGGTTTTCAGCACCTTCGATGTTCTGGAAAATGTGTCGGGGATGGCAGCGAATGTGTACGGAGAGGTGGTGTGCACGTCCTATCACGAAGGAAAATGTGTGATGTACGACAAGACCGGAAAGCCTATCCGTGACCTCAGCGCACAGGTGGTTAGACCTTGGGACGTCGCGTTCACAGACGACAACACATTCGTCATCACCGACTGTGGCGACAACATCGGCCACGGTTCGGTCAAGTTGTTCAGTCCGGCAGGAACTCTGATAAAGGTGATCGCAGCTAACGTCAAATCGCCAGCAGGGGTGACCATTGACCGTTCTGGCCGCTTGTACGTGTGTGATGAACACGAGACATGTGTCAAGATCCTGTCCATGGAAGGCAACATCATTGGTCAACTAAAGTCTTGGAACGACAACTACCTCTTCCAAGGCCCCATCTTCGTCGCCACCAACGTCAACAACGACGTGATTGTATGCGATGACCATCGGACCATCAAGATCCTGTCGTCCGTTGGTGAAGTGAAGGAGGACTATGAAGTGGATGGTCGACACGATCTGCAGGCGATATGCACGGACGACAGTGGTCAAATTCTTGTAGTGGACAATATGATGAACGGACTTCATGTTTTGACTGCTGGGGGCCGGTTGAGAAGGTTTGTCTCCTTCGCGGACATCCCGGGACTGGAAAACGCCCGCTGTGTGTGCATAGATCCCTCGGGGCGTGTCGTCATTGGGGGAAGATCGAAACTAGTTGTGCTGGATATATTTGAAGCATGCTAACGGTACCAGTGGTGAAACATGATAATGTCTCTGCTGTCAAAGTGACTACTGAACTTTCAGGAAGCGTACGGGAATGGTTACTTGAAATATCAACAAACTCGTCCAACACGACCCTCCACAAAGCGTACCTACAAAGCCCTACCACTGTCGTTAGTCTATGTACGGGAGTTCAAATGACCTTCAGTCGAAAGAATGTAAAATCTTATTAAATATTGAGTGTCATTTGACCAGTTCTGTATGCAACCACCAAATAACACTCTAGATTTATTTCAATCTAAATGACAGTGACTGTGGAGACTTTTGCGCTCTTGACTATTGACGTCATATCATTTGACGTGGTAAACCATGCATACTTTTACAGTGGACTTGACAGCATATGACGAGGTTCCTTTGATTCACAAGGAGCCGACGTGATTCTGATGGGGAGATGCCCTGAATAAGAAGCAGCTTTACATGTAATATTTGTGACTGATCATTACCCAGTGTGTATTTAAGAGTTTTCTTTTGCTGAAAATGACGTGACAGATCTGCCTGACAATAATTACACGTGCATTACCCTGTGATCCGACAGCACCTTCCTCCTACAGGCGCGCGGACTTTGGGCAGAAGGAGTCTAAATGCAAACCTCTTCCCTGTGAAGTAATGTTCTAAGTATTGGCTGCAACCGTCACAAGTCCGAGTTGAACATGAAATATGACCTCTTACAGCTGGTGTCAGTAAAGGTCACAAGATTGGTGATAACGATAGTATATCAAATCAAAGACGTGTTTCATTTATGATTGACTTGTGGAGTACATATCACGGAAAGAATAACTAGGGACTGGTAATTTATGACAGAGGAGGGGAAGGTGAGATTGGCCTAAGGACTGTAGCATAATTTGCTGCTCCCCCCCCCCCCCCTCCCCCCCATTTTATGTTACATGTGTACATGCTCCCCACCCCACCCCCACATGTAGCACTTTTCAATAGCTCCCACTCCATAAAATAAAACGAGCAGTTCCCAATAAATGTACAAATTCAGCCCCCCCCCCCCCCCCCCCCCCTTACCTGTATAGTTGTGATCAATACTGGCCCCCTTCTTTCGCTATCACACTTTCCTCCCCTAATATATGACCATTCCCTTATGAAAGTTGATTACTTTGACCGATTTGTAATGTGTAAAGGTTTTGCTTACATCGCATGTTTACATGTTACTCCGAATATGTTTCACTTTCAAGTCATGTCAGCTGTTTCATGAAACCTGATCTTTTGTTGAAAAAATCTTGTAAAGTATTTCAAATCCCGTTTGTATTTTTTGTATGCCGACGTTTGACTGTAATTGTAATACTACAGGTAAGTTACAAACCTCTTCGGTCGTAAAACGTTAAACATTTACAGCACAGATCAGATCAGGTACTTATCCTGTATTTGATAAAACAATACGACAAAGTTACTTGTAATAGGTGATTCAAGCAAAAACGTGTGCATGCGTGAATGGTCATCGGCCGCAGCCGTTAAACGTTAAACATTTACAGCATGGATGAGTGAGTGAGTGAGTGAGTGAGTATGGTTTTACGCCATTTTTAGCAATATTCCAGCAATATCACGGCGGGGGACACCAGAAATGGGCTACACACATTGTATCCATGTCGGGAATCGAACCCGGGTCTTCGGCGTGACGAGCGAACGCTTTAACCGCTAGGCTACCCGACCGCCCCACAGCACGGATGAGATTACGTACCGATGAAGCCGCCATGATGCATTGAACGTGTCCTTGATTCACGTAGGCATCTTCGCGCTACAACCATCGCAAGTCCAAGTTAAACAATGGGAGTTACGATCATCTTAGCGCGATATTCATCGCTTTGAAAGTAGCTCGGCTGGGGGTATTAAGGCCTTTCCTTGCCTCTTAAGCCAAGTGGAAGCTAAGTGGAAGCCAAGTGGAATCGGTTTCGGCAGATAATCGAGCCTGGTTATTCTCAGGCATTGACGTTTTCTATTCACAATATTATGAAATTAAATTTTGAAAAAACACATGTCGTAAGAGACGATTAGCAGGATCTGAGGGACGGGCTTGCTGACTTGTTTGATGAATGTCATCGTATCTCAGTTGTGTAGATCGATGCTCATGATGTCAATCACTGGATTGTCTGGTCCAGACTCGATTATTACTGACTGCCGTCATACAGCGGGAATATTGCTGAGTGCGGTGTTAAACAATAAACAAGCAAACAAGCAAACAAACATACCACGTCTTAAAAGTTGACCTTGAACCCGGAAGAGGTGATTGTCAGAGATTACCAAATTTTGATCAGCCCTCCCTTTTAAAAATCCTGGATCCGCCATTGCGTATCAAAAGAAACAAGATTCTTCTTCCGTCTTGTTGTTTGCACTGATGAGATGGTCGCTGAATCTGTTCTGTTTGCTGACAATATTATACACAGTAGCATTACCCACTCCTTAAGCCTTTGCTGCTATCTCATGTACTCAATCAAAGACGTATATCAATCAAACGCAATAAGCGTTTTCCCTCTCTTCTCCAAATCAAAGAGATGCACAAGTTTTTCAGTACTTAGTAAACCACGTCTGCCCTTACACATGTTCTCAATTTCAAAATGTTACATGCACTATCAATTTAAAAATAAGCTCCAAATATTATACACACAAATCTCAACCGAGCATGGTAATGTTATGTTAAGTAACCGTTATCAAAGAGATGTAACAGGTTGGTTTGTTGTTTAACGCCGCACTCGGCAATATTCCAGCTATATGACGGCGGTCTGCAAATAATCGAGTCTGGGCCAGACAATCCAGTGATTAATATCATGAGCATCGATCCACGCAATTGGGATCGATGACATGCATGAACCAAGTCAGCGAGCCTGCCCACCCGATCCCGTCAGTCGCCTCTTACGACAAGCATAGTCGCCTTTTACGACAAGCATGGGTTGCTGAAGACCTATTCTACGCCGTAATCTTCACGGGTCAAGAGATGTCACAGAAACATCATCAACCGTTTTTTGTTATGTTTCAACACAATTTACCTATAGTCAGTTTCAATTACTTATTTCTTGACTTACACTTACCGTCAAACAGCTGTAATAACCGCACGCACGCTAACACAGTTACACTGCATAAGGAAGACCCATATACCTAAACCATTATTCTGATTGTCTGGTAGCAATTTCATTTATTATATATAGTACTTATTCAATAAATTCTTCCTCTAAAAACCACGATACCTATACATTTCAATTTCTACTTTCCACGAAAAAAATAAATTTCACAGAACATTTTAAAAATGTAGTTCTTTTGAACGGGTGCATGAGTGAGTGTGTAGGGTTTTACACTGATTTTAGCAGTATTCCAGCTTGGACCAACGTACCAATGATTGGAATCGATCACGGGACTTTGGCGTGAAGAGTGAATGCTTTAAAGACTAGGCCTCCCATGCATCTGTTCCAGGTAGCGGGTGATTGTAAGGGCTCATGGCCCCGGTGACTAGTTCATGTAATACCCAGCAGTCTCGTGTGTACCACATGAAAATCCGGGTTAGAATTGGTCTTCAGCAACCCATGCTTGTGGTAAGAGGCGACTAATGGGATTGGGTGGTCAGGCTAGGTGACTTGGTTGATACAGGTCATCGTATCCCTTTTGTATATATTGCTGCTTATGATGTCAATCACTGGATTGTCTGGTCCAGACTCGATTCTTTACAGACCGCCGTCATATAGCTGGAATATTGCTGAGAGCGGCGTTAAACAATAAACAAACAAACTACACGTCGGAGTTACCCGTGAATCCGGGGTAGAATAGGTCTTCGGCAACCCATGCTTGCTGTAAAAGACGACTATTCTTGTCGTAAGAGGCGACTAAAGGGATCGGGTGGCCAGGCTCGCTAATTTGGTTGGTGAATGTCATCGTATCCCAATAGCGTGGATCGATGATCATGATGTCAATCACTGGATTGTCTGGGCCAGACTCGATTATTTACAGACCGCCGTCATATAGCTGGAATATTGCTGAGAGCGGCGTTAAACAACAAACAAACAAACAAACAAACAAACTACATGTCGGAGCTTATCTGGACAGTTCAAATCTAATATTCACAAAGTTTTATTTATCAACATCTTAACATTATTAACATAGTAGATTATTACCGAGCACAGCAGTATCCAGTACGAGACACCCCAATATCACAAGCACAGTCAACGATGCTCATGATGTCAATCACTGGATTGTCTGGTCCAGACTCAATTATTTACAGACCGCAGTCATATAGCTGGAATATTGCTGAGCGTGGCGATAGACAACAATTAAACAAAGAAACATTACCCACTTGACTGGTGATCCGGGTTAGAATTGGTAATCAGCAACCCATGCTTGTTGTAAGAGGCGACAACGGATCGGGTGGTCAGGCTTGCTTACTTGGTTGATGCATGTCATCGTATCCCAAATGCGTGAATCGATGCTCATGATGTCAATCACCGTATTGTCTGGTCCAGACTCGATAATTTACTGAACGCTATCATAGTGCTAGAATATTGCTGAGTGCGGCGTTAAACAACAAACAAGCAAACAAACAACCAATAAAAACTTGTCTGGTACATGTATTAGCACAGAAACTATTGCATTTTGTGAGTACTTGTGTTAAACCAACTGTTTCTCATCACAAATCAGAGTTTATTTCAACAAATTGTACATTTTGAATCTCAAAGAGTAATAGAAATATGTAATGCAATTCACAAGAACAGCAAATGTTTATAACTGGAGGCTAAAGCTGCAGTTACATGAGCGTGAGTTAATAAGATGCATTCTTCCTAACACCACTAACTAATACTGCAGGGTGAGGCGAGCCAAGCATTGCATTCTCACTTGATATATAGGTTGATGTTAACATATACATGTATCTTGATATACCACATCCATGGATGAATACATTATGTCAATATAGATGTGTGTACACATTCTGAAGTGACTGGGATCTCAGACATATATCTTGATAAACCACATTCATGGATATACACACTAGGTCTATGTTGTGTATGTCAATACAGATGTGTGTACACATTCTGAAGTGACTAGCACCTCCACCCTAGGCCAAGCAGGACTACTGTCTCTCGACCTTGTCTAAACAAACAGATTATAGCTCTGAATATGAATCTTTCTTGGGATAGGGACTTACAAATAACCCACTAAAAACAATAAGGATTATAGGATAACTTTTTTCAACATTACTAAATAGAATTTTTTTAAAAATCTTGATAAAACTTATGCCAGAGCAGGCATATCTAAATATCAAGTACAACGAAACTTATTTCAAACAATTCCACTTCATTTGTGTTTATTCCACAACCATCAATCAACAGATCATAAATATGAGCAGTTCAACAACTTCCTGTGATGATACAAAAATAAAGCTTCCTGATAAGTGTCTAAAAGTGTATTTGTTTAGAAAGTCATGTTACGTCCTTGAGAGCATCTTGTATTTCCGTACTGGTGGGGTAGATGACATAGTCGATGTTTCTGTCTGCCTCCGTAGCCGGGATGTCTGCACAGATCTGCTCCCGGAAGGCAAGGGCAACCGTGACAGGTCTGTGGCCTCTCTCCTCACACTGACGTAGGTAGTTGTCATAGTAACCCTTGCCATGCCCGCAACGAACTCCTTGGGGGGTGAAGGCCACGCCCGGGGTCAAGATGACATCCAAACCACCTGCGAGGGGACAAGGATTCGTATTTGTCAACAAGGGGTGAGTTCTAAGTGGGGAGGTGAGTTGGTTGAGTGGATGGTTGAAGAAGGGGGCATTTGAGTAGGTGGGTGAGCGAGTGAGTGAGTGGGTTGGTATTTGGTTGGTGGAGTGGGTGATTGAGGGAGGGGTATTTGAGTAGGTGGGTGAGTGAGTGAGTGAGTGAGTGAGTGAGTGAGTGAGTGGGTTGGTATTTGGTTGGTGGAGTGGGTGATTGAGGAAGGGGTATTTGGGTGGGTGAGTGAGTGAGTGAGTGAGTGGGTTGGTATTTGGTTGGTGGAGTGGGTGATTGAGGGAGGGGTATTCGAGTAGGTGGGTGGGTGAGTGAGTGAGTGAGTGAGTGAGTGGGTTGGTATTTGGTTGGTGGAGTGGGTGATTGAGGAAGGGGTATTTGGGTGGGTGAGTGAGTGAGTGGGTTGGTATTTGGTTGGAGTGGGTGATTGAGGAAGGGGTATTTGGGTGAGTGAGTGAGTGAGTGGATAGGTTTGTATTTGGTTGGTGGAGTGGGTGATTGAGGAAGGAGTATTTGGGTGGGTGAGTGAGTGAGTGAGTGGATGGGTTGGTATTTGGTTGGAGTGGGTGATTGAGGAAGGGGTATTTGAGTGAGTGAGTGAGTGAGTGAGTGAGTGAGTGAGTGAGTGAGTGAGTGAGTGAGTGAGTGAGTGGATAGGTTTGTATTTGGTTGGTGGAGTGGGTGATTGAGGAAGGGGTATTTGGGTGAGTGAGTGAGTGAGTGAGTGAGTGAGGTGAGTGAGTGAGTGGACGGGTTGGTATTTGGTTGGTGGAGTGGGTGATTGAGGAAGGGGTATTTGGCTGGGTGAATGATTGAATGAGTGAGTGGGTTGGTATTTGGTTGGTTCAGATGGTGATTGAGAAAGGGGACTTTTGGGAGAGTGAGTGAATAATTGAGAGAGTGAGGAAGTGAGCAGTGAGGAAGTGATTGAGGAAGTGACTGGGAGAGAGAGTGAGTGAGTATGTGAGACAGTGTTCGAATGAGGACGTGAATGAATTAATTGGTTGCTGGGGATATTGGGTTAATGGTTGGTTGAGTTGAGTTGAAGGTTGGTTGAGTAGAGTTCATTGTTAGTTTATAGGGTTAAGTTAGAATATTTGGGGATGTATGAGTAGGTGAGTAACTGGGTGAATGCTTCTTGGGATACCAGGTCGAATAGGTTTCCAGTTACCTGTGCTTGTCGGGCGGTTACAACGTGTGATACATCTGATTGTGTATCCCGGCCTCCAGATGTCAGGTACATTGCCAAAACTACAAACCACTGGTTTGCCTCATGAGAAGCAATCTATCAAAAGTCGCCTTGATAAAGCAGGAATATTACATAGATCATTCTACCATGAATTTGGAATTTACTCGATTCTGATTGGTCAATCAGAGGCTTTTAAATCACAATAAACCCCCTCTGATTGAAACAGCTGGTTTGACGGCCGCATCACCGCGGAAGCTAAAATTGATAGAATAGTACTATTTTCAGTCATTGTCGGTAGGCACATTTAAATAATTATATCTACAATTACAGGTTACAAAATGCACAGATGCGGTTACTACAATATTCAAAGGATGTGTGGCAATACATTTCGTGCAGAAAAATACGACAGAAATCTACAAAGGGAATGTATTTACGTTTTGGAGACAACAGAGAGCTTGGAATTTTGGCGCTTTTCTATATACGACTGTGACGTCATATCTTTTGCATCACAATGAGCGATATGACGTCATAATGGTGACGTGCGATGTAGAGCAAAAGCCTTGCAAAGCTTGCTTTGTTTTCTTTAGGGATGCCCACCTCATGTTAGCTTACCAAGTTTGCCGTGATTATATACTTTTAATGCCTGTCATATGTTCGAGCGAAGTATTATGGTGTAAACAAACTGCTTGCGTATATACAGCACCATATTTTGTTCGGTGATTCCGCAATTCAGATCGATAACCCTCTCAAAACACTGAACTCAACCCATGCCGCTTCACTCAGTATATTTGCTAACACCAAAGAGTTCGCGTTTTATTTAGTCATGGTAGAATGGAGATAAACATACTGTGTTTTCAATGTAGAGCTAGGTTACCTGTAGATTTAACCGCGCTAAATTTAACATTTGAAACCTCACGCTGCGCGTTCGGTTCCAAATTCAATTTAGCGGGGTTAAATCTACAGGTAACCTAGCTCTACATTGAAAACACAGTATGTTTATCTCCTAATTATTACCTCACTCACTCCACTATTGCATACACAAACCTACTCCCTACCTGAGTCCAGAGCGTCTTCTCGCACCTCGTCAACGGGGGGTTGTTTAATCTTCCATTTAGTCTCCGGAAGGTCTTGGTAGTCCTGCCATGACGCCAGTCGCACCATGGACATCCCAACACCGTCGTAACGTGGGATGAAGCAAGCCTTGTTAGAGTTGAGGACGTGTTGCACCAGCGCATCTGTACTGACCTCACTCTTCATGCTAAGGTAGACAGACACTCGCCTGCTGGTCTGGAAGACTGGTAGTGCAAGGACCTGTAGGGAGGTCAGGTGGAATGGGGTCAAACTTCTGAAGCACTTCTACAGGGACTTGCATGCACATGTGTGTGGTTGTTCGCACATGTGTGTGTGCGTGCATGCGTGCGGGTGCTTGTACTAGGCCAGACTAACTGGTCTTACAGCCCTAGCCAACTAGGATACCATGCCTCAATTTAACATGGATTCCCCAAACACAGTATATTGACTAGGAGCCCACCAGTCCATATTTTGTACCCCTTATCCTGGGTGCCAGGCAAGGAAACACAGAGTACCATCTTTTAACAGCTTTTTGATACCGGATACCGAACTACCGACCTTCTGCTTTCCAGGCAGATGCTAAATCCACTAGAACAAGGGGGTGGTATCACAAGAGAAGGCATATCATGTACTGAGTTCTAGGCCACTGTTGCCTATAGGACTTGTATTCTATGTTGTATTACAGAGTGAAAATGTGTGAAAATATTCATACTATCATATAATAGAAGATAAAATTTGACATTTTCAACATCCCTTTTTTATGTCAAATGAGACTAAATAAAAACAAAAAATAAATACTGATATAGCCCATATCTGGATTTCTACCAATTTGATGACTAACGGAGATCTATACCCTAACTAGATTATGTATTATATCATATATTCTGAAGTAATCTATTTGAACAGTAGATTACTTCCATAAACTGCCATCTTTATCTTTATGCCATCTTAATGCCAAGTCATTTTCAGTTAATTTTAATGCTAAATTTCTTCTTATTTCATCTCTTTTCTATGATCATGGCTTCAGAAAATAGTTGAAGCACTGGTAAAATCGTCTCAATGGTCAAAGGGAGGTAATTCGTATATCCCCCTGAACATCAAAATCGCACCAGCTGATTGAAGGATCAACACGTAAGCAGAAACACGAATGCGTGTCATGACTAACCTTTTTTATGACAATCTGGGACTGAATAACTTTGAGTCGGTCTGGTACAGCTGACAGTTTTGTCTTCATGTCTTTTCTCAGTAACGCTTTGGCTTGGCGTATCGACACCGCCATCGTGTCCCAGTGCTGAGGGGAGGTAACTCTGTAATCACAGACTTGTTCCCAATACATGATATGACCCAAATTGCCTTCTGACTACTGGTATTGAAAAAAAGCCATCGCTTTGAGGGCTATGCACCACGGATTAAGTATACATGTGGTCATGGGTGTGAAATGAGACACGTGTTTTTGTATGATTAGTGTAATCATATGTAGGTCGATAGCCATCAAATTTGAGTGCTGACAAAGACAAAGTGCTGTTTGAGTGACTTGATACTTGATATGCAGAACTTTTAATATCTATCTTCAGAGGTTCAGGACAATTTGTCAAAAATGAAAGCAAATACCATCGAAAATGTACTGAGAAACAATATGTGAAATGATGGACTTTCTCATTAAACGTTTTGGGGTAAAATATTGTGGCAAGGAGAAAACATCCCCATCTGCTCGGATTGGCAAAAGTCAAAACAAGGTATTTTGGCTAAGATGTTTAACTTAAGCTCAGGTATGTGGATGATCTGGTATCGTTCAATGACCATCACATAGCCAAATCCCTTCCACTGATTTACCCACTGAACTAGAAATAAAGGAGACCAGTGAGGCGGTCTCATTTTTAATGTTCATAAAGATTGACAAGACTCTCCACAAGAAGACACTCCACAAGATGGGTGACTTCAACTTTCCAATAGTCTTTCCCTTTTAATCAATATTCCAGCAGCTCCAACGACTGGTGTCTATACACTTTATACGTTTTGAGGTACAATCGAGCATGTTCTTTCTACAAAGATTTCAAAGAGCGCCATACAACTCTTGCTGAAAATTTGTTTATCAAATTACAACATTCAACGTCTCAGTAAAAACTTTCAAGACATTTTACGGTGGACATGTAGAACATTTCCAAATTTGACGCTTCAGTGACAACAATGACGTCCGATGCAATTCCCTATTTTGACTTGTACCATCTGTTTCCGTGTGTTTCAGGTGTGCAGTTGCGTGCCTATGCATGTGTTTGTGCCGAGTGCCACCGGTGGGGCAGGATGTGCACACCTATTCGCGAACACCTGGTATCTTCACTATTTGATGTAAAAACGTGCTCATGATACAGTCGGAATCGTTCTATCGATATGTGGAAAGTGTTTTGTCGCTTTTATTGAACCACAGGACGTTTCAGCGAAATTCATGCATTTTCAGGGCCCAAGCCAACCGTCGGCCTCAAAGGGCGGGTTGGTCTATGGATATGCATGAATTTCGCTGAAGAGTCTTGTGCTTTAATAAATTTAATTTCGCAGGCTGCCAATCTGCGACAGCGTAACCTTTCTGTCACTTCTGGTATTGCGAGGTGTTGGCAACAACAAACCTACTTGAAACTCCCTTTCAATCATTTTATCGTGTTTACGCTAAACGAGTGTCAGAAGTTATGTAGAACTGTCCAAAGCGAGAGCAGTGTACATTAATTCCTACACGAGTTTGCCAAATCAGTAGATACACATGCGAATGAAATCACGTAATAACATGAACCACTAATTTACGCTTCCAGAACAATATAATCTTTAAAGAGCTCGTGATATGAGATAAAATACAAGCTGAAAGAAATATTTATTTTGTTAACATTCTTGTGATTCCAGGAAAATACATGAATGTTTATATTGTGCATAGTTCGTTTCTGATTTGCATTTTTATAAAACCCAAGTACAAGCTGTGACTTCATTATTAGTGTGACGTCATTAAACAAGACGTCTACAATGCTGTCTGTATTACGTCAACAGTGGTATTTACATAAGGACAGTTCTGTAGTAATTATTACATATGTGCTTCGTACGTATAGTATGTGCATAGGGTAAATTAATCGGACAACGTCGGGTAAGGAATTGTGTGTAAGGGTTAGGGAAGAGGTTACGAGGGGTAGAGGCGAGATTACGAGTGATTAGGGTAGAGATTACGAGAGGTAAGGGGAGAGATTACGAGGGACAGGGAAGATATTACGAGGGGTAGGGGCGGATTACGGGGGGTTAGGGTAGAGATTACGATGGGTTAGGGATGAGATTATGAGGGGTAGGGGCGAGATTATGAGGGGTTAGGGGAGAGATTACAAGGGGTTGGGAAGAGATTACGAGGGGTATGGACGAGATTATGAGGGGTTAGGGGAGAGATTACGAGGGGTTGGGAAGAGATTACGAGGGGTATGGGCGGTCCAGTCGTCTAGCTAAGGCACCGCGATTCGCTGTGCAAAGTTGTTTTTCTCCGAGATATCCCAGAATCCAATGATCGTGGGTTCGAATCCTATATTATCTCGGATTGTGATTGTTTGGTTTGTCAGCACCAATCTTGCACATGCGTTCGTGAGTTTCACTAACGGTACAAATCATCTGAGATCTGAATAACTTCGGGCTTTCCTCCCACATTACGCTGACATGTGATATAACTGAATACTGTTCAAAGCGGCGTTTAGCCTATCTCACTCATTCACACACCCACACACTCACACACTCACTCACTCCCCAGATGATGCGCGTTCCCTTCATATTCTTTATTGAAGAAGGTTTAACGCCCGAACACGTTCAGTTAATGTATTCCGGGCCTTAATCCTAAAAATCCTTGATCCTTTTTCACGAGACAACGAATCATAAACAGGTGATGAATTACTGAAAATGTCATTCATGTGGACTTTTTCAACATAACAAGCAAGTGCATATACTCCATGGTCTTCCAAATATTATTTTCTTCAAAATACTCATTTTTAGGTTTTTGATAATAATTTGCCCGCGGTAAAAAGAGAAAAAACACGAACACGTCATGTACATCGACAAAAACAAGTACACTTGTGATTATTGTACATACAATAATAAGCATTCCTTTGTGTTTATTCCCGTGTGTGTGTGTGTGTGTGTGTGTGTGTGTGTGTGTGTGTGTGTGTGTGTGTGTGTGTGTGTGTAGTGTTAACGAAATAGTAGTGGTTCTGTATTTTGTACAATTTACAGAAAAAACTTTCCGTTCAGCTGGTAGTATATAAAAACAAATTATGTTTCGACGTTTGTTCTCGCAGCAATATTATATTGATATAATTTCGATCTAATTACTTTTCTGGCGAATGTTATTAAATGCATTAACATAAAGGAAATAATATATATTATCAGAACAATGAAAACATTCCAAATAAATTTCAAAGTTCGCGTTTAGAATTAAGGAAAAATATGTCCAGTGTCTTCTGACCTCGTTTCTCGGAAATTTTTAGCTGAAACAAATGTCATACATATTCGCCATAAAAAGTCATTTGTTAAGAAACCAGCGAAGCAGAGAGGCCGCCGTGTTCCTAAAACACTAAATATGCTGGTCATGTCGCCTAACGGTCGTAAATACCGACAGAATAACTGTGTACAACATAAACCACAAAGCACTGCCACAACAAAACAGTCTTTAAAATGCAGTTATTGTTATGACAAAAAAATCAAGCTGAAAGAATTAAGTTACTGGTTTACTCCGAGTTTAGTTTGTTGAAAGATTGAGTTTTGTTGTCTGAGTTTAAGAAAACATTTTCTGTATTTCCTTCCTTAAAGTAATACATTAAAATATTTATGTCGTGCATACTTCGCGTATGGTATTTCTGATTTGCATTTATGTCAAAACAGTGACACTGGAAGATTACATTGTGTCAACGTACTTCAAGTGTGTAAATGCACGAATCTTATGACGAATTTCAATTTACATAAGAATACGCATTGTAACCAAAATTACAAACACATTGCATTCTAAACGAAAACTACGTAATGCGTAATATTCATTTTAACACAATCAATCTTATGGAAATTTGATTACGCGTGTGTCTGTATTTTGTTCGTAAAATTAAATAAAAAACTTGCTGCACACGTCATAGATTATGTGAAACGGTGCAGACATACTAGGCCCCTGTAAACACATCTGAGTTAAAGTTAATAGACGTTGTAGTACTTACCCGGGCATTGGTGCACCTGTTCATGTTCTCTTGTTACGGACATTGTCATCAATTAGCTTTCACACAGTAGCGGCCCGTGAAGATCCGGGGTAGGATGGGTCTTCAGCAACCCATGCTCGCTGTAAAAGGCGACTATGCTTGTCCTAAGAGGCGACTAATGGGATCGGGTGGTCAGGCTCTCTGACTTGGTTGATGCATGTCATATCCCAAATGCGTGGATCGATGCTCATGATGTCAACCACTGGATTGTCTGGCCCAGACTCGATTTTTACAGACCGCCGTCATATAGCTGGAATATTGCCGAGTACGGCGTTAAACAACAAACAAACAAACAAATCACACAGTAGCAGAATTGGTCCCCAGCAACCTATGCCTGTCGTACAAGGAGACTTGAGGGATCGGGTGGCCCAGTCGTCTAAAACACCGACGTTCGCAATACATCCCTTAGGATTAACAGAATCATATGATCGTTAATGATCGCCTTTATTGTGTTTCTAGTTTTGTCAGCACCCGTTCCAGGCAAAGTGGTGTATAAGTTACGTCACTTATGGTCGTGTCAGGATCCGCTGATCTCTGGTTCGAGCCCTAGATTAGTCCCGATCATGATACTTGGTGTCACCGCCGTGATATTGCTTGAATATTGCTTAAAGCGGCGTAAAACCATACTCACTCATTCACCATTGCGATGGCATCACAAAGTTACACGTCAATGACGGCATCACTGTGGGTTTCCTCACATTAAGCTGACAAGTGGTGTGATGTAACTGAAATACTGCCTTAAAGTGGTCTTAAACCATAAGGGGCGGTCGGGTAGCCTAGTGGTTAAAGCGTTCGCTCGTCACGCCGAAGACCCGGGTTCGAATCCCGACATGGGTACAATGTGTGAAGCCCATTTCTGATTTCCCCCGCCGTGATATTGCTGGAATATTGCTAAAAGCTAACTCACTCACTCACTCACTTAAACCATAATCACTTACACCAATGATGAAATGACGTTCACGCCTGGATGAAGGAATGCGTGTAAATATATGTCTCAACCTCAGTCGTGACGACATGGACTGGTCACGTTGATATTCTGTTATATAAATGCGTTTATATTCAGGTCAGGGAGGTACAATCTGTCAAATCAGAGTTCTCATACAAAAACAACTGGTGCGAGGTCAACGACCATGGTTATTTGATGTGGGCCGCCTCGAGTGGATAGAGCGTCTGCCCGGAGAGTGGAAGGTCGGCGTTTCGATCACTGGCCGCGTCATATATAATTACTTTAAAAGATGGTATTACTTGTTACCCTGCCTGCCGCTCGGCGTTAAAGGGGATAAATCACGGACTGGTCGGCTTGGAGTCTGCATGCTGTGTTTAAGTGGGGTATCTATGTTAAAGTGCGGCATGGTATGTCTGAGACTAGCACTATAAAACCGGCTTAAGTCCGGACTAGTACAAGCACACACACACACACACACACACACACGCACGCACGCACGCACGCACGCACGCACGCACGCACGTGCAAAATAGTCGCGACATTAACTCCACTTCTCCTCGCCGCCTCACCACTCTGCTGTGTACAAACCATTTCTACAAAAGGCACTTGATCAAATGCTATGGAATCAACTTTTGAATGAGTAATTGAGTTGTTTTTTTACGCCCCTTTAGCAATATTAATATGACAATAAATTAAGAACGTGACTACACACATCGTACCCATGTAGGGAATTTGAACCCGGGCCTTCCACGTGACGAGCAAACGCTTTTCCCACCAAACTTCCCACTAGCCCCAATTTAAATATTGATTTCAGCTATTTGAAATGCAATACACTGTGTAAAACCCGGACCTTGCCTCTCAAACCAACAATCCGGACTTGGTCTCCGGACGATCTGGCACACCATTCACGCACACTAGATTAAGTGTAGAAATAATAAAATGATACGTTTCTGACATATTATGCCCAAGAAATTTGATTATAGTGTATGCCTAATATTTCCGTTCAGAATGAATCCGGGTAATATTTCCATGAGCGCACACACGCGCACAAGCCTCTCACATATGTATACATGTACATCCATATAGTAACGTGCTTATTGAGAGATTCTGAAACAAGGGGTCATAATGGGGACAGACAGGCAACTCTAAATTGTTGCAGTTCAATAATTGTGATGTCTCACATTCTGGCATGGACGTTGATAATGTACTGCTGAAAAGTAACCTGACCACATTTTCATCGACAATAAAATTTGTGGCAAGAAACTGATAAACGCCACATAAAGGATTCTTCCTTGATCGGGCCGCCATGATTGGCCATTAGAATGGAACTCTAAAGTTATGATATCAATGTCTTCTCAAATGCACTGGTTATCGGTGCGTATCAAATCAGCTATACACGTGCATAAATACCGTTGCGTAAATTTTCTCCGTCAGTATACTTTCACACGGACATGCATGTTTCCATCAAATGAGATGCAACGAAGATTGTCATCTTTCATTGCAAAACATGATTGTCCCAAAGGTTACCAGATTAATTTCCAGTGGTAAGTTGCCAACTTCAAATATCAATGTATCGTGTGTTTTTTAGTGTAACGTTTCTTGAATCAAACGTTCGGAAGCCTGTACTGACTTCTAGAGCTATGTTTTGCAACACACCTGAAGCGTTTACACGCACCTATTACGTACTCGATGATGTCAGGTTTGACCAGAACGTGACACAGACACGGGTCCTGTATACACAGGGTCGCTGTGACTTCATTGGTATGCCCAACAACCTAAGACAGGTGGTGATGGGGGGCTGAACTGACGTCATGGGAGAGGCCTACTGGTTTGAAAAAGATATACACGGGGAAAAAATATACCAGAAAAAATGTGTTAAGACAAGGTTTCCTTGTACGTCTGACTTCCTTTTACCACAAAAGTTCATCACCCATCCTGACATGAAGCTGATCTCGGTACAGCCCTGCAGCTGTTACAGTAGAAAACATGTTTATTCACAACATGATGATGATGATAAATCAAAGTCCGATGCCCATTTCCACAGCCATGCTAGCCCCAATGACATGAATTACACACAGCACGCGTCTTCCCATAGCACGGAGATGAGGTGAGGTGAAATTGGGTTTAACGTCGCGTCCAAGATTATTGCACTTATATAGCGACGTGCATGCACGTGTGTGTGTGTGTGTGTGTGTGTTTGTGGCTGCTTTTACTAGCCCGGACTGTTGCCGATTTATAGTGCTTGCTCACTGAGATACCATGCCGTAGTTTAACATGAATACCCAACTCAGACACAGTATACTGACTCCGAGGCGACCAGTCCTTGTTTTAGCCCCTTAATGCCGAGCGCCAGACAGGGTAACAACAAGTACCATCTTTGAACGTCTTTTGGTATGACGCGGTCGGGGATCAAACCCCGGACCATCCGCTCTCCAAGCGGACGCTCTACCACTAGACCACGGAGGCGGTCCGATAGCACGGAGTTCATCCTTCTTAAGAATCCCGGTTCGCCCCGCTTATGTTTCTAAGTTTGTCAGCACCATACCCGTGCTCGTGGGTTTCACCGAAGTGGTAAACGTCTGAGACCTGCATCACTTCGGGCTTCCCTCCCACATTAAGCTGACACGCCGTGATATAACGGGAATAATGTTAAAAGCGGCGTTAAACCCAACTCACTCACTCACTCATTCATCCTTAATGTAACGTGCACGGTGATGATGTGCATGACACGCCTACTAAGCATGATGATGCTGATGCTGATTATGATATTACTACTGCCGCTAATGTGTCCTCTCGTATTTGAGTAGTTCGACATTCTGGCTTTGTCGACATTTGTTTCTTTGTTGTTTAAAGCCGCATTTAGCAATATTCCAGCTTTATGACGGCGGTCTGTAAATAATCGACCCTGGACCAGAAAATCCAGTGATTGACATCATGACTATCGATTCCCTCAACTGGGATAATTTGACATGCATCAACCAAGTCAGCGAGCCTGATCACCCGATCCCGTTAGTCGCCTTTTACGGCAATCATGGGTTTGTGAAGACCTATTCTACCCCGGGTCTTCACGGGTCTGTCGACATTTGAGAAGTCCGACGTTCTGTCTTTCTTGGCATTTGAGTAATCGGACCACACATGTGATACAGCTGCTCCACCAGCCGGAGTCCAGACACGATAGAGATGTTCCACCAGTCGGAGTCCACACACGATAGAGATGTTCCACCAGTCGGAGTCCAGACACGATAGAGATGTTCCACAGGTTGGAGTCCACACACGATAGAGATGTTCCACAGGTCGGAGTCCAGACACGATAGAGATGTTCCACAGGTTGGAGTCCAGACACGATAGAGATGTTCCACCAGCCGGAGTCCAGACACGATAGAGATGTTCCACAGGTTGGAGTCCAGACACGATAGAGATGTTCCACCAGTCGGAGTCCAGACACGATAGAGATGTTCCACCAGCCGGAGTCCAGACACGATAGAGATGTTCCACCAGCCGGAGTCCAGACACGATAGAGATGTTCCACCAGCCGGAGTCCAGACACGATAGAGATGTTCGAACCAGCCGGAGTCCACACACGATAGAGATGTTCCACCAGTCGGAGTCCAGACACGATAGAGATGTTCCACAGGTTGGAGTCCAGACACGATAGAGATGTTCCACCAGTCGGAGTCCAGACACGATAGAGATGTTCCACCAGCCGGAGTCCAGACACGATAGAGATGTTCCACCAGCCGGAGTCCACACACGATAGAGATGTTCCACCAGTCGGAGTCCAGACACGATAGAGATGTTCCACCAGCCGGAGTCCACACACCACACGATAGAGATGTTCCACCAGCCGGAGTCCAGACACGATAGAGATATTCCACCAGCCGGAGTCCACACACGAAAGAGATGTTCCACCAGTCGGAGTCCACACACGATAGAGATGTTCCACAGGTTGGAGTCCACACACGATAGAGATGTTCCACCAGCCGGAGTCCACACACGATAGAGATGTTCCACCAGCCGGAGTCCACACACAATAGAGATGTTCCACCAGCCGGAGTCCAGACACGATAGAGATGTTCCACCAGCCGGAGTCCAGACACGATAGAGATGTTCCACAGGTTGGAGTCCAGACACGATAGAGATGTTCCACCAGCCGGAGTCCAGACACGATAGAGATGTTCCACCAGTCGGAGTCCAGACACGATAGAGATGTTCCACCAGCCGGAGTCCACACACCACACGATAGAGATGTTCCACCAGCCGGAGTCCAGACACGATAGAGATATTCCACCAGCCGGAGTCCACACACGAAAGAGATGTTCCACCAGTCGGAGTCCAGACACGATAGAGATGTTCCACAGGTTGGAGTCCAGACACGATAGAGATGTTCTACCAGCCGGAGTCCAGACACGATAGAGATGTTCCACCAGCCGGAGTCCAGACACGATAGAGATGTTCCACAGGTTGGAGTCCAGACACGATAGAGATGTTCCACCAGCCGGAGTCCACACACGATAGAGATGTTCCACCAGTTGGAGTCCACACACGATAGAGATGTTCCACCAGCCGGAGTCCAGACACGATAGAGATGTTCCACAGGTTGGAGTCCACACACGATAGAGATGTTCCACCAGCCGGAGTCCAGACACGATAGAGATGTTCCACAGGTTGGAGTCCACACACGATAGAGATGTTCCACCAGCCAGAGTCCAGACACCATAGAGATGTTCCACCAGTTGGAGTCCACACACGATAGAGATGTTCCACCAGCTGGAGTCCAGACACGATAGAGATGTTCCACAGGTTGGAGTCCACACACGATAGAGATGTTCCACCAGCCGGAGTCCACACACGATAGAGATGTTCCACCAGCCGGAGTCCAGACACGATAGAGATATTCCACAGGTTGGAGTCCAGACATGATAGAGATGTTCCACCAGTCGGAGTCCAGACACGATAGAGATGTTCCACCAGCCGGAGTCCAGACACGATAGAGATGTTCCACCAGCCGGAGTCCAGACACGATAGAGATGTTCCACAGGTTGGAGTCCAGACACGATAGAGATGTTCCACCAGCCGGAGTCCAGACACGATAGAGATGTTCCACCAGTTGGAGTCCACACACGATAGAGATGTTCCACCAGCCGGAGTCCAGACACGATAGAGATGTTCCACAGGTTGGAGTCCAGACACGATAGAGATGTTCCACCAGCCGGAGTCCAGACACGATAGAGATGTTCCACCAGTTGGAGTCCACACACGATAGAGATGTTCCACCAGCTGGAGTCCAGACACGATAGAGATGTTCCACAGGTTGGAGTCCACACACGATAGAGATGTTCCACCAGCCGGAGTCCACACACGATAGAGATGTTCCACCAGCCGGAGTCCAGACACGATAGAGATATTCCACAGGTTGGAGTCCAGACATGATAGAGATGTTCTACCAGTCGGAGTCCAGACACGATAGAGATGTTCCACCAGCCGGAGTCCAGACACGATAGAGATGTTCCACCAGCCGGAGTCCAGACACGATAGAGATGTTCCACAGGTTGGAGTCCAGACACGATAGAGATGTTCCACCAGCCGGAGTCCAGACACGATAGAGATGTTCCACCAGTTGGAGTCCACACACGATAGAGATGTTCCACAGGTTGGAGTCCAGACACGATAGAGATGTTCCACCAGTCGGAGTCCACACACGATAGAGATGTTCCACCAGCCGGAGTCCAGACACGATAGAGATGTTCCACCAGTCGGAGTCCACACACGATAGAGATGTTCCACCAGCCGGAGTCCACACACGATAGAGATGTTCCACAGGTTGGAGTCCAGACACAATAGAGATGTTCCACCAGCCGGAGTCCAGACACGATAGAGATGTTCCACCAGCCGGAGTCCACACATGATAGAGATGTTCCACCAGCCGGAGTGCAGACACGATAGAGATGTTCCACCAGCCGGAGTCCAGACACGATAGAGATGTTCCACCAGCCGGAGTCCAGACACGATAGAGATGTTCCACCAGCCAGAGTCCAGACACGATAGAGATGTTCCACAGGTTGGAGTCCAGACACGATAGAGATGTTCCACCAGCCGGAGTCCACACACGATAGAGATGTTCCACCAGTTGGAGTCCACACACGATAGAGATGTTCCACCAGCCGGAGTCCAGACACGATAGAGATGTTCCACAGGTTGGAGTCCACACACGATAGAGATGTTCCACCAGCCAGAGTCCAGACACCATAGAGATGTTCCACCAGTTGGAGTCCACACACGATAGAGATGTTCCACCAGCTGGAGTCCAGACACGATAGAGATGTTCCACAGGTTGGAGTCCACACACGATAGAGATGTTCCACCAGCCGGAGTCCACACACGATAGAGATGTTCCACCAGCCGGAGTCCAGACACGATAGAGATATTCCACAGGTTGGAGTCCAGACATGATAGAGATGTTCCACCAGTCGGAGTCCAGACACGATAGAGATGTTCCACCAGCCGGAGTCCAGACACGATAGAGATGTTCCACCAGCCGGAGTCCAGACACGATAGAGATGTTCCACAGGTTGGAGTCCAGACACGATAGAGATGTTCCACCAGCCGGAGTCCAGACACGATAGAGATGTTCCACCAGTTGGAGTCCACACACGATAGAGATGTTCCACCAGCCGGAGTCCAGACACGATAGAGATGTTCCACAGGTTGGAGTCCAGACACGATAGAGATGTTCCACCAGCCGGAGTCCAGACACGATAGAGATGTTCCACCAGTTGGAGTCCACACACGATA
The DNA here is from genome assembly GCF_023055435.1 of Haliotis rufescens. Classification (NCBI taxonomy): domain Eukaryota; kingdom Metazoa; phylum Mollusca; class Gastropoda; order Lepetellida; family Haliotidae; genus Haliotis; species Haliotis rufescens. The sequence continues at coordinate 76,241,829 of NW_025963779.1, read as the reverse complement.
GAGATGTTCCACCAGCTGGAGTCCAGACACGATAGAGATGTTCCACAGGTTGGAGTCCACACACGATAGAGATGTTCCACCAGCCGGAGTCCACACACGATAGAGATGTTCCACCAGCCGGAGTCCAGACACGATAGAGATATTCCACAGGTTGGAGTCCAGACATGATAGAGATGTTCTACCAGTTGGAGTCCAGACACGATAGAGATGTTCCACCAGCCGGAGTCCAGACACGATAGAGATGTTCCACCAGCCGGAGTCCAGACACGATAGAGATGTTCCACAGGTTGGAGTCCAGACACGATAGAGATGTTCCACCAGCCGGAGTCCAGACACGATAGAGATGTTCCACCAGTTGGAGTCCACACACGATAGAGATGTTCCACAGGTTGGAGTCCAGACACGATAGAGATGTTCCACCAGTCGGAGTCCACACACGATAGAGATGTTCCACCAGCCGGAGTCCAGACACGATAGAGATGTTCCACCAGTCGGAGTCCACACACGATAGAGATGTTCCACCAGCCGGAGTCCAGACACGATAGAGATGTTCCACAGGTTGGAGTCCAGACACAATAGAGATGTTCCACCAGCCGGAGTCCAGACACGATAGAGATGTTCCACCAGCCGGAGTCCACACATGATAGAGATGTTCCACCAGCCGGAGTGCAGACACGATAGAGATGTTCCACCAGCCGGAGTCCAGACACGATAGAGATGTTCCACCAGCCGGAGTCCAGACACGATAGAGATGTTCCACCAGCCAGAGTCCAGACACGATAGAGATGTTCCACAGGTTGGAGTCCAGACACGATAGAGATGATCCACCAGCCAGAGTCCAGACACGATAGAGATGTTCCACCAGCCGGAGTCCAGACACGATAGAGATGTTCCACCAGCCGGAGTCCAGACACGATAGAGATGTTCCACCAGCCGGAGTCCAGACACGATAGAGATGTTCCACAGGTTGGAGTCCAGACACGATAGAGATGTTCCACCAGCCGGAGTCCAGACACGATAGAGATGTTCCACCAGTTGGAGTCCACACACGATAGAGATGTTCCACAGGTTGGAGTCCAGACACGATAGAGATGTTCCACAGGTTGGAGTCCACACACGATAGAGATGTTCCACCAGCCGGAGTCCACACACGATAGAGATGTTCCACCAGCCGGAGTCCAGACACGATAGAGATGTTCCACAGGTTGGAGTCCAGACACGATAGAGATGTTCCACCAGCCGGAGTCCAGACACGATAGAAATGTTCCACCAGCCGGAGTCCAGACACGATAGAGATGTTCCCCCAGCCGGAGTCCACACACGATAGAGATGTTCCACCAGTTGGAGTCCACACACGATAGAGATGTTCCACCAGCCGGAGTCCACACACGATAGAGATGTTCCACAGGTTGGAGTCCAGACACGATAGAGATGTTCCACCAGCCAGAGTCCAGACACGATAGAGATGTTCCACAGGTTGGAGTCCAGACACGATAGAGATGTTCCACAGGTTGGAGTCCACACACGATAGAGCTGTTCCACCACCCGGGTCCACACGTTATAGAACTTCTCCACGTGGCGAAGACCATCCGCGTTAGACCTGTTCAATCAGACGGTGTGGGAGAAACGACAAAAAACAAAACCGGTGCAGATCTTATAGTATACCAGTATTGTGAGCCCATGAGGCTAGCATGGTGCAGACAGACCTATGACCATCACCGGGGCGAATCTGGGATTCAAACCCACGAAATCCAAACTCTGCATAAAGAATTGCCTGGTCTATTTAACTACCCAGGCGTCGGGGTATTCAAGTGGTTAAAGATTTCGCTCGTCACGCCGAAGACCCGGGTTGGATTCCCCAAATGGGTGCAATGTGTGAAATGCATTTCTGGTGTCCCCGCTGTGACATTGCTGGAATAGTGCTGACAGCAGAGTACAAATTCACTCACTCACTCTTACACTCTCACTCAAATTCTACCCACGCTCCCAGTCACCCACACTCTCTCTCATATAGAAACATTCGAGTAACAATAAACCTAAAACGTGGGTCTCCATTCCGTGGTTATACGTGTTATGACATAGTATGGTATTTGACGCGAATAGCTGCAAGATTGATGAAGCGGCGTCAAGTAATATGGACTCAACCACTCCCTAATACTTTATGGTTAATTCAAAGTAAATGAATATTCATTATACGAATATTTAGAAGTTTTGAATATATGAATGAATAAATAGTAATTGACAGTAATAGTCAGGCTATATTGATTTAATTTTAATGTCCTGCTTTATGAATTAACGGAAGCCTTTTAGAGCCATTTGTTTTTTTATATTTTTTTCGATACTAAGATACTAAGTTGAAATTTCAAGATAATAAGTTGAAAATTCAAGATACTAAGTTAACATCCTAAGATGTAAAAATACGTTTGAAGTGAATAATCTTGAAATTTCAAGATCCTACGAAAGCTTTTTAGGGACATTTTTTTTTATAGATACAGAAGTTGAAATTTCAAGATACTATCTTGGAATTTCAAGATACAGAAGTTGAAATTTCAAGATATTAAGTTGAAATTTCAAGATACTAAATATCTTGAGTATCTTGAAATACTTAGTATCTTGAAATTTCAAGATAGTTTGGAAACAAAAAAACAAAACAAATGGCCCTTAAAGGCTTCCGTATGAATTTAACAAGACATTTAATTTATTCCGCCGAATGTAGAGTAATGTAAAGAAAAAATATGTTAAATAAAATAATTCGGATACAAGTTCGAACTTCTTTTGTAGGTAACACCCAAAGAAACAAGGGCAGCGATTATAGCCCGGTTCTCTGGGTAGGTAGCGTCAGCGCAGCAAACCCAAGGAACCAGGCTGCAGCAAGCAGGGTATACAACTCGCGGCTGTACCTACAGGTGCTGTCGGAACACCAGACTGTCTGATTGAAGCAGTATATAGATGTTAACAGCATTTTAGTAGGGACAGACGAGGAGACAACGAGGTGATTATGGACACGGCCCAGGGGCTACACGATTAGGGCTATAAATGACACGGTGTTACTAATAGATTGCTGTGTTGGACATTCACACAATTGGCCGCTGGTGAACACAGATAACAGCTTCTGAAAGTCTAGATCATCTTAATAGTCCAGAAGTTATGATTCATGACATATGTAAAAGTTATCAAAATCAGTGACACCTTGACACAAAAAGGCGAATTAACGCGTCATAATTTTCACAGAAACCTGCGAAAGACGGAGCTTGCAATAATATAATTTGGTTCATTTCAAACTAATGATCCTTAGAGCGCAATCATGCTATAATCTGATGAAAACACAATAGGTGATCGTTTCACCAGGAAACCAAACACGGTGCATGTCCAGTGTCAACACATGCAGTGTCGACGGTAGGCTGCCTCCCACAGAACACATTAAAACATGGATTCAACTCAAGTCTAGAATGATTTGGCAAGTCTAGATTACATCGGCTCTGAAATTAAACATTGTTCTGGGTTTAATTTGGAATTTATTTGTTGAACGCGTCCGTGATATCGAGGTTCTGTTGTACGTTTGAAGTTCACTGTCGGACAGAAAATCATACATATGCAGGTGTCGTCTTTTATCCCCATATAGGTTGAGTGAGTGAGTGAGTGAGTGAGTGAGTGAGTGAGTGAGTGGGTGGCAGGGTGGGTGAGTGAGTGAGTGAGTGAGTGAGTGAGTGAGTGAGTGAGCGCCTTCCATATTGGTTCACACCCTGCAGAAATATGGGTGATGAGCAAAAGGTCACCCCGTCACACATACGATCGGCTAAATAAATTCGTATTGATATATGTCATGAATAATCTGTCCCAGTCGCACCGCAATGAGAGTCGGGAACAACCCTTCATGAGAATTACACTTTCAGCATGCGACGCATCCCTCGCGCCAGGTAACACATCGTGAATTAAATGCACTGTACAATATAACGCCAGAATTATTGCCACCCGTCAATCAATGATCATCCTCTATGTTCTCCTGGGCCCACTTGCACAAAGCGATCTTAGCGTTAAGATGATCGTAACTCCCATACTTTAACATAGGTTTACGATCGTCTTAGAGCTAAGATCGCTTTGTGCAAGTAGGTCCTGGGCTCGCAATACGCTAAACCTTCACTAATCCCTGGATCCATTCCCGTGGTTTTCGCGATCTCAAATGACCCACCCGTGATTTCCATTAACAGTTTACCGATGAATCAAACGCTGAGATGAGGAAAACGGAAATGGAGATATCGAGCTTTCATCACTATTCCAGCAATATAACGGCCCGGAAATAACGGAAATAGGCTTCATGTCGGGGAATCGAACCCGGGTCTTTGGCTGGACGAGGTAACGCTTTAACCGCAGATAAACCACCATTTAAATGGTGAGTGAGTGAGTGAGTGAGTTGGGTTTAACGCCGCTTTTAACAGTATTCCAGTTATATCGCGGCGTGTCAGCTTAATGTTGGAGGAAAGCCCGAAGTGATGCAGGTCTCAGACGTTTACCACTTCGGTGAAACCCATGAGCATGGGTATGGTGCTGACAAACCTAGAAACATAATCTGGGCGAACCGAGATTCGAACCCAAAATCATAGGTTTCTGGCGTGCCCAATGGACGCAACTCTGCAAAGCGAATCGCGGCGCCTTAGACGACTGGGCCACCCGTGCCCCCAAATGGTGAATGAATCATGATGAGATGTGAATTAAAAACATTGTGTGATCAAAATAATATATCTAAAAAATGAGTGTGTCAAAAGACCCATCTACCATAATATGCGAAATAGGCAGTATTTGCATTAAAAACTGAGAGGGCTCGGGTGGTCCAGTCTTTGAGGAGAGTTGCGTCCCTTTAGTGAGAGCAGAAACCTGTGATGGTGGGAGCAATCCCAGACTTATTGTTTCAGGCTTGCCTTCGATATTTAAACTGGTCGACCCAGGTATTTCTCATGTTCGTCATACTTGGGTTGACCTAAGTTGCCCATACCTACTGAGCCCCTGGGGTGCGGCGCTCTGGTAAGCAGCCGCCTAGTGACGTCATCGTTAAAAGCTAATAAGTTTCATTTATTGATTCAGTCAAGAACAAAAACATTTTAATGAATATACTTAACGAGGTGTTTACAGTATATAGGTATTCTCATATACGTAAGGGAAATTTAACTTTCGGTTGTTGATATATATATTTTAGAATTAAAAAAAAGGAACTTTGATGATGATTTTGCAGCTCTGTTTCAAGTTCTGTGTGTTATTTTGACCTTTCTTGAAGTTTTACATACATTAAATAGAAAAGGTACAATGGCAGCTTTGTCAGGCAAGGAAACACGTGTTAACCTCTCATAGTTAACCTGTCTCAAGCAATACACGTGGCTGCCGTGTTTCTCCTTCTCTCGGTGTCAGAGAGTGGGATTTCCCACCTAGCCTAAATTCCTCCCGGAAAGGGGGCTATATAGCCTTATTTATGGTTTTAATGGTGCTGGAAATTTCACTGTCGCCTTTATTATGCTGAAGAGCAAGAGGTCCCAGGTTCTAACCCCGTTAGTGTTATTTAGGATAAAGCTTTATTACACCGAGGGGAATTTGGATTATATTTGAAGTGAAAAGAATATACATGTACATACACTCATTACGAACAATACAATTTCAGACCAACACATATATCTGCACTCATACATAGCACTCCATGCAAACTTACATAACACTCCATGCATACAAACAAATATACATGCATAACATAAAGCAACAAAATATGCACTATTAAAGAAGATAAAATATGAATTAACACTAGCACATAAGAATTAAACAATGATTAAGAGACAGGTTGACTTGGTTCATCATTTAAAAATAAAATACTAACGGGAACAAATGAAGATTTGGCTCTATTTGATTTAAAACAAGGCACACGATATCTTCTTCCAGATGGTAAAACGTCATAACAAGGGTCTAAAAAGTGATTTGGTTGGTCTAACATTCTATTTGCAAGCTGTAAAACACGTTGATTGTAAAGAGAGTCCAGACTGTTGAATTTGCATCCTGAGATTTTGCTAGCCACTGTAGTTATTTTAGTTATTTAACCTAAGGGCTGACATCACAGTACAGGTCCTAAAAGTGTTGTCGCAAGCATAGCCTGCAGTTCACAACCCTATGCACTAAACAGAATCCGCTCATCAGTTGGTAAATGAACAGATGACGGAAACAGTACTCACGTATATATCTTCCACTGAAACACGAGTTGAAAAACTTGCGGCGTCACCTTTGGCAAGTGATCTTGTTCATGCATGCCTCTGTCCACAAACAATAAATGAGTACCAAAGAGTTAATGTGGTAATGGTAATGTGAATGGGTAATCTTCTAGCGCCTGACAGGAAGCTTTGGTTGCATATTTCACATGTAGCTGGGAAGTTCTGGAATGCAAAATATACGGACCTCTGATCGGGGCGAGAAACGCCATGAGCACGTACAGATATATGCGCTATATACGTTGTAAATATACTTTATAATATACTTGGCAGTGAGCGACTGAGGATTCTCGATGACAGAAAAGTGATATGTCACTGCAACCATGATAAGGAGAACGACTGCCGTTCAAGATTACAGTGCAGACCTGATAGAAATCAACTAGCAAAGTGTGTTTCAACTAGCAATGTGACTTATTGTTACTGAAGACAGTTGGAAGATTTTAGATTCGTTGATTTACCTCAAATACACAACAAAATAAAAAAACAAACAAAAAACACATATCCTACTAAATAAATATATAATAAATAAAACATATAATTTCGTCAGTGACAAAAGGCTGATCTGATCTGTCGAGTGACAGATCCGCCATATCTCAATGTCGAAATCAATTATCCTCTATTTAATAAAATTAAGAATGTATGGCGCAAAACAACACAAGGTTTTAATCATGGTTTCTCTTGTAAATTACTCCATCAGCCAACTGTACATCTAGGTACTTTTGATAATAGACATATATTTAATCATGGGGGAAATCTGACTCCAAAGCGGAAAATTGGTTATATAGTGTGTTTTCCGGGTGGGAAATATGGCCATATAGTGTGCTTTCCGTGGGAAGTATGACTATATAGCCAGTTTTCCGGGGGAAATTTAGCTATATAGCCCTTTTTTCCGGGGGGAAATTAGGCTAGGGGGGAAATTCCACACTCTGACACCGGCAGCCATTTTGTTTTATATCTGAAGTTGCTTTTTATGCGTCCTATTTCGGATATTGTCCTTGGTTAACACACTGGTTAACTGGTTGAGTCTGGTCATCCTTGGTTGACAGAAATGTTGTGACCTTGACTCAGGCCTCTCACATTTGAGTAATCGAACGCACGTACTGTTAGTCAGCACCATACCGTGCTGGTGGGTTTCACCAAGTGGTAAACGCCTGACACCTGCATCACTTGGGATTTTCCTCCCAAATCAACCTGACCGGCCCTGATGTAACTGGAATACTGTTCAAAGCGGCGTAACTCACTCACTCAGGTTAGAAGTATAGCAAACAAATGACCACGTGTTCATGCATGTAGAATATTGAATACAGTTACATAATACCATGTGTACAGGTTTATCTACGGTGTCTTATCGTGGAAATAATTAATTACCCCCAGAGGCGCGTTGTCGCTGAACTGGTCAGTTAGACCAGGGGCGCGTCGTCGTATCACCTTTTGAGCACGAACCTAGGCCCTGGTTATGAAATATATCACGGTGATTATTAGTATTGCGTTTTAATGCTGACTGGTAACATCAGCTCCCCAGGCACATACACAGGGGCAGAGTGTTGAGACCTGTTTAAAGAAAGGCTAAAGTTCAAAGAACCTAACACTAATATATTTTAACACATAACATGTTTAAACCAGCATTGGCTTTAAAAATAATATTCAAGCATTTTATGCTTAACTGTGATAACACTGTGTGAGTTGCCCCTGCGTGATGCACGTCATCTGTATTCCCTATGTATTTTGATCAAAGGATCAACATCTGCTAGTGGTGCCAAAGTACCAAAACATATGGCGATAGGTCGTTCAACATGCTGGTCCATTGCTACGGAACAATCTGCCACAAGAAATCCGAGGAACAGAAGATCTGACAAACTTTAAAAAGACACCCAAAACCTGTCTCAAGAGAGCCTTTGTCCAGATCAATCATAGTCTAGACGCATTTGTTAATTGGAAAATGCGCTATACAAATTCCTTATTTAATTCAATATTGCATAGAGATTTCACTCTTTTGGCGATTCGACTAAGAAATGCATGTTCCGGGCAAGTATGCCATTTATGTAAGAATGTAGGACCAACTCAAGCATATTTATTGGTCATCTAAATATTACCTTCCCTTTTAATAGGCCCGTAATGAGCAAACATAGCTCTTATTAAGAAAGGAGTAGATTGTTGTATCTGTTCGTACCTTATACTGAAATTCGACCAAATCACACGTACGTTCAATGAAAAGACCAAGATTCTGAATATAAACACAAACACTCACATTCATAATCGGATTTAGTAAATATTGTTGATTTCGCAGAATTTCTTCCATAAAGGACCGCCTCCGTGGTCTAGTGGTAGAGCGTCCGCCCAGACAGCGGAAGGTCCGGGGTTCGATCCCCGGCTGCGTCATACCAAAAGACGTTAAAAGATGGTACTTGTTACCCTGTCTGGCGCTCGGCATTAAGGGGCTAAAACAAGGACTTGTCGGCTCGGAGTCAGTATACTGTGTCTGATTGGGGTATTCATGTTAAACTGCGGCATGGTATCTCAGTGGGATAGCACTATAAATCGGCATCAGTCCGGACTAGTACAAGCAGCCACACACACGTGCATGCACGTCGCTATATAAGTGCAATAGTCTTGGACGCGTCGTTTAAACCCAATTTCACCTCACCACCTTCCATAAAGGACCGCCTCCGTGGTATAGTGGTAGAGCGTCCTCCCGGATAGCGGAGGGTACATGGTTCGATCGGCATACCAAAAGACGTTAAAAGATGGTACTTGTTGTTACCCTGCCTGGCGCTCGGAATTAAGGGACTAAAGCAAGGACACACACTCGCACGCACACACGCACGCACACACACACACACACACACACACACACACACACACACACACACACACACACACACACACACACACACACACACACACACACACACACACGTTGCTTTATAAGTGCAATAATCTTGAATGCCACGTTAACCCCTTTTTCACTTCACCTCTTCCATGAAGCCGTGACAGAAGACTCTTTTTCATCAGGTACCTTGACAAAGTAGACACAATTTATTATGGATAACAACTTCTTTAATACTGTAAAAAGCGACGTTTCGGTACAGATCCTTACATCGTTATCCACCAGTCTTGCTTGACAACGGCGTAAGGATCTATACCGAAACGTTGCTTTCTACAGTATTAAAGAAGTTGTTATCCATAAATTGTGTCTACTTTGTCATCCGTCAACTTCTAAGTAATGCCTATCAAACAATTCATCAAGTACTTTGTAATTAATACAAAAAGGTCTGTCAATTTAGTTATATACAGGAAAAAGACAAAGGAGCCGTTGTTTGTAAACTGCAGGGCAAAAGAAGATATAAACTTGAAAATTGGATCTGCCCAAACATTTACAAACGTTATCAAAATATTACAAGGCTGAAAACAGTCACAGAAGCACTTAAACTGAAGGTCCAAACCACAACAATGATACCCGTAAATACATCACCACTGAATAACCATTTCTTGTTTGTTTCATTCTCAGTCACCATCAAACATGGGTGTATACTTTCTTTAGCCCGGGAGTTTATAACCTCCCTACACTTGTTGAATAACAGCAGACATGTATGCATAGATCCCTGTATGTGATTCATGCGGGACCACAGGCTTCTCTGGTGTTCTAGATATGTCACGATGAAAAAGCGTGTGTGACACGTAAGAAATTAATGATCTCCGTACACAAGGAGTGAATTAGCGACGCCGTCCCCAACTCTGCCTTGCGAATTATATCCACATCTAAATACGTAAGGAGGCATTGCTTACGTTAGAACAGTCCACTGCTTTGCATATGGAGATAATTATTCAACGAATCTTAATGGCGATTTTTATCACCCTTAGGAGATAGGAACACCCATGAGATTCCCATGCATGTAGCCGTGACGTCAAGAGGGCTATATAAGTGAGCCTGGCTGTCACTCGAGATGCTGGGGGCATAATTACAAGACTACGAAACAATAGGCTTGTCGTTCATGCTGTTGATGTGCAAGGTACCACCTTGGCTTTATCCTGTTGAAATAGAGTTTGTACCTTGGTTAATTACCTTGGGCCATGGCGCTGGAGAAAGGGGGATTGTGTAGGACGGTTTTAAACTTAAGCCATGATGCAAGTCGAGAAAAGGACTGTGAAACAGACATGGCCAACTCTGGGACAACTATACCAGCACCATCCTCTCCTTCAAGTCCGACACGGAGGAAGGGGCACGTAGAGATGGATGCAACAGTGCTCCTGTCTTTGAAGAATGGCGAGAATGACAACAATGAAGACCATGACTATGTAAATGTCCCGAAGTTACCCAATACAGGAGGACCGGGAGAACATTCAGTTACCATTAACATCACGGCGCCGGATTCAGACGCTGGGGACGTTGAGGAGGACGAGGACGAGGACGAGGAGAGGGATGTTGTCAAGGACAACGACACCAAGGACCAACATGCAGGCCATGAACGTAACCCCGTTCATCAAACCTATGAGAGACACACACGTGCAGGGCGTACAAATCAAAGAAAAATTTCGGTATATTCACAAGGGTCGGACCAAAGTTTGCAAGCGCATTCTATCGTCCCGAGTCGGAAAGGTTCCACGGTGCTGATCGATGAACAGCCTGAGATTATCTCCATGCCTTCAAATTACCTCTCTGCTCCCCATGACAGAGCGTTCCCGAACGGTCCCGACAACAACTACCTAATGTCACCGAGAATGTCGGTGTTTTCCATGTACAGCCAGGCCAGCAGGGGTAGTTTCCAGTCCGACAGGACGTTCAGGGATCCATTCGAAGTTCTTCCGCATGCGGATCATTACAAGAATGTCACGAACGCGTTCGACAACTTCCGGCAACGACCGACACTCCAACAACTTCGAGAAGAACAGGTATGATTTGATTAAGAGAACATAATATTGAAAATGAGGGTGGCCTAGAGGGTAACGCGTTCGTCATGGTTTCCGGGTTCCTTTCCCTACACGTTACAATGTGTGAAATTAAGTTCTGGTGTACCCCGTGTGATATTGCTTAAATATTGTCAAAAGCGGTGTAAAACTATACTCACTCATTTTTAGAGATTTTATTTGACCTCAAATGACATTTGTTTGTTGATCCCCCCAGCGTCGAATAGGTTGTTATAAAACGACGGATGCGCCACGATACACTATGCAGCTACGCGTCCTTTACCGGTGCCAGTATCCGCTGATTGTGGAATGGAATCTCAGATTCGGTCAGATTATGGTGCTGGGTCTGTCAGCACCAACACCTTTGCTCTCACATGTTTCCCTAAAGTTTACCTGGAACATTACGCTGACAGAAAGTGGCGTTAATACCTATTTACCAACTAGAATGTTATGCTTGTGTTAAGTTAAGTTGTTTTGTTAAGTCAATAATTTTGTTAAGTTAATTCAACTCAACAAACAACACTTTGTTTTGCAATACACACGATCGTTGGGAATGTTATTTGTAACCCGACACTTTAATGAAACTAAATTATTCAAAATGTACTGTTTAACCATTTTGATAAATAATAATAATAATAATAATAATAATAATAATACAAAAAGAATAAATTAACACAGATGTTTGAGGTTGGTCCGCGACTCATACATATATGAATAATATACCTTTGTACCGATGGGAACCTGCCGCGGTGTGTGATGACCCTGCGTGCCCTACATTTGCGTGCAACCAGAATACCTCCAGCTTCCAGGGAGTGAAATAATAAAGCCATGACAACGACAAACCGGTTCTAGTGTTAAGCCCTGTCTGGCGCCATCAAAACTCTCCCTCACGCACGTTCAAGTTCAAGGGAAGCCGTTTCGGTAGAGATTTCCTACACCAGAAAAAAAACATATTGATGGATGAGCAAGACTTTAGAACTTAGGTGCTGCTGCTATAGTGTATATGTTCAGATTGAAGATGTTTGATCAAAATAACTGCATAACAGTGTTTGTAAAATCTAGCATTTTGGCCTGTATGGACCTATAACTTCACTGGGGTAGCTCCTTATTCTGAATTCTAATTATGTGTGGATAGTCCTTTCTCTCGTTGGCATCTCATGACGCGAATTCAAGACATAACCCTTTATCTTTTTGTAAAACCTGGTTGATAAAATAATTAAAAAAAATATTCAAACGGTGCATTTACAGGAATCAGCAAACTCGTCGTCATTTCATATTTTTTCTCTTAAGAAATTTAAATGGCAAACAATTGCATATTGTGATCAATTGATTATATGGTTTAACAAAGATGTCTACCTGTTGCACAAGTCAATATATCTCGTGGAATATTTTCCTGACATGCCCTTTTGAAGCGAGGGGGCACGGGTGGCCCAGTCGTCCAAGGCGCCGCGATTCGCTGCTGCGTCCCTTGGGCACGCCAGAAACCTATGATTGTGGGTTCGAATCCTGGTTCGCCCCGATTATGTTTCTAGGTTTGTCAGCACCATACCCGTGCTCGTGGGTATCACCGAAGTGGTAAACGTCTGAGACCTGCATCACTTCGGGATTTCCTCTCACATTAAGCTGACACGCCGCGATATAACTGGAATACTGTTAAAAGCGGCGTTAAACCCAACTCACTCACTAACTTTTGAAGCGAAGGAAATTTCTCTACGGTATTTGCTGTTCGTAATTCCTGACACACCACTTCACTTGTTGAATTAAGAACTTTGATAGAGAGAGTAAATTACCGGCTGCCGCAAAACAAACAACCTGTTAAACCCGTACAACTGCACCAAACTGAACCCATTTAGACGGGTAAGCTGTGTTGGAGCAAGGGACCCGTTCCCCAAAACAGCCTAAGCTCTACGACTCTCCTCCGTCATTGTTGAAGTACACTCATAAAGCTACCTCAGGCGACTATAAGAGCGAGATCAGAATATTTACTTTTACCTTACTTGTAATTAATTCCAACCCTCATCCACAAGTTATCGACATCGATTTTTCAAATCCACCAACGACAGAGTGGGGGCAAATAAAACTTAACTGAGGAGCAAAAGAAAGTATACCGATTTTTTAAAATGTAATTGAATATTGAAATAACTGTTGTTAAATGTGATTATGTCTATTTAACCATCACTCAGTCCTGCAACACACAAAAAGTAAGTGTGTCTGGGTAATGTTGAGTGAAAATAGATTGATTTGATGAAGACTAGGACCAGAAATGAATTTGCAGCCACATGACCGCCATCATGTTTGAAATGATACCGAAAAAAGCAATTCTTTATAAGAAGGTACTGGTACCGTGGGAGGCATGAAAAGCCCGGGTTCGCTCACATATAGTGAGTCTACGAGCTTTCTAAAGGGCGCCCCGTTTGATAAAGATAGGGGGGGGGGCACGGGTGGCCCAGTCGTCTAAGGCGCCGCGATTCGCTTTGCAGAGTTGCGTCCGAAGTGGTAAACGTCTGAGACCTGCATCACTTCGGGCTTTCCTCCCACATTAAGCTGACACGCCGTGATATGACTGGAATACTGTAAAAAGCGGCGTTAAACCCAACTCACTCACTCACTGATATAGATAGACGCTGCCCATGATTAACAACTGAGCTGTGTGTTATCATATTGCGCCCGACGGGTGTAAGTTTGTTCACGCAGTCAATCACTGGTCTGCCTGTAAAAGTCGAATTTTACACGCCTCGACTATTGCTTACTGGCATTGAACATCATCTAATTTACAACTATTGAATATTCTTTTCAATCGCCAAAAGGCTTCACAAATGCGTTAAGATACTCCAATGAATTCTACTTCCAGTCCCCCATTCCCTTGGGCGAGGACCTCCCTGACAGTGATGAGGACGACTCGGGGGGTACCAGGAAGAAGGCAGAGGTCAAGCCACGCCTAGCCGCAAAGTTAGGATGGATCCAGGGGGTTTTGGTATGTAAGAAGGACACGCCCTGAATAATGTGGTCAGATGACCGTGTGCGACAATATTAGCACTGGTAAACGTAAATGATATTTGGTTTGACATAGCAACTTTTAAAGGGCAACGTCAAGCACATTGCGATCTGAATCTGTAACAGTAGCCACGAATACAAAGACGCAAGGCACCCGTGAAGATCAGTATCTGAAGGGGAATATTATGCTGCGTTGTACAGTCAACGCGAGTTTCACAAACTTTAATGACCATTAAAGTCAACACTATTCAATTTCTGTACGTATATATATGAGGAATAACTTTAAATACAATCTTGTCGTGAAATATCTTCAGTATAGCTTTCCTTCCAGTCGTTCTGGATCCGCGAGATTACAAGGTACAATACCCAATTTTGCATTCGTTACCACTCGATGTTTACGTAACCTATATAGCTACAAGATCGCCATTCGGCTTGTCCCGGAACGACACGAGTTGGTCACGAATACAATTTATGTTCTCATCCGGCGTGATATGGCTGGACAGTTGCTCACATCGTCGTAAAACGTACTGTAACCGGATAGCACCCAATGTTGTTTACACTGAACCTTTCAAACTCATAAGAAATTTCTTCTTAAAGCAGTACCTATCGTACGATTCTGACTATAACATATGTTTATGAATCACTATCAAACAGAGATGATACCAGGTGTTCGCCCAAAAGGAGAGGGCATACTGGCCCAAAGGTAGCACCCATTACAAACACATACAAAGGCAAGTCAAAGTCAGTTTGAGTACGTAGCTACCGTATGCAAGTATTGACAGCCTGTGTTGCTGTAGGTGAGGTGCCTGCTGAACATCTTCGGGGTGATGTTGTTCCTGCGCCTCACGTGGATCACGGGGAGATCAGGGATCGGGCTGGCGTCCGTCATCATCCTGCTGTCAGCATTCGTCACCTCAATCACCACCATGTCCATGGCCGCCATCTGTACCAATGGAGAGGTCAAGGGAGGTAAGTCACCAATATGCCAATGTTGTGGCCTGGCTAGTTGCAACATACTAGTAATAGCCGACAGGCGGTTTAAAAGGCATTATCCTGGTTGTGATATCTAACACTTTGTTTAATGTAATTGTTTGTATTGTGTTATTTTCAAATGTACATATCGAACATCATCTCAGTGAGACAAACAGAGGTTTGAGAAACCGCCAGTATTGACAAACCTTTCTATGCAGGGCGTTATAAAGCATGCCTCATGTCCTGTGATATATATCAGACTTGGATATATTTGTTTGCCGTTTCCCAGGGGGCGCTTACTACATGATATCCCGCAGCCTGGGCCCCGAGTTCGGGGGAGCAATTGGGATTGTCTTCTCTCTGGCTAACGCTGTGGCCGCCGCCATGTACGTGGTGGGGTTCGCTGAAACTGTGCGCGACTTGATGTGGGTGAGTTGTTGTGTGAATTTGTGGTGAGCTAGTGGGTTTGGTTAAACGTCACTTTATTAACGTGATTATTTCAGTTTTAGCACGGCACATCAGCTTAGTGTGTGAAGCAAACCTAATTGTTTCAGATCTTACATTTTTACCACTTTGTGGAAACCTATGAGCATAATTAGGGTAAATCTGGAATTGAACTCACTATTAAAGAATTTTTGTACACAACGGGACACAACGCCACCTGTATTTCCAAATGCAAAATGATAGTAGCTGTTTCTGTATATTCCTGTCGTGAATGTATGTGAAGGAGACTTGTAGGTACATTTGACTGAATGGACTCAATGTGTTGACGGACGTTTCACCCAATGACTTCTTGCAGGAGCATGGAACGTACATAACAGGGGACCCCCTCAACGAGGTTCGCATCATCGGCGTCGCCACGTCGTTCCTCATCCTGGGCATCGTGCTGATTGGGCTAGACTTTGAATCTAAGGTACGGAAACTACAGACACACAACCTTGTCAAACCGTCACGCTTTCAAAGTTAAAGGAGGACAATTTTGTGAAACATAAAAGGGCGTTGTTTTTAATTTATTAGTATTGATTCACCAACTATTTATTTTTGTCCAGGTATGTTGTATGTAGAGGCATTAACAGGGTGGATCCGATTGATTACGTGTACTGGGGTGTTCTTCTCCCACAGGCTCAGCTGGTGCTGCTGGTGGTGCTGATGGCAGCCATAGTCAACTTCTTCGTGGGCACCTTCCTCCCCGCCACACCAGAAAGACAGGCCAATGGCTTCGTTGGCTACTCGGGTAACTTAAGCCTAGTGACCCCGCATCCCCTGTAACTCCAGGGCTGAGGGCTCGCATTTCAGGAAACCTACACAAACCCCTTGATCCTTTCCCGATTTCAAATTACCCGCCCTTGATTTCCATTAACATTTTACTGACCATGGAAATGGGTAAGGGAGTACTTGCCACCACCAGTTCTAAAGGACATGAAGGCGTCATCTATCAGACAGACTTCTGAGGGCTTTCATTTGCGCGTCAGTCAGTTTTTTAATGTTGGATTTCTCGCAAGCTCTATCATAATTACGGGGACTGCCGCCATGTTGTTGACATGGCCAACCCAACATTGAGGCTGGTTTGAACTCGCATTGTGATTGGTCCGTTAGAGTTGGGTAGCAAATCAAATTGGCTAATGAAAAGGAGGGCGGCTTTTTGTAGGTGTACCGATATGCGAGCAAGCGAGGATGGTGAACATTTGATTGTGATGCTAACTTCTTGTTAACTTCAGTTTTGTCGAATTGTCTGTGAGGTCAGTTGAACCTGATGGCATTTTTATCTTATTCATCACATGCAATTTTAAGCTATCAAACGTCTCTCTATTAAAATATTTAATTGCGAGTCTTTTAACCATACCATCCGTCTTAGTAGGTGTGGACACTTTGTTCCTTTGTAGGCGAGTTATTGGTGGAGAACTTTGGGCCTGATTTCCGTGGGACGAGTTTCTTTCAAGTATTCGCAATCTTCTTCCCCGCCGCTACTGGGATTCTGGCAGGGGCCAACATATCAGGGGACCTGAAGGTGAGCTACAAATTGTCTTCTGTATATAGAATTACAGTATGCATGTATCGTGACATCCTGTTATCCGGGCGGTATGGTACCCAGTGACGTGTCTGGACTGACAATGTAATGTACTTCATTACCCGAAAAGGGGTTAAGATTAAATAGCAAGACGAATGCTAAATTTAGTCGGGATAAAAGATCTAAGAGCTCTATTTGTTCTAAAACGTGGCAAAAGGTACCGTCAACCAGAAGATATAGGGTTACTTAATATGTCTTGTGGGTCACTTAACATTTTATGTGATAAGTTTAGAAAATGATTTTCATATGAAAGGGTAAAATTGTCAATAGGCACTCCGGCAATAGTTCTTGTTATTAAAACAATTTTGTTAGGATGTGACTTAAACAAGACTTTATAAAAGACAACAGATGGTGCCTATATATTTACTATTTCTTAAATGCGCATTGCACACCCGTACAGGACCCCTCATCTGCAATCCCCCGCGGTACCTTCATGGCTATATTTCTGACAACCATCATCTACCTCGGGATTGCGTGGGCGTGTGGCAGCTGCCTCCTCAGGGATGCGGTTGGCTTCTCCGTTCTTGAAGCGGCATCCGGCAACATCAGCGAAGTTGCTCTCAGCATCGTCAACGTCACTCAGTGTGCAAACACTACGTGCCAATATGGACTTCAAAACGACAACGGGGTATGACAAGGTGTCGGGACCTGTATTCTACCAACACTAATCTTTGGATAAATTGTATTCAGTAACGATGACAACGCATCGAAGGAAACTGCACTAAGCACTACTGTATATGAATATTACATCATGAGGACGTGGTTTTGGAGGTCCCGCAGTGATTTTGATGGCGGTCTGTTTATAATTGTCTGGACACGACAATTCAGTGAGCATCGATCTAAGCAATTGGGATACGTTGACATGCGTCAACCATGTCAGCGAAGCTGACCTCTCGATCCCTTAAGTCGGCTCTTACGACAAGCATGGGTTACTGAAGACCAATTCTAACCCGGATCTTCATGGGTCAGACCACTCGTAAATCGCATGGCATTATAACACTGGCCAGTGTATCAGTGCAATCTGAACTCTCTGTGGTGACTCCTTCACGATAAGGGGCGGTCGGGTAGCCTAGTGGTTAAAGCCTTCGCTCGTCACGACAAAGACCCGGGTTCGATTCCCGACATGGGTACAATGTGTGAAGCCCATTTCTGGTGTCCCCCGCCGTGATATTGCTGGAATATTGCTAAAAGCGGCGTTAAACCATACTCACTCACTCACTCCTTCACGATATCATCTCCTCCTACCGGGTACCCATTAGCTGCTGACTGGAGATCTCACCTCCCGGACAATTACATGTATTGTGTGCAGATGAACATATCAAGCTTGATACCCTCTCATGTGCTCTGTTTTCTCCCTGCCAGGCAGTAGGCGTCGCATCTGCCTTCAAGCCACTAATCCTGGCCGGGATCTTCTCCGCAACCCTGTCATCGGCGCTGGCAAGCATCGTCAGTGCCCCTAAAGTCTTCCAGGTGGGTCTCGCCAACGTCACTGGTACATTAAGTCTAGACATACACTTTTTCTTCCTTTAAGAACCTGGACCGTTATTCGCTTCAGTTTACATTGAGATCAGGGCCCAGTGCTACAAAGCGATCGTAGCGTTATGACAGTCGTACGTCTATGTTAAAGTATGGGCGTTACCATCTCCCTGGGGCAAGGAAGTTTACTGACTAGAAAGGTCCAGTTTCCACCCTTGTCGAACAAGGCTGCAATTATGTAGTGATATTTTGGTTGGACTAACGAGGCTATGCATAGTCCAATCAAAACCCCGTCACAAACGATATCGACATCAAGTTCGTACACTGCCGTGCAGATTTCGGTCGGTTGCAGGACTTGCAAAGCATGTGTACCGCCAACTCGGCGTCATCAGATATTTTCAAAACTTTTTCATGTTTTTAATTTCCAGGTGTTCATGCGATTTGATGCACTTTTCATCACAATATAGATTTGGATTATCGATCCGCCATTTTGTTTGAAGTAAATGCAATTATAAATTTGAAACAAATGATATGAGAGGTGGAATCGAATTGGTCTATAGAGGGGACATAACTCGTACAGCCACTGGTGGCGCTACGATCGAACCCAGAAATTCCAGCCAATTTCGGCAAGGATGGAAACTTGATTTTAACAGTCAGTTAACTCCCTTGCCTCGGGAAGATGGGGAGTTAAGATCGTCTAAGCATCTTAGCGCCATTATCATTTTGTGGAACGTGGTCCTGGTCCTTATCCATTTCGTTTGTGACGAGATAGGACAGTTTGGTTTTGAAACTTTATGGTATTCAGACAGACCACATGATATGTAGCCTCCCCGGTCCTTCTAACTACTACACTGTTGTAAGGTTATGTTAAACGACAGTCGTCGTGTTACGATCGTTTTATGAAACAGGTCCCTAGCTCTTATTTAAAAAACTTTTGGTCTTGACATTATAAGAAACCGATTCTTAATACATTAGTAACGGTGTCTTTTGGTGTTTATGTTTGTCATACACTATAAACTGAAGAAATCTAAAACAAATCACGCAAATTCAGATTCTTCAAGGAGCGGTGGGGTGGCCTAGTGGTTAAAGTGTTCGCTCGTCACGCCGAAGGCAAGGGTTCGATTCCCCACATGGGTGCAATGTGTGAAGCCCATTTCTTGTCCCCCGCCGTGATATTGCTAAAAGCGGCGTAAAATAAAACTCACTCAGAATCTTCAATACCATTTGTCCCAATATTCCGTCTTGACTTTTAAGGGTTTCTTACCGCCACATATTATTTTGAACCTCTTTGCCTCATTCTTTCACAAGCTTTACTAAGCACGTTGTCACACGTTTGAATCCAGATTAAATCATGTCAGGGTTTCTCTAACTTTTATGAAACGCCCGACATCTTCACACGGACAAGTGTAATAAATTTAATTTTGGAGGAGGTATAATATCATATATCACGTAAAACTCTAATAAGAAAGTTGAAAAGAATTTGAAGTCTGATTTTGCCTCTATAGATAGGAGTTAGATCGATCTGACGTTCGTTGTTAAATGTATCCACACTGCTCTTCCAGGCGCTGGGCAAAGATGGTTTGTTTCCATTCATTGGTTATTTTGCCAAAGGTTTCGGCAAATCTGGAGAACCAAAGCGAGGCTACTTCTTGACCTTTGGTATATGTGTAGCAATGACATGCGTCGGTAAGTAAACTTTACATTGAGCGTTGTTAAAGGAGTGTAAGAGAATAGTATTAACGATGAATTATTTTACAAATTGTAACATGAAACTCACTTTATTCCAACCATCCTGCCAAGTCACGTTTGGATATTTACCAATAGGGAAGAGTAACGATACTTTTGGTCTCATTACGATGCATGGAAACACGAAACTATATCATATTTGGTTAAAAAAAGGCAGAAATAGTACACTGTAGTTTATATCCATCACGTGACCTCGTATCGATGCAATAAGTCAACTCATCGAGCCTCACCGGCCTATTAATTTTAGTCGACTTTTACGACAAACGTCGGTTACTGGGTTCGGAGTTAACCCGGTATCCGAACTGAAATGTCGCGATGCACTGAAACGGGTGAACCGTTAAGTCCCTGGTTCAAATGCCGCTTGTATGTTTCAGGCGCCCTGGACATCATTGCTCCTATTATTTCCAACTTCTTCCTCATGGCGTATGCGCTCATCAACTTCTCCTGTTTCGATGCCTCGTTCGCCAACTCCCCTGGTAAGTTATATCGACTTCTCCTGTTCCGTTGCCTCGTTCGCCAACTCCCCTGATAACTTCTCCTGTTTCGATGCCTCGTTCGCTAACTCCCCTGGTAACTTCTCCTGTTTCGATGCCTCGTTCGCTAACTCCCCTGGTAACTTCTCCTGTTTCGATGCCTCGTTCGCTAACTTCCCTGGTAACTTCTCCTGTTTTGATGCCTCGTTCGCTAACTCCCCTGGTAACTTCTCCTGGTTCGATGCCTCGTTCGCCAACTCCCCTGGTACCTTCTCCTGTTCCGTTGCCTCGTTCGCTAACTCCCCTGGTAACTTCTCCTGTTTCGATGCCTCGTTCGCCAACTCCCCTGGTAAGTTATATCGACTTCTCCTGTTTCGATGCCCCGTTCTCTTACTCCCCTGGTAACTTCTCCTGTTTCGATGCCTCGTTTGCCAACTCCCCTGGTAACTTCTCCTGTTTCGATGCCTCGTTCGCCAACTCCCCTGGTACCTTCTCCTGTTCCGTTGCCTCGTTCGCCAACTCCCCTGGTAACTTCTCCTGTCTCGATGCCCCGTTCTCTTACTCCCCTGGTAACTTCTCCTGTTTCGATGCCTCGTTCGCCAACTCCCCTGGTAACTTTTCCTGTTCCGTTGCCTCGTTCGCCAACTCCCCTGGTAAGTTATATCGACTTCTCCTGTTTCGATGCCCCGTTCTCTTACTCCCCTGGTAACTTCTCCTGTTCCGTTGCCTCGTTCGCCAACTCCCCTGGTAAGTTATATCGACTTCTCCTGTTTCGATGCCCCGTTCTCTTACTCCCCTGGTTACTTCTCCTGTTCCGATGCCTCGTTCGCTAACTCCCCTGGTAACTTCTCCTGGTTCGATGCCTCGTTCGCCAACTCCCCTGGTACCTTCTCCTGTTCCGTTGCCTCGTTCGCTAACTCCCCTGGTAACTTCTCCTGTTTCGATGCCTCGTTCGCCAACTCCCCTGGTAAGTTATATCGACTTCTCCTGTTTCGATGCCCCGTTCTCTTACTCCCCTGGTAACTTCTCCTGTTTCGATGCCTCGTTTGCCAACTCCCCTGGTAACTTCTCCTGTTTCGATGCCTCGTTCGCCAACTCCCCTGGTACCTTCTCCTGTTCCGTTGCCTCGTTCGCCAACTCCCCTGGTAACTTCTCCTGTCTCGATGCCCCGTTCTCTTACTCCCCTGGTAACTTCTCCTGTTTCGATGCCTCGTTCGCCAACTCCCCTGGTAACTTTTCCTGTTCCGTTGCCTCGTTCGCCAACTCCCCTGGTAAGTTATATCGACTTCTCCTGTTTCGATGCCCCGTTCTCTTACTCCCCTGGTAACTTCTCCTGTTCCGTTGCCTCGTTCGCCAACTCCCCTGGTAAGTTATATCGACTTCTCCTGTTTCGATGCCCCGTTCTCTTACTCCCCTGGTTACTTCTCCTGTTCCGATGCCTCGTTCGCTAACTCCCCTGGTACCTTCTCCTGTTCCGTTGCCTCGTTCGCTAACTCCCCTGGTACCTTCTCCTGTTCCGATGCCTCGTTCGCTAACTCCCCTGGTACCTTCTCCTGTTCCGTTGCCTCGTTCGCTAACTCCCCTGGTACCTTCTCCTGTTCCGTTGCCTCGTTCGCTAACTCCCCTGGTAACTTCTCCTGTTTCGATGCCCCGTTCTCTTACTCCCCTGGTAACTTCTCCTGTTTCGATGCCCCGTTCTCTTACTACCCTGGTAACTTCTCCTGTTCCGATGCCTCGTTTGCCAACTCCCCTGGTAAGTTATATCGACTTCTCCTGTTTCGATGCCCCGTTCGCTTACTCCCCTGGTAACTTCTCCTGTTTCGATGCCTCGTTCGCCAACTCCCCTGGTAACTTTTCCTGTTTCGATGCCCCGTTCTCTTACTCCCCTGGTAACTTCTCCTGTTTCGATGCCCCGTTCTCTTACTCCCCTGGTAACTTCTCCTGTTTCGATGCCCCGTTCTCTTACTCCCCTGGTAACTTCTCCTGTTCCGATGCCTCGTTTGCCAACTCCCCTGGTAAGTTATATCGACTTCTCCTGTTCCGATGCCTCGTTCGCCAACTCACACTGCATGCACGTCACTATATAAGTGCAATAAATTTGAACGCGACGCTAAACCCCACTTTACTCATGCAGTGCAATAATGCGATACAAGCCCCGCCAATTGTCAACATAAACGCAAAACAATGCCACGATATCACTTGTCTTGAGAAGTATTTATATGCCACTCATTTATTTCATTTAAACCTTTGAATTACAAGGCGAGTTTACTTCATTTATCCGGAAGTCGCTTGTTTTCATCCGTACTGATGCTCTCATGTCTTCCCAGGGTTCCGGCCCGCCTACAAGCTGTACAACAAGTGGGTCAGCCTCCTGGGAGCCCTGCTCTGTCTGGCAGTCATGTTCCTCATCAACTGGTGGGCAGCCCTCGTTACATTCGTCGTCATCACGGCGCTGTACCTGTTTCTCAAGCACAGAAAACCAGGTGACGTATTATCACACTAGTGGGTGAGTGAGTGAATGAATGCTGACTGTAGTCGGCAATAGTCGAGCTAAACCAGTGAGTGAGTGAGTGAGTGAGTATGGTTTTACGCCGCTTTTAGCAATATTCCAGCAATATCACGGCGAGGGACACAAGAAATGGGCTTCAGACATTGTACCCATGTCGGGAATCGAACCCGGGTCTTCGGTGTGACGAGAGAACGCTTTAACCACTAGGCTACCCGACCGCCTCCGAGCTATACCACATCACCCTAGAAATAATCGGACCGTGCAAGCATGTGGTTGATGTAAGTGTGGTTTAGAATTCCAGTTTTATCACGGAGTGTCTGCTTGATGTGGGATTAAAACCCGAAGTGAAGCATTTCTCAGACGTTTACCTCTTGATGAAACCCATGGCCACGGGCATGGTGCTGACAAACCTATAAACATAATCGGGGCGAACGGGGATTCGAGCCCACGATAATAAGTTTCCGGCAAGGTGTGGCGCTTTAGACGACTGGGCCACCCGTCCTCCACTACAACTAGTTCTGATAATGAGTGAGTGAGTGAGTTTGGTTTTACGCTGCTTTTTAGAAATATTCCAGCAATATCACGGCGGGGGACACCAGAAATGGGCTTCACACATTGTACCCATGTCGGGATTCGAACCCAGGTCTTCGGCGTGACGAGCGAACGCTTTAACCACTAGGCTACCCGACCGCCCTAGTTCTGATAGCGGCTTGTGTCTAGTCTCACCCCTCTCACGGTGTACTACCCTTCTTTATTACAGATGTAAACTGGGGTTCTTCCACCCAGGCGCATGCGTACAAGGACGCATTACAAGGCACACTTAAACTAGCTGATACGGATGAACATGTTAAAAACTTTCGGTAAGTTAAACACACGGTAACACTATAAGTGACTAATTCTCGAATTTCATTCTGACTGTGCACCCATTCCTTCCGACTTTATATGTTTAAATAGAGATAAAACTTCAGTCAACTTCAATGTATGCACAACCAGATCGTTTTCTATGAGCATCTAAATATATTTTGCCAGGGCTAGGGTCAAACTATTCCCAACCGGACATTGTACCTATCTCATGAGACCTACAGCGGGTACCGGGATAGGGTCGGGTAATAATGGGGTGGGTCCCCGGGTAGTAAATTTGGACTCGTCCCAGCCCTAATGAAAATGTATTGCATTCACTTGCACATAGATACATTTTACAACTTGATGTTATGTTATATGGTAAAAGGGTTATTATATTGCATATCACACCTTATATCAACCCGAGACCCCAATATCAGATATGGGATCGAGGGTTGGTAAGGGGTGTGATATACACATGTGGAAACTGCCATATTATATCCTCTATGTCTAACACATACCTTTACTTCAGCCCTCAGATACTGGTTCTCAGTGGTTATCCCAGGAACAGGCCAGCCCTGGTCGACTTCGTGTCCACCCTCACACAGAAACAGTCCCTCCTCGTCTGTGCGCACGTGCTGCTGGTCAGTGCTGACCCGTGTCTAGGATTACATATACCAACACTAGCTAAAAAATAAATCTGATGGGGTTCATGTAAAGGACACCCAAGTTGGCTTTTTAAAGGTGTTCGGGCCAGAAAGAAGCTGAAATTTCATTCCATCGGTCAAATATGGCACGGGTGATTCAGTGGGCTAAAACGCCGCGATTTGCGTCCCTTTCCCACGCCAGGATCCGCTCATTTGGTTGAAAATGTTTTCCTGATGAAGATCATTGGCTTGTCAGCGCGTCTTCATCTTGTAAGAGGCCAGTGAAGATCCGGGGTAGAATAGATCTTCAGCAACCCATTCTTGCCGTAAATGTCGTCTATGCTTGTCCTAAGAGGCGACTAACGGGATCGGGTGGTCAGGCTCGCTGACTTGGTTGATGCATGTCATCGATGCAAATTGCGTGGATCGATGTTCATGTTGTCAATCACTGGATTGTCTGGTCCAGACTCGATTACTTACAGACCGCTGTCATATAGCTGGAATATTGCTGAGTGCGGCGTTAAACACCAAACAAACAAACAAACAAACAAACAAACAAACAAATCATTTTGTAAGACCTGCGTTTTTTATATTTTTCTCCAAAACCAAACAGACAATCCATCACTGAATTTTTTTTTCAAAACGGCGTTAATCTCTCTCACTCCATATGTCAAGATATTTATGTGTTTTCAGTTTATTCACCAGTATTCAAGTAATATGTAATATGTGTAATATGGTTCCGGTTTTAAGATTAAGTTGCTGTTCTACTCTAAAATGGAGACTAAAAAGTAGTCATTGATACAGGTATACTACAATGACACTGTCTTTGACCAATACATTTATATTATTATGAATTATGTGTAATTTGTGACATATTGCAAAGTTGATAAATTCTTTACGATGTGAAGATGTGAAATTAAGGTTTTACGGATATCGTTATTTCTTTATCAGGGTGATTTATCTGATCACGTGACCCACATACGATCAACGGCAGCTTACAAGTGGTTCAACAACAGAAACCTCCGGGCTTTCTACACAAACATCGCCGCCCCCAATCTGAGGATCGGCATCCAGGCTATATTACAGGTACTTTGTCCTTCATTCAAAGGGTGCAACATAAAATGCGGTATCCCTACTGTCGTTCATTCGTACATTTAAACAGAGTGGACCCTCGTTAATCAGGACGTCCCGTTCCCGGTGAACTCGTCCGGTTTAACTAATGGGACCAGGTTAATATTCATTTGCATATATATTGTCTATATCCATAACCTAAAAACAATTACACTAACGCACAATCTCATTAAAATCAGATCTTAGTTCTCGCTATCGCTAAACATCTGAGGACATCCCATTACGGGTCACGTCAGAACGACCTTTCATCCGACCAATCAAAGCGTCGCTTACCAGGTCATGAAAGTGACAGTCGGAATGTATTTTCTAATCATGCAACCTCGGAAAGGTTAGCACAGGGTATTCCGAACGACAGTTACAGTACGTAGGAAGCACTGTCATACACTCTCAACCATATATTAGACATTCCGGAATGTTCGTTTGTTCAGTTTTCAAAATATTAATCGAGAACTGTGCCAATATATTTTTCAAGCGTAGACAGAAATGGAATTCAGCAGTTTGAAACGAGTGCCGTAAAGCTCAAGAAAGCTGCTTTCTAATTGGCTGATGTCGACTTCTTGTTGGTCATTTCAGTCAGTTCGCGAAAGGTCGTCCTGACGTGACCAGTAATGGGATGTACTCAGATCTTTGTTTAGCGGCAGCGAGAACTTAGATCTGATTTTATTCCTGGTTGGCTGATAGGAGAATGGGCGGGACTTATGTTGCATGAGTGTCCTGAACGATGGCACTGATTTTTATATAGATTTCTTGTGTGTTAATGATTAAATAAACGGAAGTTATTAAATAATCGGAAGTTATCATTGTTGACGTTTTTATTCATAAGCTACTCGCATTTACAGTGGGCACACCGGTTTTCACGTTACCTCTATAAACCCCATACGTTGCCGCTCGACACTGATCGTGACCTCACAATCGTATGGCTCAGCCGATTCGGTTACTACCTAAAGATACACAAAAATCACCACCCGCATATGCACGTGAAGGACCTGGTTAGAACTGGCCTTCAGCAAAACATGCTTGTCGTAAGAGTAAGATGTGTTCAGAAACATAACGACGTCAGCCTGTAGCGGCGACTAACGGGATCGAG
Organism: Haliotis rufescens; assembly: GCF_023055435.1. Classification (NCBI taxonomy): domain Eukaryota; kingdom Metazoa; phylum Mollusca; class Gastropoda; order Lepetellida; family Haliotidae; genus Haliotis; species Haliotis rufescens. The sequence goes on along the minus strand of NW_025963779.1, from coordinate 76,214,742 downwards.
TAGTCAGGCTTTCTGACTTGGTTGATGCATGTTATCGAATCCCAAATGCGTAGATCGATTCTTATGATTTCAATCACTGGATTGTATGGTCGAGACTCAGTTATTTACAGACCACCGTCATATACGTAGAATATTGCTGATGGCGATGTTAAATAACAAACAAACAAACAATAAAACATTGTATGTATGTATTTTGTGATTTCAAACATTGCATTTCCAGACATCGGGCGTGGGCAAGTTGCGACCTAACACCCTCATCATCGGGTACAAGGGGGACTGGCAGGTGGACGACCCCAGGGTGGTCTTCAACTACTTCTGTGTTCTACAGTAGGTTGACATCGTTCGTGTTATCATCTGTGTGTTATCATCTTCATTATCCAGCGTATTACGAGGAGACATCAGATGGTTTTAAGCCTGATTATTGTAGGTTGTTGTCAGAAATAAGCGTGACATATATTACCACTGAGCTGTTTTTGTTGCGTCACCTTTCATAATGTAATTCGGTGATTACATTTAACCTGGGGTGCGTTTCAAAGCACGAAACGCTTGCAAGCCACGTACAACGATTCGCCTTACAACTGGGCGCTAACGTTCAGCCGTTTGCAATCACACCAATCGCTGACTGACGTCGCTTCGTGCTCAAACCAAAATGGCGGCGTTCATCAGCGGAACATGAATTTCATGACTGGATACATTGGGAAATGGGCAAAGGCAGCGAAGACCCCATCATTCTCAGTCTGCTCCACATCTTCAAAGTAGTCATAAATTTCATCAGTTCGTCATCGGGCCTCCTCTATTACGTTCTTCATTAGGGCAAGGCAACCAAGCGGTAGTTGCGCCGCCATTTTGGAAGAGGACGCAAGCACTTCCAGCTGTTGTAGACCCCGAAGTAGCGATTAATTTGCTTACTCTATAAGCGATTCGTGGCTTACAACCCGCCTTTGATATTGTGTGATGATCCCTGAACTATATTTACAGCGACGCGTGTGACCTGCGTTACGGTGTGGGGATCCTGCGGTCTGTGGAAGGGTTTGACATCCACAAAGTTCCCGACGAACTTCTCTCTGCCACGGACGAAGATATCAGCGAATGGATGAACCCTGACCTCTCTGATGACGGTGGGTTTGGACAGAACACAGTACTTAATAGTTTCTATTGAAATGACGTGGACAAAGTGTATTGATTTTAGTTCACGTGGGTCCTAGGTTCAAATGTTTTCGTGTATGTCAGACTTAGTCTGATACGTAAAATGTGACATTTCATGGGGACAACTGGTGATACACAATCGTACCTTTTCCATTAATGTAAGGTATTCCCTGAAGAGCTACATTGGCCATTTATGACGGGTTGGTGCCCGTTTAACGTCTGTATCGTGACATTGACCTTCATTTACATTGTTGCTTACGGAATGATTTATCTATTTATTGCTTTTACGGAAAAGATCTGCGTTCGCCTGATTACCACTGGTAAATCGACGTTATTTGCATTGCATCTGACGTAAATCTTCGGGGAATAAGTTCAAGGAATTGTTCTAATTTCAGAAATCCATATAGATAAATCTGATGATGAGGAAAGCGATCATGATGAGAAACACACACCTAGGTCCAACGTCACACCAGTACCATCCGTTGTCGTTGACGGAGTTAACGGTATGCCGCTGGAAAAACTCACACAGAAATTAGACGGAGAAATAAACAAAGCATTCACATACGGGGAGGACGAGTCCATTTCCGATGGAAGGATAGATCAGAGCGCCTACGACCGGAAACGTGCCCAGCTCATCAAGGGGATATCTGTCGACGACGAGCGCCTTGGGAACAGATTCCGCCGACGCCAGGTCGGGACTATTGACGTCTGGTGGCTCTTTGATGACGGAGGTAATTTGAATAATTCCTGGTCTTCAAATATTTGGACGAAGGCGTTATGCTTGTATATACAATTTTTTAAACAAATACACTGATATTGTGTTACGAAATCATAAAAAATCAAAGCAATGTGTATGCCAGCCTCGTTGCTATTCACGAAGGCCAGTGACGTCACACATATTTTACCGTATAAGCCTTCGGAAACAGCGCTCTCTGGATCGTTACTGAATAAAAAAACGTCGACGCCGGAGAATAAAAGTCACGATTATCCACCGAGCGCAGCTTTCTTTGGGTGTAAAGGGGAAAATAGCGGTGAAAATTATAAAAACATAAAACATACGTACGTATATGTTCGCCCCAGGCCTCACCCTGCTCCTGCCTCAGATCCTGTCCACCCGGAAACAGTGGCGGGGGTGCAAACTCCGGGTGTTCTGTGCAGGAACCAAGCGAGACAACATGGACGAAGACCAGCGCAGGTAGGCGAACAAATTGTTGTGCTACGGATAAGGACATGGAAAGGTTTATCATTAGCAGGTTATTTTCAACGTGACCAGGTCGCCAGGCTTCCCCGCCCCTTTTCTCAGTAGACTGAAAAATATATTTTGTAAACTGCCGGGCACAAACAAGTATACACTTGAATTGTTTGATAGGCATAACTTCGAACTTGACGGATGACAAAATAGACACAATTTATGGATAACAACTTCTTTATTTACTATAAAGGTTACGTTTTGGTGTAGATCCTTACACCGTTGTCAAGTGTACACTTGAAAATTGGATTTGACCAAAACATATCAAACGTTATCAAAATGTTACTCGGCAGAAAAGAGTCGCCGAAACAATGCAAACTTAAGGGCCAAAAAACAACTTTGAAGCCCGTATCAAATACATCACCATGGAATAGCCATCTCTTCCTTGTTTCATTTTAGCCACCATCAAACATGGGTGTATACTTTCTTCTGCCCGACAGGTTACCTTAGAAACCATGACCGAAAACAATGATAACGCTTGTGTTTAAACCAAGAAAATATTCACAGAAATAATATCGAAACCAGATTTTGTAATCTGACAAAACAAACATGATCGATCATCGTGAAAAGAAATCGTGTGACCCCGGCATGTTTGAAATGACCCGCATGGTGAAGCGAAATATATTTTAAAAACTTGGTTTTATGGTCATAACATGAATAATGATTAAAAATAGTTCCGATAAGAAAAGGCTCAGGCATGGAGTGGGTTTATTGAAAGTGGTATATATTAAGGCACAAGTGACCCAGTGGTTTTAGGCTGATTTATGTAGAAGCCAGGATCCGCATGGTGGGTTTGAATCCCAGTATCGCTCAGCTGATGATCCTTGGTTCGTCAGCATTAAACCCATACTGCTAGGCGTCGAAAGTGATAAACGACCACTGACACGATGACATAAAGCGGAAATGCTATTCAAATTGGCGTTGAACCCAACTCATTCACTGCAACACTGCATTCACTGTAAACTTTCTTGCAGGATGGCGTCGCTGCTCAGTAAATTCCGCATCGACTATACCCAGATCACTGTGATACCAGACTTAAAGAAGAAACCCAAGAGGGCGAGGTAAATACGGATGTAATTGTACCATCATTATTGACACGATGGAGTTTGGTTTTTGGTTGGTTGGTTTGTTGTTTAACGCCGCACTCAGCAGTATTCCAGCTATATGACGGCGCTCTGTAAATAATCGAGTCAGGACCAGACAATCCTGTGATTGACATCATGAGCATCGATCCATGCAATTGGGATCGATGACATGCATCAACCAAGTCAGCGAACCTGACCACCCGATCCCGTTAGTCGCCTTTTACGACAAGCATGGGTTGCTGAAGACCTATTCTACCCCGGAATCTTCACGGGTCAACACGATGGAGAACATCAACTCCACTTGGTTGACACGAGTTCATGAGAGACTAATTGCACAAAGCGGTCTGAACTCAAATATGGCAAGTATCAACACCCTGTGTTTGTTTGTTGTTTAACGCTGTACTCAGCAATATTCAAGCTATATGCCGGCGGTCTCTAAGTAATCAAGTCTGGAACAGACAATCCAGTGATTAACATAAGCATCAAACTTGGCAATGGGGATAAAATGACCACCCGATCCCGTCATTCGCCCCTTACGAAAAGCATGGGTTGCTGAAGACCACGACCAACCCGGATCTTCTCAGGGATAACGCTCTGTGAGAATATCCGGTCAGAAAAGGCTCCGCCACCAATTGAAGACCATTGTGTGGTCACAATATGTGAGCTGTTTGAAGGGTAAACTGTGTGGGTTGTTGCTCATGCTATCAACCACTGTTGTCCTGGTCTAGACTCTTATGTTGTGTTTGCTTGTTGTTTAACGCCGCACTCGGCAATATCTCAGCTTTATGACGGCGGTCTGTAAATAATCGAGTCTGTACCAGACAATACAGTGATTGATATCATGAGCATCGATCCACGCCATTGGGATACGATGATGTGCATCAACCAAGTCAGCGAGCCTGACCATCCGATCCCGTTATCCATCCTCTCCAGGCTGACGTCGTTATATGTTTCTGACCACAACATATTCTTCTGTTCCTGTGAACCAATGTTCTTGTTCCCGAAAACATCGTAAATATTAGATGAGGAAGACAGTGTATTAAAAGGATGCACATGCTTTGTTTCAGCTACAAGGAGTTCGAGTCCATGATCTACAGGTGGAGGCTGCGTCCGGGTGAATCTCAGATTGACCTACCCTGGAAAATAACTGACTCGGATCTCAGAGCACAGAAACATAAGGTAGCTGTTCATCCATACCGCACATCCTTGAATAACAACCTTTCTTCAATGAGCTCAGATCATAAATGTATACCTGCTTCTTTAAAACTCATGAAACATTGAGAAGGTGCATTTGAAGCACATTTTAAATGACCTGGATGCACTCGTCCCTCGAATAACGCCTGAGGACCTTCCGAAGTAAATAAACTCCACGATTTTATGATAGTCACAGGAATTTACGGTACAGTTCAACACGATGTGTAGCAATCGGCAAACCTCGGCCATTTCCGTAACTGCAAAGTCTGAATTCAAGTGACCGATTGTATTTAGAGTGTATATTTTAAGCTTCTCACAAGAGGGTTTGCCAGTAAGTTGGTTTCTATGTTTGAGTCATAATGTGACTTACCTTGTTCTGATTCGACTTTCAATCACTTTGTTGTTGAACCCCAGACAAGGTAAAGTGCACAGGAGAATCTTACCGGGATTTGAATTTGGTATACAAATTAAAGATTAAATTTAATTTAATTTACATACAATTGATAAACCGCTAGACTACAGAAACTTAACCGTATGACACTGTCTTTAAGTGTGTTCCATATAGTTCATATTTCCTACATTGAAACGTGTTTAGAGACTGACCATTTATCTATATTCCAGACCTACATGAAACTCCGTCTCCGCGAGCTCTTGTTAGAAAACTCCACTGATGCCTCTCTCATAGTTATGTAAGTATTTCTCTCCTTCAATGTGTACATTAGTCTGCTCCATTTCTCAAACTGCTTTGGGAGAATTTCTTCCCAAATTTAGCCGACACGCCACACCGAGTTGTTTGTTGTATAAGGCCCCACTCAGCAATATTCCAGCTATATGATGGCGTCCGTAAATAATGGAGTCAGCACCAGACAAACTAGTGAATGATATGATAAGCAAGATCCTATAACGTCAGGTCACGAGGACACCCTTTCAATCCAGTCATTTAGCCTGACCACCTGATCGTACCTGTCACCGCTTACGATCAGCAAGGGTCGTTGGGTACTAGAGTTACACATTACCTAGTTAATATACAATGCTACCACATGCCATCAATTGTAAGTCTGTTAAAGATTGGTGTGTGTTTGTAGGACCCTGCCCGTGCTGCGCAAGACGTCGTGCCCAGCAGGGCTGTACATGGCGTGGCTGGAGATCCTGACGAGCAACCTCCCTCCCACACTACTACTTCGCGGAAACCAGGAGAGCGTCCTCACCTATTTCTCTTAGTGACTGCAGTCAACACAGAACAAGATGTCCTCAACCAGTGATTTGAGTTCGTTTAGAAAAATCATTCAATGTTCACATGTCCTTTTATTGAGGAGAGAAAGCACCATGCTGTATTTGTTTTTGTGACTATCATTTGAACAATATGCACAGAGTTGTGTACCTTAGCAGTACCAGGATCATGAGCTCGAATCCCAGATTCGCCCTGATTACGATTCTTGGTTTCTTGTGGGTCAACAAATTTCCCCCACATTAGTGAGTAACTGAGTGGGTGTGTAGGTTTTACCCCGCTTTTATTAATATTCCAGCAACATCTCGACTTGAAATGGTCAACTCCCATGACACTGTTCAAAGCGGTGGTAACCCTAACTCAATCACACTCATTATCATATATGACTTGCTGGACATGAAGGGGTATAGATCTCAGATATTCCAGTTCCTGGTCATGTTTGTCCTCATAACAATGAGAACACATTGAACGTGTTTGACAAGTTGCCATGTCTCTTGACTAAAGTGTGTGTACATAGTGTTTTGTAAAGGATATTTCGATGGTCATATAAACGTTAGAAATGGAAGTCGTTTTTCTGGTTTGTTTATTTCGGGGAAGTAGCATTAAACCCCCGTAATCAATGCTTTATAAAATACCAAGTACATTGACAATCTGTTGACCAAGGGGTATGACGTGTGAGTGAGTGAATGTTATTTTAGGCCAGTCAGCAACAGACAGACCAGTTGTTTGAACTATTTTATATACAGCGGCATAGAATACTTGTAAAATACGTGTTTATTAGGGTAAAGAAAAAGTTGGTGGTCTCACATAGAATATCGTTGAGAAGCAACATTAGTTAGAAGCACATTAGTTATCAATATAATCACCTTTGACTTCATTAGCGATGCCCCAGCCTCATTGAAGTCTTCATCTTGTACCCTGTTCGCACGCACCTGTTTGCATACCCATGTAAATATACATACGTTTGCAAAATATGCACATCTGTGTAATTTTGTCATGTGAACGCAATTGCATATGTGTGCAAATTTGCGCCAAATTTACATCAATTCCAGAGGTTTTGCAAATGTGAAACTAAATATACACGTGCAGTTTGGTAAAAACTCGACCTGGCCATCCTATATTTATGTTTCTAAAAACATACCGATGAACGCAAAGACCCTCGATTATCAATGAATACCAAGCCTAGCGATTTGGGGAATCTCTATGTACCTCTCTTGGGCCAATTTTAGGGATAGGCAATCCGTGGGCACATGGGCAGTTTGGAAAGTTCCATTTTCCCTGAAACCATTGATGACCTCTGCGAAACCTTCCTCACATGGTAAGGAGATGTAGTCGTCCATGAGATGTTCACTAACAACTCACATACATGGATTCTATCGATCACTGATCGCTGACGTGGTTGAAGCATGTCATCGTATCCCAACTGCATGGATCGATGCTCATGATGTCAATCACTGGACTGTCTGGTCCAGACTCGATTATTTACAGACCGCCGTCATATAGCTTGAATATTGCTGAGTGCGGCGTTAAACAACAAACAGCGAGCCTGACCACCCGATCCCGTTAGTCGCCTCTTATACGACAAGCATAGTCGACTTTTACGGCAAGAATGGGTTGCTGAAGACCTATTCAACACTGGACCTTCACGGATCACTTCGCAGTTGGATAACACTCACAAATACCCTCCACACAAACATTCAAAATGTTTTAATTTATTCATTTTGATAAAAATATGAATACAAAATAAAATATAGGTACAACGTTAATACAGCCATTTCTCAGAGTCTATTCATGTAGTAAATCTAAATATCGCAACTTACTCTTATAATTAAATTAGAATATGTAACAACAGCTTTATCAAACAGCAACCCTGAAACTACTTCATTACTTGGATGTAATAAGTCACCTTATACATCACACATATTCCAAACTCAGTCGCTGTACACAAAGAATATATTCCCACATACTAGTATTTTGGACGAAATGTGTATATCGTGTGTATATCGTGTGTACATCGTGTGTATATCGTGTGTATATCGTGTGTATATCGTGTATATAACGGATACTAATGGCCTGCAAAGAGACATACATCAGCTGTAAATCAAACGTTGGTTTTTTTAAGCTTTCTTTTTGAAACCAAGTATAAAAACGGCTCTTGTACATGTGTATTCCACTATGTGTAGATCTACATTGTCTGCTTTGGTTTACTGTGTTATCTTGTTGTTTCCTGCACCGAACCACAAATTACACACTACGCAGTCTGATACTGTGTTAAAGACAACAGGACAATAGCCGGTACTGACGAATTAACCATTGTTTACCCTCCGTAAAACATTTGTTGTATTATGATCAACAGTTTTTGTCTGATCAGTGCCACGAAGGCAACACACGTCAAAAGTGAGTGAGTGAGTATGGTTTTACGCCGCTTTTAGCAATATTCCAGCAATATCACGGCGGGGGGACACCAGAAATGGGCTTCACACATTGTACCCATGTCGGGAATCGAATCCGGGTCTTCGGCGTGACGAGCGAACGCTTTAAACACTAGGCTACCCGACCGCCCTTCACGTCAATAGTTATATTAAGTATATGTACAGACCTATGTTCGTCATCATAATAATACCACGAAAACAATACAATTATTACGTAGATCGCAAGGTGTATTTTGTTCTGTGTAAGGGATACAAGAGGTATTTGTATTGGAGAAATGAATGTCAGACTGCCACGTTCAATCTGCTGAGGGTGGAGACTAAATCTAATACGAGAAAAAGATAAAACCTCACATTACTGTCCTTGTATTTCAAAGATCCTAATGAGAATGATACAGGCTAAAGTCCAGCAAAAGTAGAATTGTATATGTCGGGCCATAAGTTGAAGACACAATGCATATTATACCCCGTTCACATGCACAACATTTACTAACGCAAGTAATTTTGCACATGTATAACTATACATACGTGTGTATATGTAAATTTACTGTGCGTTCAAATGAAAATGTTAGGTGTTAGGTGTGTAAATAAAGTTTGTAAATTGTGTAAGGCACACATATTCGTCAGTCTGTTTACGACTTTCAACACAAAACAGGTTGTTTTCTAATCAAAGTTAAATGAGAATAGAGTTACTTCACCGATTTTTTTCGCGTGAAGGAACATGTGTTTGATTTAATTTGTACACAAAGTTTTGACCCTTTAAACCAAAAGAAAACACCGCCCGCTCAACTCTGTATATACGCATTGGCAACTGTTGACAATTTGTTTGGTGTTGGCAAAAGAACAGAAATTAATTTGATCACCCTCTTACGTTAACATAAACGTTCACATTGCAGCATATATACACAGTGCAAATTTACATTTATATTTGCACCTGCTCCAGACATGATGCAAATTGCTCCTGATGCAAATATGACAAGTATTAACATGACAAGTAAACTCACGTATGTATTTCTACACACGTATGCACATATACACACTTATGTATAGAGGCGCATGTGAACGGGGTATAAGAAAGTGAAATTATGCAGTTTTAAGATTAGCAATGAAAAACGGAGCTCGATATCACTAGTGCCGCCGTGCCCGAGACACACATAAAATAGGTGTACAGTACCCGTGGGCCCGGTCATTTTCATTAAAAGTACTTTTGTTGATGTTATTTCATGTATTTACAAAATTAAACTGATGTGAAAAGAATGTTCCAATAAGTGTTGCATGTTCTACTATCTCTGAAGGACTGTCTGTTGTAAAATCAATCGGCATAATTCGGTTGTTTCCGTTGACTATATCTTACCATGTTTGACGAGATGTTCAAAACATTTGAATGTACTCGCTTCTTTCCGTATTTTGACGGAATATTACGTAGGTCTTGTGTTTCCAACGGAAGTTGCTATTCGTGTTGACTGTTGAGAAATACCTAGCAGACGATCGCTATTTGTCAAAATGGAAGTCTAAAAAGAGAGAAAAAACATCCACTATTTTATTTTTCTTCAAGCCTACTGCTGTAACTTCTAACAAAGCTACTGCAGACAACGGGCGAGGAAACCAGACTATATATCGTCGAGTGCTGGAGCGAACATTGAAATTTAAAAAAAACCTCCCTGTGACGAGTGTGATAGTAAAGATGAACCAAAGCCAAAATTATCTAAAAATAAATCAGCGCAAGGTATTCCGAGTCACTGGCCTCTTCTATAGTACACCTTGTTGTTAATAAGTGACAGAGGTAACAATTTAATATTTTGCAGAATTTGCAACGAGTATGCTCATCCAGTAACTCTCTGTACTGTACAACATAATTTTCAACATTTATGTCATTTAAAACTTAATCCAATGGATAAGCTGCCTTATAATTATTGGATAATATAGACAAGGCACAACTGAATTGAAATTGACACATCTAATAAACAGGTCCAGTAACCTTGGGCTCACCTGATCTTTTTTTGACTTTCAAGCCCTGGAAAACCTTTTTAACTTTTAATAGTGATAATCATCACCTCATCAGATCATACAGCACTGCACATAAAGCAAGGTGCGAGCACACATACGTTTTGATTGGGGCAAGGGAGTACAAGTACGGAAGATGTCAAAACCTTCATTGGTGAGAAGAAGAAAGTTGTTTTACACATAAAAATCATACTCCACTTGCCGAAGCCTCCTACAATTGTACTTTGTATTTGCTTTTGTATGAAAATATAGAAGAGCTGCAGAGACAGTGTATTGAGTAAAGGCAATAGGAATAGCTAGCGGAATGTAACTGATCCCTGATGAATCTGATGACTTAATTCACTGGAGGGTCACTAGACGAAGAGCTCGTCCGACTGTCAGCCGAGTAATCAGCGGCCACCTGACCCAGTCATAATGTACAGGAACGTCAGGAGCACGATTTGATATGAACTGCCAGACCTTTGTGATCTTATGGGAATCGATATACAGCCATCAAATACCGCCTGAGGACTGCTGCTTCTACATCACCGTTTTCAAACACTGAAGCTTCTTGGCCTTCAGACTATTATCAAGAGTGTACTCAATGATTTTGTCTGATGACTGGATTGGCTATGATTGGATTGGATTGGTGATGACCTCAGATCAGATTAAAACATACTACTTTCCTAATTGTAATTCATTGAAGAGTGTCTGGTGCTTCAGTCAAATGCAGAACAGTTACTCATAGCCCCTTGAGTTTCTTCTTTACTTACTGGGTATCATAAGCAAGTATGAGTATTTATGCAATAAAAGAAACTAGGAATATATAAAAACATATCTACTTTTCTTTTTTATTCCTTATCGTCCGCTACGGTAGTTGCTGCAGTGTACTCACAATCTCAAACTGGCTTTACCAATCAGTTATATCCATATGTCACAGAGAGGCAATCGAAAACATGCCAAGGGGATAGTCGTTTGGGTATCTGTAACCTACACACCAAAGCATGGGGGATGAGCGTTGCCTGGTATCCATGTATAAGCTATATTCAGACCAGCTTACTGGTGCACCAGTCAGAATACACCCTTCCTTATAGCACCAACACTAAGGAACCATCCAGCAAATTCACCTGGTTCAAATGGCAACTATGCGAAGAATGTCCCAAAATACTGGTTTCGAAAACCAGGATAGTATCTTCACATATTTTTGTGACACGGCTCCTAAAATGACGCACCAAAACATGCTCTCTCAACCTGACATCAGCTGAAGAATATCTAGAGTACAAGAGCTATCCTTCGCCAAGAGCCATGTACAGCCCAAACACTGCCGGGTGCAATGGATGGCATCTTCCCGAGGCAAGTGAGTTAACTGACTATAAAAGTCCAGTTTCCACCCTTGCCGAACTAGGCTGGTATTATGGAGTTACAATTTGGCTGGACTAACGAGTCTATGCATAGTTCAATCAAAATCGCGCAACGAAATCGAAATCCGGTTCGTAAACTGTCATGCAGATTTCGGTCGATTGCAGGATTTGCAAAGCATGTGCAACGCCAACTCGTTGTGAACAGATATTTTCAAATGTTTTGCATGTTTTTAATCAAGGTGCTCACGTGATTTGATGCATTTCGCGATGTAAGACCCGTTTTATCACAATATAGATCTTGATTATCGAGCAGATCGTCCTGACTTGGCGCCGCCATTTTGTTTGAAGCAAATGCAAGTGATACGAGAGGTGGAATCTGATTGGTCCATAGGAGAGGCTTAGAAGGGACATAGCTGGTAATAGCCACTGGTGGCGCTACGATCGAGACCAGGAATTCCAGCCTAGTTCGGCAAGGGTGAAACTGGATTTTTAAAGTCAGTTAACTCTCTTGCCTTGGGAAGATGCACGGATGGAGATGTTGAAGAAGCCTTGAGTGGAGGGAAAAGGATGAGTGCATGCCGATCAAATGCAGTTGTTCCCAGAAGAACTGCATATGATTGTCAGTGTTACTCCTTTCGATAGGTATGTGAAACAGTTCTTTTCAGTATTAAAGAACAAACCCTTCTTTCCTCTACGGAGCCTAACATTGAATAATGTACCTCACTGCCAGTGTCTTTCCAGCAGGTTCTTCAAAGAGATCTTGACTGTGACATCAAGAACGATTTGGTGTCCAACAGCCATTCATCAACAAGATGATGGCCCAGCAGAAGTGGCAGAGCGAAGAACATCTGCTGCAATTCGAATTCGAATATGCCTGAGATTTAAAAATTAGCACTTTTGGTTCAGCGTGATATAAAATCGTACAATAATTGAAATCTGTTTATCATTCTGTAATGACAAGATATCGCATGATTTGTTCAATATAAAGATTTGGATCACACTTGTGTTTCCGATAGCTTTTGCCAAAAAAATAATTAGCATCGTGTCAATAAAGTCACTATGTCATACAATGCCAGAAAATATTATCAGCGTAGTTCAGGTAAGATCAACGACCTGACAGCCAAGATAATATTGGCCCATATTGAAGAGAAATGGTAATATCACCAAGAGCTGACACAGTTAAGTAGGGGGTGGTCGGGTAGCCTAGTGGTTAAAGCATTCCCTCGTCATGCCGAAGACCTAAGGTTCGATTCCCGACATGGGTACAATGTGTATTGTTTGAAAATTGCTAAAAGCGGCGTAAAACCATACTCCCAACCCCTGACCAGAATATTCATGACTGCATTCGAATGTGTCATCACAGGCACCAGCATCTCTGACACAAGGAAACACACAGGTACAGGAACAGGAACAGGAACAGGAATAGACCGTAACAAAATGTATTTGAAAAGTCTTTGGTGTGAACAGAAGGAAGCAGGGCAGTAATCTGTATCCTCAGAGAGAGCAATGGATGCTGTGCGTACTTTCCTGCACACTCACCAGGCAATCCACGGGAAACAGCGCCAAGTAAGATACTTGCCATCCAAGATGTACAGGTCAGGGCTGTTACCCGAGCACCAGGACCAACAAGACAACTCCGACCCTTGAAAAGAAGATTGATCTGCTAGAGACAAGGTTTGATGAGATGAAAACCATGCTGGCCAGAGTTATGGGGAGGCTTAGCAATAGGCGTTCATGTTCCTCAAGTCCCACAACATAACCTGCTTGCAACAATGAGTGTTGCCAGTGTGATAAGCTGGGACACTTCAAAATCAACTGGCCACAAAGAAGCTCTGTAAAGGATAAAAGAGTACCTTTCAGTAGGAATAAGATCTGGGGAGAATCTGTTAAACTCAAAAGGGGCGGGTCCAAGGGTTTGAAGTCCTTCCCCGTACCAGAGAAGTGCAGCTGGAAAATGCAATCAGGGCGGCACAACTTGGTCTCTCAATATATTTTGAAGGTGCCGTAGAGGAAGTCACCTATCGCGGCAATCGTCTGAGGCCGCCACAAACTGCTGTTTGTTTGTTTTTTATTGTTGCATATAGCAATATTCCAGCCATATGAAGGCGGTCTGTAAATAATCGCGTCTGCATCAGACAATCCAGTGATTGACATCATGTGTAGCCAATTATGCAATTAGGATACAATGACATGCATCAAACAAGTCAGCAAGGATGACCACCCGATCTTATCAGTTGCCTCGTACGATAAGCATAGTCGTCTTTTACGTCAAAAATGGGTTGCTGAAGACCTGTTCTACCCTGGATCTGCACGGGTCTAAAACTACTGTGAGTAGTGGCATCTTGAAATGTCCATGTCCTGAAGCCACAATCCTGAAGTGTATCATGTAATACGTGTTTTCATCATTTCGTTTTTGGTCCAGGGCACTAAGGCAGAGGCTATAATGGATGACAATTACCTCTAACAAATTGTTCAATAAGCTCCAACATAAACTAGCAAAGGACCATGATGTCACCTTACACACCGCTAGGCGAGAAGAGTTTCTAGTCAAGTGAACTATTCAACAGAGGGGAGTGATCTGTGAGTCATTATTTCACCCAAGACCTACTGACATGTTTTGTGAGTTCTCCAAAGCATATGTTAGTGTTCACCGCCTACTAATTGTGACAGAAAACGTTTTTTCTATTCCAAAGTCCAGTAAACTACAAGTCAAAAGGGTCACGCTGAGAAAGATACCCCTGTAATGTAAGGATATTCTCTGTCCAATGTAAAGTTAAACAACTAGCATTTCTGCATCAATGGATGGATTAAAGAACATCACCATAGCGAACAACAATTATTTCTAACATGCCCAGCAACAAAGTCGAGATCACCAGTACCAAGGACTCCAACAACAAGCCGATTTTCGTTTAAGGTGTTGAAGCATGTGCATTAATTCCTGCAGCAGGTCATATGTGAATCTCAACAAGACAAAAGAGAGACTAAGGTCCCGATATCATTCGTATTGATGCTCTCAAGAGACACAAGAATATGTTCACACATATGAGAAATGTAGCAACAAAAAAAAAAACGCCAATGGAAAGAGTGCACCTTGAATTTTATTGATCCATTACCCGTAGGCTAAAAAGGGATTCAGTATATATTGATGATGACAGACCAATTCACGAAGTGCATAAGCAAAGGCAAAAGCAGCTATCAATGAGGTTCTCTCTTGATTTGGTCGAAGCCAACACAAATGCCAATGTGAACCAATTCCAAAACTGTGTCTCTTGTCTACTTTGGGGGAGCAGAGACGTAATTCCTGCATGGCTGATGCAGGCAAAGGCCAGGTTGTGTCAAAAAATGGGATTCACCAGCTGAGCACTATTTGGATGTTGGACAAAAGGAGACAGACATCTTATACTGTAAGTGAGAGAAACCCTACAATGGTAAATAAATGATAGCATGCAATGGTTGTGATGAATGGTATCATAGTGAGTGTGTGGGGGTCTTAGGAGAGCCTAAAACAACACACTCTTACTTCTGTGATGGCTGTCTAGATAACTGAAACTGTATGTGCGTGTTTCCCCATGCATATGCATAAACAATGGAGTGGTTAATGTACAATTTTCCACTCTTGACGGCACTTGTAAACAAAAACCTAAACTAACTAAGAGAACCATTGCTCTTATTCTGTCAAGAGATACTTTTGCTGCGGATTCTGTCCTTGTTCATGTTTGCCCGAAAGGCAACCTCGACACAGAGAGAGTGTCCTGGTCGAGGGTCATCTGGAAGATTAACCCACACAAGAGGATGATCTCCAAGACATAATGGGCACAATGGAAGGAGAGGGAGGTCAACAAGACAAAGTCCTGATAACAGTTAAACAAGAGGACATTCCCCTAGGCTTGCTGAACTACACCCGCACCATCGAGGACAAAAGCCAGAGGAGATCTTCATTGATGAAAAGCCTCTTCATTGGAGAGTATCTCCCACATCCTCGGACAAGTTGGGGTAAATAATTAGGACCTCAACTAACCCTGGAAAGCCTTGCAGATACAACAAGCCAGTGCCTATAAAACAATACAACAACACCCAAACATCCGCTACCGCCTTGGGTGTCTTGCCTGCACGGGGTTCGCCTTGTTTTGTTGCTGGTTGCTACAAACGGACAAGGCATTGCAGGCAATACTGGATGAGCCATTTGCCCCATTGTTTTGATGAGGGGCAGACTGAGGTGGTGAAGGGTCTGGCTCGGGTCCAGATGGCACTGATTTGGCTTGCCAAACAGATCATCTGTCCCGGATCTACTCCTGAGGACATGGTAGACATATCAATGGCTCCAACCTTGATATTTCTCCATTAGTTGCCCTTCAGTTGTATGGACTTGGCCATTGCCAGTAATGATTGGATATCCTCGTCCTTCATGAGGGAGCCTAAAGAATTTGATGGCCAGTCCCTACCCAGATACTCCTGCAGATTCTACCCTACCTAATGCCATAAACCCCTACTGCCAGTGCCACTACCACTGCCATCACCTCCATGCAAGAAAGTTTGTCAGATATCTGGCAAATCGGGCTTTGGAGAACACTCCAGAAGAGGTCGATTTCAGTTTAAAAAGTTGACCCCCTTCGCCTGTGGACAAAAGCTCTCTTCGTAACAGTATTGCAGTTCCATCACGGCGTGTTGGCTTAATGTGAGAGGAAAGCCTGATGTGATGCATGTCCCAGACGTTTACCACTTTGGTGAAACCCACGAAAACCTTTCCGTAAACTGCAAGAAGACTCGTCCCCAAGTCGTCACCACTCGCCCCTTTCCGTAACCTGCAAGAAGACTCGTCCCCCATTCGTCACCACTCGCCCCTTTCCGTAACCTGCAAGAAGACTCGTCCCCCATTCGTCACCACTCGCCCCTTTCCGTAACCTGCAAGAAGCTTGTCCCGGAATAACACGAGTTGGTCACGAATGCGCATGTGCTAACCCCTCCACCCCTTCTTTCCCCAAACTAACAGTGTCCGCGTGCAGCAGTTTTTGTATCAGATTACCGTTCAGTCAGAGATATCTATTTTTAATTCAACTAGCTGGACCATGGGGCTGACTCTTGGAGCACTAATTCTGTACTGGCAGAGATAAAACTTGAAAAAAACCCATTCACAGTCATATTATTGTTATTCTGAACAGAAGTTTATTTTTGTAAAAGTGTACAACATGTATATTATAATATATTGATAACAAATTTAGCTTTGCAAAGTGTAATTATTACTTCCTAAAAAAACTATTACAAAAGAACCCTATATTTCAGAATTTTTAAAAATCAGAAAGAAATCTAAACTTGCTTCATTTCGGCTATAGCATTACAAGTTAGTTAAGTCTTTTGTAAGAAATATACACGTGATTAAGGACTGTGTGACAGCCTACATGTCGCTGTACATGTTCATCTACATGCTATTTATTAGTCTGTCTCACAGTCCCTGAATCACATCATTTGCCTCCACCATGACTGAACCTGTGATGCTACACCTCCAAATAAAGCAAGTCTAGACATCTAAATCTCAATATCCCATATTACGGGGCCCTTTTCCATTTTCGCTGTGATTTTTCTGTAAAAATTGTAAAGTTTTCAGAATTAGTCTAGCTCTCTTTAGCACTTAAGAAAGATAGGAATAGCAGAAATGAAATCATATGACACTACACATTGTTTTCACACAAATATTTATACACATTTCATACATCATAATATTTGAATGCAAAATCTTGTGTATCAGTTATGGTCCTGAATTCTATTTAAATTAGTCATTTAATTCATTAAGTCTCCTTACATTTTGTCATACATAATACTTCTTCCTCACTGAAACAATCAGTCAGTAAATAATTGTATTTACACAAAGTCATTAAATAATTTTAATATATCAATAAAACTCATCTACGAGGGGCGTTCAATAAGTTTTGCAACTTGGGCATTTGTGTTTACACAAACAATGTCAACTTGTGGCAGGTGTGACACTGGTCATAACATCAGGTTGACACGTGTCATCACAAACAATGTCAACTTGTGGCAGGCGTGACACTGGTCATAACATCAGGTTGACACGTGTCATCACAAACAATGTCAACTTGTGGCAGGTGTGACACTGGTCATAACATCAGGTTGACACGTGTCATAACAAGTTCCAGACACAACAATAAGTTAGATGTGATGGCTTCATTCACCTAAGGGTGGTCACAATCATGGATTCTCTCAAACATGAACAACGCGCTGTAATAATGTTTCTTACATGCTCCGATTCACAAGACGAGAATTGCACAGGCCGCCATATGTAAATGTGGATTCGAACAGTTCAATCACCCACCCTACAGCCCAGACTTAACCCCCAGTGACTACTTCCGGCAAATGAAATCTGACGAGGACATAAAGGCTGCCACAGAGGCATGGTTAGAGGGCCAATCTGCGGATTTCTATAAAAGTGGTATTAAAAGCGTGAAGGACCAATGGTATTAGTGTATTGAAGTCAATGGAGAATATATTGAAAAATAAAAGTGCAAGAGATATTCTGTGACTTGGTCTTTTATTGAAGTTGCAAAACTTATTGAACGCCCCTCGTACATTTGATAACATGTATTTGTATTTGTATAGTTATATCACGGCATGTCAGTTTGATGTGGGAGGAAGGCCCGGAGTGAAACCTAGAAATTTAATCGAGGCGAGGCTTTTATTCGAACCCACTATCATTGGTTTCTGACACGTATACCTAGGGGACGCAACTCCGCGCAGCGAATTGGGGTACCTCAGACGACTTGGCCACCAGTACTGTTATAGGTGGATTGACATATCTTTTGGTTTCGGGTTTGTATGCTGTTTAACGCCACACTCAGCAATATTCCAGCTACATGACGGCGGTCTGTAAACAATCGTGTCTGGACCAGAAAATCCAGTGATTGACTTCATGGACTACGATCTACGCAATTCGGATCGATGACATGCATCAACGAAGTCAGCGAGCCTGACCACCCGATCCCGTTAGTCGCCTCTTACGACAAGCATAGTCTTCTTTTACGGCAAGCATGGGTTTGGAATGTACCTATTTTGGAAGGTCGTGCTATAAAGTACTCAAATAGAAGCTAAAGAACACCCCATCCTGCATATTACTATGGTTAATGTGTCATTGCATGACAGGTTAACCATAGTAATATGACATAATCGGGCGTCCTATAACTTCTTTTGATTTGTCAAGGGCGGATCCAGCAGGGGAGGGGTCCAAAATATCAAAATCATCTCTCAGAAAGTTTGCCTACCTACAACATACTATATTTGTTTTTCAAAATTCCACTGTTTCCGTTGTGGGTCGTGACTCTGTGATTAGTGCCAGGTGTGAAACAGAATTGTGTTCGCGTAATTATGTAATCATTTCCTATTAGAAATATAAACCTAATCATCCGTTTCCAGTCAACCTAGGTGGCATTTGATGGCTTGAATAAACATACAAGGACAAGCCCCTGTGTATTGTAATTTTAAACTAAAGATGAAAATTACTGTTCCACATTTAGTGTTTATGATGTGTTTGTGTAACATACGCAACTTGGTTAAACTGCCATTGCGTTTTACATAGATCTACAGCGAAGAGACCTTGGTAAAACAAATTAGATAATGCCCCAGCAGAATAGATTTTTCGGTGGTCAGCAATATGTGTGTGCGTATTACCTCCCTTAGCAATAATTCAAGATGGCGGCGTCCACAGAAGATTGGATGTGTGAGGAGTTAGCGAAACTGGGAATTGATGCTAATGAAGAAAGTGCAAGGTAAGACCGTCATATTTTACAGAAAAATGCAATCAGGATTATACACGTATCATTTTGAATTCATGTTGCATTGACAATTTTCTATTTGAATTAATGACGTCTATATCAATATGTTGTGCAATGTCAGTGATCTACTTTCAATTTATCTCTTCAGAAGTTGGATATAATTTAACGATTAACTGACAATGTTTGTTTCTAACTTTTAAGAATTATGCACATTTCACGCGTGTTCCATGTTGATACAGCCTATAACCCAAACATTAGACAGAATTATGCAAATTTAGTCAAGATGCTGACTTAGCAAATAACTTGTTGGTATTGAATTCCTCTTAACCAGACCACAAGTCCCAATTCATGTGTAACTTAGCCTGTGGCTGTGGTTAAATCCATGGCCAGTCTGATGGTTTCCCTCTCATATGCATTTATCAAGAGCTGAAAAGTGATAACCCAAACCCAATAATAGTGCACACAAGTTTATAATTTATCTGTGAAAATGTGACAATGAGCTGAAGGTGGCTCACGGTACAAATTTTTGCAGAATATTTCAGGAATGCACTTAAATATATCAAATACAATACACAAACAATGTATTTAAGTGTTATCACTAACGTACATTAGCCGAAAAGCATGTGTGGTGACCTCAAGGTTGCAAGAAAAGGACAGTCTGTCAACACAATCCAAATCAATACATAATTATTTTAATGTTTTATGAACAGTCAACCTCTTCAATGTATGTCTTTAGTCTCTAATGTCATAGTGTAAGTCACCCAAAGTTCATTACAATAACGTAAATAGCTGATGAGTTACATAATAAACTTAGAGGGTGAAATAATAGTAACTGGTAGTTTGATATCTTTAAAACTTATGTACATAGACATATTTGTTTTTACACATAGAAGTCACTTTGTTTTCAATGATATTGTCTGTTATACTTCCTGAATAATTGATCTTTTTTTATCACCATGATGAACATGATCACAGTTAGGGGTGGTGGGGTAGCCTTGTGGTTAAAATGTTTGCTCATCATGCTGAAGTACCGGGTTCGATTGCCCACAGTGGTACAGTGTGTGAAGCCCATTTCTGCATTCCCTGTCGTGATATTGCCTGAATAATGCTAAGTGACGTAAAACAATACTCACTCACTCATTGATCACAGTTGTGACACAGTTGTGACTAGCCTTGACACTGAGATAAATGCAAACCTTGCAAATATGTTTTGTAACCATGCACCTGATACCCATGTTATACAGTATATATGACAAGTATGAAGTGCTTGTGATGAAGGGGCCCTTGTCAAGTTGGGTATGTAATGTACAGTCTTACATGCTCACTTGTTAAGCCACAATTTTGAAAGTGGATCAATCTGAACATGGTTGTTGACTGCAATATAATGAGCAAGAGAAGTTATGTGCTAATTTAATGATAAGCATGATAAGAGAAAAGGAGAAGTTGATCGAAATGAACCTATGGTGTGAATACACAATGCCATTTAGAAAGTGGTCAAATGTAAAGTACGAGAATCTGTACTTTACTAAGAAAGTGTTATCCCAAATATAACATTTGTTACATTGAACCTGTGATGGTGTCTACAGGGTATTTTCATGATTATGGGAACTAATACACTGTAGATGTATAATCCAGGCTGCGTTCAGCCTTGTTTAGTTTTACCACTGTTTGCAGTGTTCGAAATACCTGCCTGCCCGACCGTCCGAGACGGGTTGATTTCAACTCGGGCTGCCAGATTTTCAAATCCCCCTGCCTGACGGTCGGGTTATATTTCATATGTGACAATATTCTAAATATTTCCCAATGATAATCATTAATTCACATGTAAAGATGAATGATAAAATGTAACCAAAAAGAAACCCTGTTAGCTTATCCTGAGAAACATATGATTATAGTGGGCAGGCAGGTTTTGGTCAGGGCTGGCAAGTATTTCAGCTAGCCAGTCCTGTGGTCTGGCTGAAATTTTTGGGAGTTTCATACCCTGCTGTTTGGCATCAGAAGTGTGCTGAGGAACTTGTTTTGTGTACCTTTGAAACTCATCCAGTGGCTCGTGGGCCCTGTTCCACAAAGAGATCTTAGGGCTAAGTTGGTTGTAGTATCCTTCATGACAACAACCCATTCAGTGGGACTTGGGAACCAATTTGCCGAATTACTGCCTTATGCTATAACAAGATATATTATTAATCAGTACGAAATTGAACAGTTAAACTTAAACATTTTAAAGTTGATTGCAGATGATGTTACTTTTTATGTACCATGACATTTACAGTTAAAACTTTCACAACTGTCGAAAGCCCATTTCCATTGATTTCAATCAATTATATATTCCTTTAGGTACATTCTTGCTATTGAAACTGCCAAAGATCTGGAGGAGTATATGCTAGATCTGCTAGATGCAAGTGACTCAAAAGTGCGCAGATTTGTGAAAGAGCTTCTCAATCGGTGGCGCCCTCCTTCAAGTCTGCAAGTGCCTGATAATGTGCTGGTAATGTCACTTTCTGTTCTGTAGATGATGAATGTCATTAAGTATCGAATATATTCTCCAAGGATAATTGATTGTGATTGATGCATTGAGAATTGTGCATGTGATAATTCACAAACAATATCTAGTTTGATTTTCAGCATTTTCACTGTATTCATAATTTTTGTAGTAATGAAACATTTGTAATTGCTGTGTTTCACTCTGTTGCAGGTTTACCGAAAAGGAAAAGACAGTGATGAGTTTACTCAGGGATCACAAAAAACAAAGAAAAAGAAACAAAAACAAGAGAATAAAAACAATTCAAATTCTTCCCAAGAAAATATTAATGGAGTGATAGACCACAACCAGGTAAGATTAATTTTTTTGGCACATTACACATTATAGTATGTTGTAGAGAGAACTCATACGTGGTCTGTTTTGTCTTGTTCAGTGTTTGGTACCCTGTGCTTATGTTCAGCGAAATAAAAGTTAACTGACTATATATTATTTTCAGGCCACCACAATAGAGCTTGGACACATGTATAACTAACTGCTGAATGAAACTTTCACTAATGTACACACTCATTGTTTGGTGGCCAAATGATCTCAGTCTGTGCAATGTACCATGCCCAGTTGCATCCCTTGTGCATGCATATCCAGTTCATGTTTTTCTACATTTTCAGATGTCAGTTCCTTCAATTGTAGAAAGTTCTCATGTCCATGCTGACACAGTGAAAAAGAAATCCAAATTTGTTCCTCTCTACAGTCAGGAAGGCCAAGAGAAAACAGTCCTCAAGTTGCCTGGTGAGTAATGTCCCTGTCCTCCAGTTGCCTGGTGACTAATGTCCTTGACCTCCAGTTGCCTGGTGAGTAATGCACCTGTCCTCCAGTTGCCTGGTGAGATATGCCCCTGTCCTCCATTTGCCTGGTGAGTAATGACCCTGTCCTCCAGTTGCCTGGTGAGTAATGTCCCTGTCCTCCAGTTGCCTGGTGAGATATGCCCCTGTCCTCCAGTTGCCTGGTGAGTAATGTCCCTGTCCTCCAGTTGCCTGGTGAGTAATGTCCTCTACCTCCAGTTGCCTGGTGACTAATGTCCTTGACCTCCAGTTGCCTGGTGAGTCATGTCCTTGACCTCCAGTTGGCTGGTGAGTTATGTCCCTGTCCTCCATTTGCCTGGTGTGTAATGTCCTTGTCCTCCTTTTGCCTGGTGAGTAATGTCCTTGACCTCCAGTTGCTTGGTGAGTTATGTCCTTGACCTCCAGTTGCCTGGTGAGTTATGTCCCTGTCCTCCAGTTGCCTGGTGAGATATGCCCCTGTCCTCCATTTGCCTGGTGAGGTATGGCCTTGACCTCCTGTTGCCTGGTGAGTTATGTCCTTGTCCCCCAGTTGCCTGGTGAGATATGGCCATGACCTCCTGTTGCCTAGTGAGTTATGACCTTGACCTCCCAATTTCTAGTGGTTTAGTTTGGGTCTGAGCAACATGTTACTTGTTACTATACCCTACGGATTAATTCCCTCACTGTGTTGTAGGTCGTCACACGTGTGAGTGCCAGGCCGCCAAGCATTCACTTGTCAACAACTGTACCGGCTGTGGGCGTGTGGTGTGTCAGCAGGAGGGGTCAGGCCCCTGTGTCTTTTGTGGGACATTGGTGAGTCGCTGGGAAAGGGGCCGCCATTCTGCATATGTTCACATGCTGTAGAGTCTCGTTTACCCAGCTGGGACTTTCCACTTTAGGAAAGGTTTAAAGTTGAAAGATCAGATGCTGAATTATTTTGGTATATAATCAGACTTCTATTGGAAAGTTGAAAATTATATACCCATGTAAGTCATTACATGGTTACCCTGATAAGAGGAGTAGAGATATCAGCCACTGGTTTTTGCCTGGCCCATACTTCATAACTTACATGCTGTCTTAATATACTACCCAAAAGAAGTTAAAGAACACCTGATTTGTTCTTCTTGTTACTTTGGTTAATCTCTCATGCCAATACAGATTAACTACATTACTATGATATAATCGGGAGTTCTTTAACTTTTTAAGAGTAGTATATACACTGGTAGCTGAACATTGCTGACTATGATGTAACATCACATTCTGTTGACAAGCAATAAAATCAGCATCAGCACCTTCAACTGCATCTGCAATCTCCTGGAAGCATGGGAGTTCAGTGACTATATAAGTCCAGTTTCCATCCTTGCAAAAACTAGACTGGAATCTCGTGGCTCGATCGTAGTGCCACAAGTGGCTGTTATAAGTTGTAGCAGTATCACGAGGGGTGCATGTGGTTTTATGCGACCAACGTCGGGCTGGACAATGGCACATACATGTCAGGCCAGCCAAAATAAATCTCAGAAATTCCAGCCTGGTTCTGCAAGGGTGGAAACTGGAATGTTATAGTCAGTTAACTCCCATTGCCTTGGGGTAGATGGCGTCTGTGAGTCTAACAAGGCGAAGGTGAATGTCACCAGATAAGGGTTTCTATGTGGGTACAGGGGTAGTGGTTGTAATCTTGCTGTATGTTGTCAGGTGTGTACGCGGGAGGAACTGGAGGTCCTGAACCGAGGGTCCAAGAAGAGTGAAAAACTGCGGCAGCAGTTGATGAAGGGGGCTACGATAGTGCCGTTCCTGGAGATGGAGGGGGGAGGGGGAGGCATGTTGCCCATGGCGGCTGTCAAGATGAACGACGGACTGGAAAAGGCAATCAAGCACAAGGAGAAACTACTGGACTATGATAGGACCAGGTGTGTTGGTATTAGCATTGGAGGAAAGTGGCTGACAGTGTTAGGGCTGATGTGCATGGGCGGATCCAGAGGGGGGTTGGGGGGGACCCCTCCTTTTGAAAACCAAATGTGTAATGTAATGTAAAGTAAAATTATGCTCTATTTATGACACACTCCATCCAAGTATATATGTTGACCTGTCTTGTTCACTTCAGTGTGAGACGAACCAAAGTGATAGATGATGAAAGCGACTACTTTGCATCAGACTCCAAGTGGCTCAGCAAGAAAGACAGGGAAGCACTGAAGAAACGTGAGGCAGAGCTCCGCAGTCAGAGGTTTGCGTCGAGGAAAGACAGGAAAATAACGCTTGACTTTGCTGGGCGTCAAGTGATTGATGTGGAATCGGACACTGGAAAATACATGTATGACGCTAATGATGAGGTGGTGCAACAAGTTTACCAAGGTGCACGACCCAAACACTCACCTAGTCCTTACACTTTGCAGGAATCTGGGAATATACTGAACCCCACTATAGTGCAGCCAGCCCCAACAGTAAGTGCCTTACAATAAGGGTGGTTCGTGGTCTTTCAACATTACCCTTTATCAAATCCTATCTTTGTGAACATCCAGGTTAAAATTGGTCTTCAGCCAACTGTGCTTGTCACAAGTAGCGACTAACAGGATGGGGCGATCAGACTCGCTGACTTGGTTGATTGCATGTCATGGAATCCCAAATGCGTAGATTGATGATGTTGATGCTCGTGATGATGGAATCACTGGATTGTCTTGTCCAGACTCAATTTATTACAGATTTGCTGAGTGTGGCATAAACAAGAAATGAATAAACAAACAAATTCTATGTCGTTTAGTTATTCCCTAAAACATTAATGATATAGTACTGTATTTTATTGGAAAACACAAACAATATTTCTTATTTTAGTGCCTTTTGTTGTCACCTATAAACATGATAAATGTGTTACTACATCTATTTTGCATGTGTTCTATTGTCTAAGATTTTTTCTTTTACACTTTTTTTTAAATAACTGGTAATGTTTATCATGTTTATTGAAGGTTTGAGACATGATTCAGAGATCAGAAAACATTCTGGAAAACACTGATAAATTGTAACCTGATATAAAATACCTGGCATAATATTTGTCGAGACAGACTCATCAAGTGATGAAAATAATCCCATTGTACTCCGGACACCACCATCAGTAGGAAAACAGTTGGTGTATCAAAAAGTTGGAATGGTAGATGGCAGGATGTATATGTTTTATCTATGACTGACTATGAGAGCATGTAGGAATGAAAAACAAAAATATGATAAATGAAAGAAAGTGTTTCAATTAGGTTTTCTCTCAATTTATCTCATTTACATATTTTTTTACAGTTTGTCTCAAAACAGTCTTCATTTAGTCGGAAGGTTATAGGTCAGAGTTCTTCTGGGGACGTTGACCCTCATGCCAAGTCAGCTCGTATCCAGGACCGTGAGTTGCTGGAGATGACAGACGAGGGCATGTGCATGAGCATGCATCAGCCATGGGCAACACTGCTCATCAAGGGAATCAAAATGTAAGTCAGTCTTTTTGTATTCTGAATTATTTACATGTTCCATGTCATATTCTCTGCACCATGGCCACTGAGTGATTTCTAAATATAAGCTAAAATAAAAAAATTTGATAGTTGATTTCATTTGGATGTGAAAACTTCTATAAATATATTGCATCAATTTTACTTTGAGATTGACTTTAATGAGATGTGTGTGTTGTATGTGCTCCCTAGTCATGAAGGCCGGACATGGTACACAGCCCACCGAGGCCGCCTGTGGATCGCCGCCACATCAAAGTCCCCCAACACACAGGAAACACACGAAGTGGAGCAGATGTATCAGTATCTCTACACAGGTAGGTGATCTTCCCAACATCTCCCCGTGGGGATTGCAGAATAGGTCCCCAGTAACTCCTGCTTGTATCTCTGTAGGAATTCCAGGACAGAATAGGTCCCCAGTACCTTCTGCTTGCATCTCTGCTGGGATTCCAGAACAGGTCCCCAGTACCTTCTACTTGCATCTCTGCTGGGATTCCAGAATAGGTCCGCAGTACCTTCTGCCTGTATCTCTGCTGGGATTCCAGAACAAGTCCCCAGTACCTTCTACTTGCATCTCTGCTGGGATTTCAGAACAAGTCCCCAGTACCTTCTGCTTGTATCTCTGCTGGGATTCCAGAACAGGTCCCCAGTACCTTCTACTTGCATCTCTGCTGGGATTCCAGAATAGGTCCCCAGTACCTTCTGCTTGCATCTCTGCTGGGATTCCAGGAAATAAAAGACCCCAAGTACTGCCTGCTTGCATCTCTGCTGGGATTCCAGAACAGGTCCCCAGTACCTTCTGCTTGCATCTCTGCTGGGATTCCAGAACAGGTCCCCAGTACCTTCTGCTTGCATCTCTGCTGGGATTCCAGAACAAGTCCCCAGTACCTTCTGCTTGCATCTCTGCTGGGATTCCAGAACAGGTCCCCAGTACCTTCTACTTGTATCTCTGCTGGGATTCCAGAACAGGTCCCCAGTACCTTCTGCTTGCATCTCTGCTGGGATTCCAGAACAGGTCCCCAATACCTTCTACTTGCATCTCTGCTGGGATTCCAGAATAGGTCCCCAGTACCTTCTGCTTGCAACTCTGCTGGGATTCCAGAACAAGTCCCAAGTACTTTCTACTTGCATCTCTGCTGGGATTCCAGAACAGGTCCCCAGTACCTTCTGCTTGCATCTCTGCTGGGATTCCAGAACAGGTCCCCAATACCTTCTACTTGCATCTCTGCTGGGATTCCAGAACAGGTCCCCAGTACCTTCTACTTCCATCTCTGCTGGGATTCCAGAACAAGTCCCCAGTACCTTCTGCTTGCATCTCTGCTGGGATTCCAGAACAGGTCCCCAATACCTTCTACTTGCATCTCTGCTGGGATTCCAGAACAGGTCCCCAGTACCTTCTACTTGCATCTCTGCTGGGATTTCAGAATAGGTCCCCAGTACCTTCTACTTGCATCTCTGCTGGGATTCCAGAACAGGTCCCCAGTACCTTCTGCTTGCATCTCTGCTGGGATTCCAGAACAAGTCCCCAGTACCTTCTACTTGCATCTCTGCTGGGATTCCAGATTAGGTCCTCAGTACCTTCTGCTTGCAACTCTGCTGGGATTCCAGAACAGGTCCCCAGTACCTTCTATTTGCATCTCTGCTGGGATTCCAGAATGGGTCCCCAGTACCTTCTGCTTGCAACTCTGCTGGGATTCCAGAACAAGTCCCAAGTACCTTCTACTTGCATCTCTGCTGGGATTCCAGAACAGGTCCCCAATACCTTCTGCTTGCATCTCTGCTGGGATTCCAGAACAGGTCCCCAGTACCTTCTACTTGCATCTCTGCTGGGATTTCAGAATAGGTCCCCAGTACCTCCTACTTGCATCTCTGCTGGGATTCCAGAACAGGTCCCCAGTACCTTCTACTTGCATCTCTGCTGGGATTCCAGATTAGGTCCTCAGTACCTTCTGCTTGCAACTCTGCTGGGATTCCAGAACAGGTCCCCAGTACCTTCTACTTGCATCTCTGCTGGGATTCAAGAACAGGTCCCCAGTACCTCCTGCTTGTATCTCTGCTGGGATTCCAGGACAGACTAGGTCCCAAGTACACCCTTTATGTCATAGAATAGTTAATACTGATTAATAATATGTTGATTGTTTGTTATTTCAGGTAAATATAGTACTTGATTATGATGTAAAAATATAAATAAAAAAATCTGTTGACGTTCACAGCTGCAGTGAGGATATGCATGATTGTGTTTCAGATCCCAACATATCCTTCCCCAGCAACTACCCTGCGGGCTGTCTGCTGGGCTGTGTGGATGTCGTAGACTGCCTCTCTCAGGAGGAGTACAGACAACAGGTATGCACTGGGGCTGTGTCGAGGTACCCCGGTTCAAGGGCTGGCTTGGGGTTCCCCAGTACTAGGGCTGGGTTGAGGTTCCCCGTTATTAGGGCTTGGTTGAGGTTCCCCATTACTAGGGCTGGGTTGAGGTTCCCCGTTATTAGGGCTTGGTTGAGGTTCCCCGTTATAAGGGCTTGGTTGAGGTTCCCCGTTACTAGGGCTGGGTTAAGGTACCCCGTTACTAGGGCTGGGTTGAGGTTCCCCGTAATCAGGGCTGGGTTCCGGTTCCCCGTTACTAGGGCTGGGTTGAGGTTCCCCGTAATCAGGGCTTGGTTCCGGTTCCCCGTTACTAGGGCTGGGTTGAGGTTCCCCGTTACTAGGGTTGGGTTGAGGTTCCCCGTTACTAGGGCTGGGTTGAGGTTCCCTGTTATTAGGGTTGGGTTGAGGTTCCCCGTAATCAGGGCTGGGTTCCGGTTCCCCGTTACTAGGGCTGGGTTGAGGTTCCTCGTTACTAGGGCTGGGTTGAGGTTCCCTGTTATTAGGGTTGGGTTGATGTTCCCCGTAATCAGGGCTGGGTTCCGGTTCCCCGTTACTAGGGCTGGGTTGAGGTTCCCCGTTTCTAGGGCTGAGTTGTGATACCCTACTTCTTGGGCATGGTCCACGTAGGCCATTTGTAGTTTGGGTGGAGGTACCCGTGTACTTAGTTTGAATATATTGTAGTGTAAGGGGAGGTAACTTATGTTACCATTCATGTACGGACAGTGTAAGGGGGATAACTCTAATAGGGTATAGAGCAAATATGGCGGACGAAAGGGGATGCGTTGGAAGGTAAGCGGTTGCACAGAAAGAATAGAATGAAGGAGAGGGCAGTTAGAGTGTTAGGATAGTTGGATTTGTATTGTAATGAAATGAAGACGTATGTTGATTGTAGCAGCGACTTGCATGTGTTTCCTGGGAAAGTTTGATGATAACAATATGTTGAGGATATGTGAAGTTGTGTCCTTCATGCAAGCCAGAATCGTTTGATTTTCCCTGATTATAATCTTCGAAGGCTTTACCAGCGTGAATAACATCTTACGCCTGCATCACTTTGAGCTTTCCTCCCATATTAAGCAGATGACCTATGCTTAGCATTTTTTCATGATTTCATGAAGCTTATCTTGGACTTGTATTTTGTACAGATGATCTCATTGTATTGTATTACTCAGTTCCCAGATGGCGAGTCTGCATCACCGTATGTGTTCATCTGTGAGAACCCACAGGAGCTAATTGTCAAATTCCCAATCAAGGGAAAACACAAAATATGTGAGTAGTGGCTTTCTTCCTTACAGAGCTCTTGTGCATGAGGACCGCCTCCATGGTCTACTGGTAGAGCATCTGCCCGAATTCATTACAGTGTGAAATTTGTTCACCCCTAGCATAAAATCTTGAGATGCCCCCCTAATCCCCCTATTGTTTGACCAATTAGTACGGCTGGGCGATTAAACAAAAGGTGCCGGACAAGTAGGATGCCCCCGCCTCAGTAACCCATGCTTTGAACGAGGCGACTAAATGGACCAGGCAGTCTGGCTAGGTGAATTACTGACAGTGTGGTAGTTGTTGTTGATATGCATTTAGAAATTGGAACAACATGAAGACATGAAACATTTGTAAATAACAGATTCCTTATTATTGTAATGATGTTTTCAGGGCTACTTCTTGCTCCTTCATAAATATTGCTAAGTCTAAGTATTTCTTAATGTATATTTTGTTAAAGAGTTTAGAGTTAATGTTATTAGTTATATAATGTTTTCTATTTTCAGATAAACTCGACAGTCGCATACACCAAGCTGCTAAGAAAGGTCTACGCCAGTCAAGCCAATCAAATCATTGACAGTAGCTGATTTTAGAGAGGAGCTTGTTATTTTAATTAATGTTAGTTCATCTGGTGTATAAAAATGTGTTTGAACGGGTTGACATGTACAGGATAGATGACTGCTAGTCAGGAAACTGTTATGTTATTATGCTATGAGGTTGAAACAGGGTCGACCTGTTCAAGGTTAGGTGACATCTGTCACTGTGTCAGTCATGAAACTGTTGTGTCGTGAAGTTGATGGGTTGACAGATCATGGCTGGTAATACATACCGGTTGTTAACTTTCAAAAATCCAATATGTAGCTTTGGTGGCACCCAGGAATCATCATGACACCTTATGGTCACTCTGGAAGTCATTGTGGCACCTTTTGTATCGACCAGGGAGTCACTATGATACTGTGTGTATTGACCAGGGAGTCATGGTGACTCCTTGTGTATCAACCAGGGAGTCATTGTGACACCTTGTGTATCGACCAGGGAGTCATTGAGACATCTTGTGTATATCCCAGGGAATCATTGTGACACCTTGTGTATCTACCAGGGAATCATTGTGACACCTTGTGTATCGACCAGGGAATCATTGTGACACCTTGTGTATCGACCAGGGAGTCATTGTGACACCTTGTGTATCTACCAGGGAGTCATTGTGACACTATGTGTTTCAACCAGGGACTTGTTGTGACACTGTGTGTATCGACCAGGGAGTCATTTTGACACAGTGTGTATTGACCAGGGACTCGTTGTAACACCTGTGTATCGACCTTGGCCTCTATGACACTTTGTGTATCACCCTAGGATAACCTCATTGCTCATCATACATTTAATACGTCACTTTCAAACCTCTTGTTTTCAAACAGATTCATGTGGTTGTGGATATGACATGACAATCTTGCTGTACAAAATAGGATATACTTTTTATATTGACAAAAGTCTTTTCGGGAGGTTTTTAGCTCTCTAGGACTGGAAGCCCAAGTGAGCTTATGGCAAGGTGGGTTGTCCATCGTATGTCCATCTATCCAACCATAGACTTCTTAGGAACTTTAGGCGTTTAGGGGAATGACATGAAAATATTTAAAATCTTTAAGAATCTTCTGCTAGCAAACTGAAACACCCATAGAGCTGAAACATAAGGCAATGTGGGATCAGGATATGACTTAAGTTCATGGCTTTGGAACGAAAAATGTAGTTGTTTTTATTTAAATATGATTCTTATATGAGGCTTATCTTCTTATTAACCTGAAGGACCAGAGAGCTGACATTTTGGTCGGATATGTAGCTCCACAGTCATCATACCGAGGCTAGGGAGTTAACTGACTGTAAGAAGTCAAGTTTCTACCCTTGCCGAACTAGGCTGGAATTTTAGCGCCCCCAGTGGTGATTACGATTTATGTCCCTTCTATGGCCCTCCTATGGACCAATAACATCCTACCTCTTATATCACTTGTATTTGCTTAAAACAAAATGATGGTGCCCAGTGAAGACGATCTGAATCGATGATCAAGATATATAATTGGAATAAAATGAGTCCTATTTAGTGAAATGCATCAAATCATGTGAGCACCTTGATTAAAAACATGAAAAGATTTGGAAAATCTGTTGATGCCAAGTACGCATGCTTTGCAAATCCTGCACTCGACCGAAATCTGCATGGCAGTTAAGGGAATGTCGATTTCATTATGTGATTTTGATTGGACTATGCATAGACTCGTTAGTCCAGCCCAAATATAACTCCATAATTCCAGCCTAGTTCGGCAAGAGTGGCAACCGGACATTCATGGTCAGTTAACTCCCTTGCCTCGGGAAGATGCTCTACAGTGGGTTTCTTTTTTTAACCATGGCATCAGAAATTCTATCAACTGGAGAAAACATTTTAAATTGTGAAATTATTATTTTTGTTTTTTGTTTCAAGCCAACACCAAGCAATATTCCAGTGATTTGACGGTGGTCTGTAAATAATCGAGCCTGGACCAGACAATGCAATGATACATATTATGAGCATTGATCTGGTCAGTTGGGAAAGGAAATAGGTGAGAAACGGATCCTTGGCAATATTTTTATTAACAAATAAACTAGTTTCCTATTTCAAGAGTTTTTAATCATGATGCCTGTTCTACTTATCACAGATTTATTGGAGTATTTATCTTCAAATGCTATGAGAAGACAGTAGGAAAAAAAACAATCATGTGTTTTTGCAGCAGAATGTTCATATACAGGGTGTTAGGAATATTTCAAAAACACGGAGGTACACCTAAAATACATAAAAATGTCTTTCTGCAGTTAACTGTTTTCGTCAGTACAGTAAACTACGTTTATAATGAACACGCTTATAATGAACTGACCGATATAACAAACCTATTTTTTAGTTCCAGCCATGTGTTGTATATATGCTGTATATATACTTATAATGAACTACGGTTATTACAAACTAAAATTAGTGGTCCCTTTGAGTTTGTTATACCCGTAGTTTACTATAACTTTCTAATGAGGAGTAAGACGATCCATGTTGTACTCCTCACCCTTCGCAGTTCTGCTGTAACACAACGATTGATATTCTGCTTAACTTCACAATACTTTCATAGAGATATCAACCACTCTGGTTAGGGTGGATTTTTTGCAACAAAATCCGTCCTTTGAATCAGCTCTTATAAAACAAAAATTGCAGGTGTATTTTGGTTTAAAAATTTACAACTTTTAAACAAGACATTAAAATAACTGAAAGGATTTCGGTTATGAAGAATGTATGTATTGAGCAGGTGCTTGTAACAAGACCTCAGTTGCTGTGTTTACATGCCACAGCTTGGCTTGATGACTCTGGAACTGGTTGGGATATCTGCTGTAGTAAGATGGATTGTATGTAGATAAATCCACACATCTAACTAGCTGATCTACCCACATGTTCAGATCCATTATCAGAAGCAGATGTATATTTGGTTAAAGTCAATGGTCACTAATAACATAACCTTTTCCCTCCGTACTAAAGGGCCGGTAATTTATTACAGCGGGGTGGGAGGGTCAGAGCTTTTGATGTACAGATATTAATGACCCTCCCCTAATGCTTGGATATTTTTGGATGAACCTCCCCTTGGCGTTGTACATTTTTTTTCATGACCCTCCCTGAAAAGACGTTTATATTTTAATATAAAAAGTCCACCTTTTCATGACCCGCCCCAGATATGTGTATTATTTTTCATGACCCTCCCCAAATAATGTATATATATTTTTTTATGACCCTCCACTAGAAATTGTCAAAAGGTTTTGTTGACCCTCCCCTCTCTATAATAAATGACTGGTCCCCAAGCAACTGAAAAATTGTTTTGTTGGATATGAAACTGACCCAGTAACTGACCAAATTTATGTGTTATTTGCATTGTTTTAGTCATGATTCCAGTGTGTAACAAGTTTCATCTAAGGAAGGCTATGTATATGTTACAATATTGGACTGTGCACGTGGGAGTGTTCCTTTGTCCCGTACCTGAACATATTCAGTATGTGAACATCTCTGGTACCAGTTCAACAAAGTGATCTTAGTACAAGAACTGCCACCCAGTGTTAACGTCATGTTATGACAGTTATAGCACTAAAACCGCTTTTAGGAATGTACCCCAGGTGATGAGGGGCCCCAGAGAAATGTCCAGTCCTAGAACTTATTCAGTTATGATGATGCATACAAGGAAATCTATTGATACCATGAGGACAGACTTTTTTAAGCATGGGTTTCTACAAATAATAGAAATGTGAAAAAAATAAAATGAAATATACCATTGAGCATGTTGGTTTCTGACATGAATAGTGCTAGTTTCTGAGGCTAAATTCTGTATATAATAATTTCTCTGTGATATATACATATTCCTCTGTTTAGCCGATATAGAAGTGTACATAACCCATCTGCCAGTACCACTCAGTGCAAAGACTGTAGTGAATATGGTACCTCATTAGTAGTAACAGATATTCAAGTAGGACTAGGAGTACTTTTGTGCCAGACACAAGGTCTTTTGAAAAATGTTTCTGAAAGTGAAGAAAATGGTTTATATATAAATATTGTATATAGTTTTTGATAGATGTGTTAAAGAAGTATACCACTCAATGTTTGATAGGGACATTATATGTCATTCTATTTATATATACACTTGACATATGAAAATCCTTTTTGTGTATCATGGCAAGGAAATAATTTTCCTATCAAAAGTGGTGTCGTATATATATGAAGATAACCTGTAATAAGTTGTGAGATAATAAGTTGTTTATTGATTGTTTCTCTTTTCTTGACAACCATATATGCGATATATATATATATATGACAGGAATAAAATGTCCGTTTTATGAAATAAGTTGTGAACTTCGGTCACAAAGACAAAAATGGGAATCCGAATGCCTTGAATAGTAACGTTACTGATAATAACGTGTATCCCGCTCCAATAATAGCATGTATCTCCACACTGACTATACAGTCCTACTCACAGGACTGGAATCTACTTAATGTGACGAACAGAGAGAATTCAAGTCACATCAGTTTTAGAATTTATTTTCATTTCCACAAATGTGCCGTGATATTCATTATTTTGTTTGATAGATGTGTCTGAAACTATCTCAGAGGTGAATCAGTGGTCTCTCAAACATAGAAATGCATTCCATTTATTGAGCAGTTACATAAATTGTTCATCACGTCAGATGTTTCAAAATCATTCTTTAATATAAGAACATAATGGTTGGCAATTTAAATTTACGTGAAAAATATGTTTAAAAACACATGGGTGTTGCGTTACCCATACCAGTGCATGTGGTGTGGGCAGTGCTCATGCAGAAGACGTGTACATACCTGTCCCCAGCATCGGGTATGTATTGTGTACATAGTAAAGCAGTTCATCAGCTGACCACATGGATGGGGAGCCGCTAGGGTTTGGGCAGTGTCTTTTTGTGTAATGTTTCTGTCTCTTCTCAAGCTCCTGCTTTGACAATGAATGTAAATTTATGAACTTATTTTGATCAGTGGTTATAATAAGGGGATGTTTGATCATTGTTTGAGAAAATGAATCTTGGAGTCTGTATGTGAAAGGCCCACCCACTTTGTAATGTTGACAACCAGGAACTGTTGCCATACATGCTGATACATTTCAAAAATAAAATCACCAGAGAAGCAACTAGTGCTGTCCTTTTTCCTCACAATCAATTCTTCTCTTCTGGTGAATTATTAACTTCACCAGTGTTCATTCTAAGGCTGCATAAAAACATGTTTCTGGAGCACATTTTTCTCCCAAGTGAGGCGGCAGTCATGATGGAGGAACATTTTGTCTGCTACTTTTCCCACCACGATTACCAACAAACAGAACTGGGGATACATTGAACTGAGCTCTGTTATACAGTGTCAGTTGCCATGTGTGGATGACAGAGTCTGATTGATTACGCTTGGAATTTGAAAATTATTTTTCATTGTGAATGAAACTGACACGTTGGGTGTAGAGTGATGTAATGAAGCCTGAGAAACATTACTTTTTTAAGCATGAGATACTACAATTTGCTGTGCGAAGCCGCCGGGATGGTCAGCCTCGCTGACTTGGTTGATGCATGTCATTGTATCTCAATTGCGTGGATCAATGCTCATGATGTCAATCACTGGATTGTTAAGTCCAGGCTTGATTGTTTACAGACTGCCGTCATATTGTTGGAATATTGCAGAGTGCGGCGTTAAACAGCAAAAAACAAACAGAACAAAACGGTACCTGATGAAGAGTGGGGGAACAATAAGGAGATAAATATTTCGTTTTGTAAGATTTGCGTGATGTTATGCTGAATGGATGAACGGAAATTTTTCATTTGAACACGACGCCGTAAGGCAATCACGCAAATCTTACAAAACGAAATATTTATCTCCTTAGTAACATGAACGTTAATTAATTACAATGACGCTGTAATGCTCCTCCAGCTGGCCACAAGGACTGGGTCATATCATATGATGCGAAAAAGCAGTGGAAGGAAATTAAAAGGGAGTCAAATAACTAATAAATAATGGCATGGGATTGTTACACGATATTGTTTATCGACAACATATTCGATTTAAATTTCTGTATATATGAGTGTCACATATGTTTCGGAAGTACAGGATAGGATTTTAAAATATTGCTATTTTACATGGAAATTACACTTGGACATGGAGATGCTTAATTATTTCTAAGGTGTTTTTAACTGACTGGCTCTCGCTTCGACTCTTTTCTTTTGGGTGCCGAAATCCTATGAGCGTGGGTAGAAATTACAGATTTGTCCTCATGATCATTCTGGGTTTGCCAGCACACTGCCCGTGCTCGTGTGTTTCATCCAAATGGTAAACGGATAAACACTGCATCACTTTAGGCTTCTCTCCCCTATTACGCTATCACGCCGTGATATTTACTGAAATCCTGAATTAAAGCCGACTCACTCACTCTACCTCTGAACTCCTGAATTACCTCCCTTAGACCAGGCTCCGAACAGATCAGCCCAGTGTCATCACCCCTCTCCAACAGCAGTCATATTTTCCAATATGAGGTATTTTCAAAAGTGTCGTTCTGGTTAACTGTATATGGTAGTACAAACAGAGTTATTTATATTATCTTTAGTATATAAATTATGCATACACGACCTGAGGTACAGAGCATACACAGATTCGCTCGCTCTACCGATGAAGAGTTGTTCTGCGAGTTACTTCCCTTTGACCATAACCTGTTTGCCTTTCGGGCGTCCAAAACACAAGTTAGTCTTTATTATAAAAAAAACCCCAGCCACATTATTTAAGAAATCGCAATGAAAGTTCACATACATGAATGTGATTGAGATTTTGTTCTTTTCAACACTTCCATATTTTGCACGTACAACAATACCAAATGTAACGTGAGGCCAAAGTGTGTAAATGATATTAGCTGAAGCTGATTTTGTTCGGAGATGTCGAAAAGAGTGTACCCAAACCATTGTCAACATTCATCTTTTGCCACTAACTTGCTCATAGTTACGTTTTATAAATCGCCACTTGCACTCAGTTTTACCACACCTCTGTTCTTGATCCAAAATATGTCCAAACGTATAGATAACAAGGAAAAAGGCTAGTTGTGGGGAATATATAGTTTTTGGTATGTAGATATATTGATATTTCATAACAATATTTAAGAAATATTTTAATATCAAATAATACTTTTTGTGCCCGTTCGTATCAAGATTTAAGAGAGGCTTCTGGTCACGCAAGAAACCTATTATCATGGGTTCGAATCACTGTTCGCCCCGATTGTTTCGAGGTTTGTAAGCACCATGCCCATGCTCGTGGGTTTCACCAAAGTTGATAACGGCTGAGACTTGTATTCCTTTGGGCTTTCCTCCCACATTAAGCTGACACGCCGTGATATACTGTTAAAAACGGCGTCAAACCCAACTCACTCACTCACTCTGGCGAAACACAGTTATGTGCAAGCTTTGTTATTCATCACTGCTATATGCAGCGATATCCTTTTCCCGGGCCCTTGTTGTGTTTGTTTGTTGGTTAACGCCGCACTCAGCCATATTCCAGCCATATGACGGCGGTCTGTCAATCATCGAGTCTGGACCAGACAATCCAGTGATTGACATCATGGGCATCGATCCACGCAAAGGGGATACGATGACATGCATCAACCAAGTCAGCGAGCCTGACCATCCGATCCCGTTAGTCCCCTCTGGCGACAAGAGAGACCTATTCTCTACCCGGGGGCGGTCGGGTAGCCTAGTGGTTAAAGCGTTAGTTCGTCACGCCGAAGACCCGGGTTCGATTCCCGACATGGACACAATGTGTGAAGCCCATTTCTGGTGTCCCCCGCCGTGATATTGCTGGAATATTGCTAAAAGCGGCGTAAAACCATACTCACTCACTCACTCACTCACTATTCTCTACCCGGATCTTCAAGGGTCTTACTGTGAGGAATTAACACAGATGTATAAGGGGCACCATATGGGAACAATGTGTTTGTTTTGACATTTTAGCTGAGAAAGACAACATCCGGATCAAAGAGGTGTATTCCAGGGGTAAATGGACATGAGTATCTAGTATTAATCATGTTTGTGAAGAGAGAACATTTGCTTTTTCATGCATCAGATTCCTTGTACACACATTCTTCATATCACTAAACTTTCCCACTACAGTGGGAGTCACGGTCGATAACAATCGCGTTAGCGTCTGTGGGAATAGTGAGTATTATATCTGAATAATGTATTTCGATTTTTAAACATTCTTTACTTTTTGTAGAAAAATGTACCTCAAGTTGAAGGAGTAGCCATTCATTAGTCGTGAAAGGATGCACGTGCTAGCCTTTAAACGTAAAACACACTGAAATATTCAACAAATGCATTAAGAGACAAGTCCACGGAGAAACGAGACAAGCTGTTCTCTTAGATAAAAGAAATAAAAATGTTACAAAAATATTTTAAGAAAATGCAGTATTTGTAAAAGAGATAAATGTGACCTGTTGATCTGGTTTCGGGCTTTTACCTTTATAAATCTTTTTTTCCTGCAAAAGTTTTTGAAATAAAATCTTTAATGCACCGGCTGCCACTCACCTCGTATTGAATTATTTTCCTAACCTAAATTCAATACCCTTTAAGGCGCTTATGATGTCTGAATAGCGAAGAGAATTACTCTTTTCAGCTATTTTGATCGTGTAACACAACCATATGTTATGTCTTCCTGTAGAAATCAATATCCGGTATACATACAAACAAACCAACAATATATAGTAGAGGTGTCGACATAGCATGTCCTTTTGTATCAATAACCTCAGGAAAGGCGTAATAAGACATTAAAGCAATATGTTGATAATCAAATTCTCTTAAGGGCCCCCCACAGCGCTCAAGAGTTCACGAAGGACGTGGTAAAACGCTCTGCTTCGAGGCTATAGGGAAAAAAATCTCTCTAGCCTCGAGGGTACAAAAGTTTAGCCTTCATGTGCGGTTAGAGGTATCAAATAGCTCAATTTAAGTTGGGGCCTGTAAGCTTTGAGATCAAAGATGGGCCATTTTGTTCAGCGCCAGTTTCTCTCGCGTTTATTGACATGGTAACACACTACTAAATTGCCAACTTAGATCTAGTGTGGAAATGGAAAGCGTTTTCGTTTTGGTAAAAAAGAATGTGATATATCACAGGGCTGTGTTTTTTTGCTGGAAGTAGTCTTCTTGCTCGTGGTGGCAGATTTTTTTACACAAGTTCAGATCGTCTTTCAGTTAAATCTTTAGAACTTGTTATAAATCTCGTATTTCAGTCTCCCCGCCTTCTGACTTCATACCCACTGAAATGCGCCTCTTTAGAAGACCAAAAAACATCAATCCAATCTTGATCAATGTGTAGTCTTAACTTTAAATCCCACTCGTGTTCTCTATCTTACACCAAACCCTCAATGTGTCGTTTGATTTATCAGTAAAACCCCTTCTTTCCCCAAACTTCCTTGAACTCTCTCCTTAATGCCTCGAGGCTCTTTTGTCCACACCACTTTACACTCACCACTGTTTCACTCGCCGTTTACACTTTGAAACTAATGCTTCAATTTATTCATAGATATTATTTACGTCATTATAAAGTGTTTTGTGTGTAAATTATAATTTCATATTACCGTTTCGTCTCACTAACCCCAACACCCTCTCCCGCAAAGCAACAATAAAAGTACAGGAAAAGGACATAGATTGACAAGTGAGCCCCCACAGAAACCACCAACTCAAGTCCAGTGCACAAAGAACATCGGGTACCAATTCAGAGCTCGACGTAAAAATAGTAGAAAAAGTTCTCAGCGCTTTATAAAGTCCTGTACGCAGTCCGTTTTGACCTCCTCCCATCCCCATCCCACCTTCCCCACCCCTCCCTCTGCATTCAGCCTGTGCTTCAAGAAACAGTGAAAATGTGATATATACATGTTTGTCATTGTGCACACCGCTTGACGTCATGCGAGACTGACTACGAATGTGGCGAGAACGTTGTTTCATAGGTTCCCGCTTGTCACTGGATCTTCATATATACAGAGCTGTCGGCTGTGAAAAAAGCTCTAAGTTCAACAGGTGCCCGCCAGGAAGATAGCATGGAGGAGAGTAAACAAACACGCCGTTTGCCATGAAGATAAGCTTGTACGAAAAACTGTAAAACTGTCACGGCAGTAATGATTTCAGTTGCTAACTAGCACTGTGAGAACGCGATAAATAGAGTAAAACGCAACATCAATTTGTGTCAAATGAAAATTGACTACATTTAGAATTATTCTTAGAATAGAAAAAAACGAAGCCGGAGAATTCTGATTTATCACACGTTGTGTCATTTAGATTAAAAAATACAGACGAGTTGAATTGCAGATATGAATTTTGCATTAGAACATAATTTCCATTTCTTCAAAAGGGGAAGAGTTAAGAAGCGTGTTTCCACACTTGGCGTTTACTTCGTGTGCAACGCGTAAAAAAATATTTCACAGGAAAATATTTCTGTCAACACCGGCAGTTATGAATAAAACAGGCAGTGAACTTTTAAAATCATTTGAGCATAAACCGTGCTGCAAACACAATTATGTCTGAACGTAATTTCCATGTCTCGTAAACCATCGGAACCCTGGGCTTGCAAACATTAATCACACACCACAGAGCTTAAAGGTCGTTTTATACGTACCGTAGTCAGTAATGTAAACAGGATGAGCGCTCTGTGAGAGAGAGAGAGAGAGAGAGAGAGAGAGAGAGAGAGAGAGAGAGAGAGAGAGACTTGATTTGAATGTTTGAATGTAGCTATCGTTGAGGTGTAAATTTTCAATACCGTGGCGTTGCATCTGTACCAGCATCTAATTACAATGAAATTTCTCAGTATGCATGAACAGAGCGTGGTGCACGTGCACACAAAGCTAAAATGTGTATGCCAATAGTGGAGTGAG
Source organism: Haliotis rufescens (assembly GCF_023055435.1). NCBI lineage: Eukaryota > Metazoa > Mollusca > Gastropoda > Lepetellida > Haliotidae > Haliotis > Haliotis rufescens. The sequence goes on along the minus strand of NW_025963779.1, from coordinate 76,173,448 downwards.
TGAGTGAGTTGGGTTTAACGCCGCTTTTAACATTATTCCAGTTATATCACGGCGTGTCAGCTTAATGTGGGAGGAAAGCCCGAAGTGATGCAGGTCTCAGACGTTTACCACTTCGGTGAAACCCACGAGCACGGGTATGGTGCTGACAAACCTAGAAACATAATCGGGGCGACCAGGATTCGAACCCACAATCATGGGTTTCTGGCATGTTCAAGGGACGCAACTCTGCACAGCGAATCGCGGCGCCTTAGACGACTGGGCCAGCCAATAGTGTAACTCCCAATCACTAATGCAATTGAGCTAAGCACATTATAAGTCGTTATGATTTGTTTAATTACTTGATTTCTTTTTAAAATAAACGTCAGTATACATATTGTGATGTAGACATAACATTCAGAGTACGTGTCGCATATTACATTAGGCCCGAGTGTGGTAACACCGCGTCACAGATTCCACGAAATATCAGACTTAGCGAGGAGTATATAACAACCCCCCTACTATCTTCATTGAGGGCGATTACATTGCATCATGTACGTTAGGGAGGCTACGGTACTGTAGCATTACCGGACTAGGCGCGAGCTGGATATAACAACCTTCCCGTTGAGAACATGTAAACGACTACAGAGGAGACAGACTCGTTTGTATAAACAGGAACCATTCTGCCAGAGATCACAAAGTAACAATATATCTACGCCATATTCTACAATGTACTCAACAATGAATTACATGTATTATTCATAGAGGCCCAGGGCAGTTTTTAAATGCATACATCAACCGAGGATGATTGGTTATTGCCCAGTAAAATCTCGTTCCCGTGTAAGTGCACGTTACATTTCTGCAATGATACTGTTTCTCTCATATAGAGGAAATGTAAATTTAACTGCCCTCCTGTGGGTAGTCTGCAACACCGATAACGTTTCCTCCGACTTGAGAGGATATATAGCAGGGAGATGTATGGCCGACGCCAGGCCGCAGTCTGCTGGCTCGGTTGCTGGGATCTCCTGATTTAAACACGTGAAGCGTAATGCGGTGTTAGCTGAAGCATTAGGTATTCAATGATTCAAGGAATAAAATTCTTTATCTGCCAGAGATTTATCATTTCGAATACCCGAAAGGAAAACTTAAATTTGTGAAGTTGTGAATCTCTTCATGGATTTTTAGACTGTGATTTGAGATTTTTTAGATTAATTGGGTTTATAACTTAATCGGTTTTATATACGTATACGTGATATAGATTTTAATATAGATTTCCTTATGTTCGAAGTATTCGGTGTAGTTTTGTTTTGCGGGGTGACTAAGAATCTACCTAATTAATACTCGTATCATTTACACTGGTAAACACACCAGAAGGTTGTATTACAAAAACATGCGTAAAACAGAATTTGGCATATATGGTTTAAAGTTTGTTATGAAGCCTCACTATAACCATGTGGAAAATGTAACGGTTTCGAATTTGGGCTTTATTTACAAACACGACAACATATTTTCGTGCGTTGAAACTAACACATGTATTTTTTTTTATTGTGCTACCGTTCTTTATATCTGAAGTTCTCCCGCTCATTTTGACCAGACCTGTTTTCCCCACTAGCGTTATCTAATGTAGGTAGATAGTCGATACAGCACAAGCAGGTTTAACACTGGCAAGCCGCTATCTACCGCGTCAGTGAGTCACCAGATGCTCACATCTCTCCTCTCATGAATTACACCCGGTCACATTCTGCAAACTGAATTTTTCAAAAGCTGTTTTTTTAACTTCTCGTAAGTATATCAGAGCATGCTCTTTCTAAACTCTTTTCACGGCATAACGCTGAGAAAATCGCTGTTGATTTGCCATTTTTCTAAACATACACATAGTTTGTCATAACAATCCACTTTAGCAGAGGTATTCGCTGCTAGAAACTCGGAAGTACATCTGTCATACATCAATCATTCCGCAGGTACATCTTAACCGGTGTAAGAGGAATTAGCTTGCCATGAATAAGTATGTAATTGTGGCGTATATCTTCCATCGCTCTTCACCAAACTCTCAGTCATTTGCTACACACCAACAATGTATGGCTTGATATGGCTTTCTTGGAACGTATCTCATTCACCAAATGGGATGAGTCCCGGAAAAGAAAAGAAAAGAAAAGAAAAGGAACGAAAAAATAGAAGAGAAGTAAAGTGCCACAATTCAACAAACAATATGCACAGTGAATAAAAACACATTATATACATTATGAAATTATGAAAAACAACACTTTGAAATATGGCACCGTTTAAAAGTGGCATGTCTTAGACTCGCTGACATTAAAGTATACCAGTACACCTGAACCTGTTTAAAACGTACCAATTTGTTCTCAATTTGTACTGCCCATATACTATGTCTGGGTGTGGCAGTATATCAGTTTGTATCAAACGCTGATACAAGTGCAATATAATAAAAAGTTGATTGATGGATTTCAACATATAAATTCTTCCCATGCTAAGCGGGCCGTGGGGTAGCCCAGTGGTTAAAACGTTCGCTTGTCACGCCTAAGTCCCGGGTTCGATTCCCCACTGGGGTACAATTTCTGATGTCCCCCGCTGTGATATTGCTGGAATATTTCTAACTCACTCCTATGCTACGGTTGGGTACCACTACTAAGGCACACTAACATTCACACATTCGGTACATTCTTAGCAAGTCAACTCGTTGTAATTGTATTCCTTGATACTACAGCTTCTAAAACGTCATTTAAAGATAAACATAACATACAGCAGACATCGAGACCCTCGAGGAAAACATTAAAAAGGAGTCCAACTCATGTTTAGAATGATTTGGCAAGTCTAGAGTGCCTTAACTCTGGGAAATTAAGGATTGTTCCATGCTCCATCTGGAGTTGTTTTTGGTTTCTTTTTTAAATATTTTTTTTTAAATAAGACAACTTTATGTCTGGGATTAAATGTCAGTCTAGTTGACGTCTTAAATGACGTATGTGAGTGAGTGAGTGAATACGGTTTTACGCCGCTTTTAGCAATATTCCAGCAATATCACGGCGGGGGACACCAGAAATGGGACGTATGTGAACTGGTAGGGTCATAGGAGAAGGCTAGTCACTGATCCTCATTCATTGCATTATACATTGTATGTTAATGTACTTATCATATGCGTGATTGGCAGGTGGTGGCAAGACTGGCTAAACTGTGATCTTTTCACATAAACAGGCGAAGATAATATCTATCTGAATGACGTGTCATGTCCTGCGGGACATGTTAATTTATCGTCGTGTACACACTGTCTAAATAAATACGCGCTGTCGCCCATTTCATGAGACGTTATCTTTGTGAATAACACCGATGTCATTCCGAGCGTACTTGTTTCGTCCAACTAAATTTGGACTTACACTTCAACATGAACAACGTATCGTGTTGCTAAAAAACATTTATGTTCTGACACGCGTGTGAAGGCATTGTTTATTGCCGTTCGTACCGATTTGTAATTTGTTTTGGCCCTTTTAAATTATTATGTTTGTTAAAGACAATCGACGTAAATAATCACCTCCATTGCACGTTCCAAATTAGTTGGGATGATATTTTTATCGATGCGTACTGCATACCCTTGCATAACTCAACAAAGTTACAGGAATCTACATCCGGTTCAATTAACTCTAAATAAGATTATACTAATACTTATATATCTTTACAGATATAAAACATAATTTCGTTATCACTGATAATAATTACGTTGATTAACATGGTGCACAGTTAAGATAATCATCTCTCTCACTTTTTGCCCCCGTGGGGTATCGGGTCAGAATAGGTTCCCAGCGACCTGTGCTGACAGTAAGAGGCGTCTTAGTGGATCGGGTGGTCAGCCTCGTGTATCCCGACGGCGTGAAAGGTTGCTCACAATATAGATCACTGGATTGTCTGCTCCAGACTCGATTATTTATGGTCTCCGTCATTTGGCTGGAATATGTCTGAGTGCGGCGTTCAACAAACAAATAAGCAACAAAACGAACATTTCTTTGTGTAACTTTGCAAAAATAAGTGCAGATCCCTGTCAGATATTATCCTCTTTTTTATCATAACCAGTGGTTGTTTCGGAAAGTAACTAAACATCTAAATATAAAGAAATGCAAGGGATCATATGTGGTTTAAGAACTCTTAAAATGTGTTTGCTGTTCATTTCGTGAAGAGATATCAAGTTCAATTCTTCATTTAGACTGTTTGTTCGTCTGACTTCATATCCAGCACAACTCCCAATTCTATATAAAAAAAAACAACGATAAGTAACGTTCTTACAACACAGTTAGCCTTGCCCCAAGGCTGTACTGAATGATAAGTCCATGGATGTATAGTAATTCTGTCCTTATAATAGGCAAGTCTAGATAAGCGGACAGACGCCAGTCTCTTATAAGGACAACTTGTTCTTAATATTTATATAGTCCAAAAAATATGATTTGAACTAATAATTATTGCCTTAGCGACTTGTACAAGTCTAAGAACACAGTCAACACAAAGAAATATCTCGTCATGACCAATGTAAACAATCGAAGAACTGCGTTAACCAAACCCTGTGGCTATCGGTAATGACACAGAACATTTCTCGAAGTAGGGCGTCAAAATGTCTTCCAAGCAGAAGTCTCGTATTGAGCTCTCGCTGTCAGCCCCAAATATTGTGTTCACGCGCTTAATTTCCTGGTGTCATTAAGAGCATGCTGTCAACGTGGCTGTGCCTTACAAGGGATCTCACCACACGGCGGAGCCCAACACTGGTCGACACAACTTGGCGGAGGCCACATTTTGGGAGATTTATAATATTTATGTGAAGCAAGGGGTAATAAATCCAGCAATTTTAAATATACGTGACTGGTGTGCCATATGCGTTTATATCTTGGATTATTGTATTACCATTGCACATGCATTTAAAAAAGACAATCTTTTCTGAAACCGTGATATATTGATCCTTAATTAATGTCAAGTTCTCTGAAGGTATAGGGTGTGACATGACAGTGAAATAACGTATTTATATTCTATCGATCACATACCTTCTGCTCATAACACTATGAGGGTTTGGTCGTCTGCTATAAACAGGGGAGGTAACTCTAACAGAATCTTGGCGTCACTTTTGGTTGCTTTGTGGCACAAATTTGGTGAGTTTCAGCACATGCGGTGGTATGCTTATCAGGGGTCAAAGCTACAGTGGAACCTCGATTCAAACCCTCATAAAATAAAGTTGGGAATCTTCATGTACTGAGCAACGATTTTTCAGGATATTTGTAGAAACGATTTTAAGAGATGAACTCATATGAAGACCTTGTTTGTGTTCATTTGGCCCCAAGATCAGAATTCAGTATACCATATATACTATGACTGGGACGGGTAACTCGGGTACCCGGGTCGGGTGGGTACTGAGTAGGACCCGGGTACCCACAGGATTCCCCAGACCCGTGGTTTGTCACATGATATATTGTCTAATGACTAAACTTATCTGGAACTCTATGGTTACACTACAAGTCATTAATGTTCTTTCTGACTATGCACCCATTCCTTCTGATTTTTCATATGGTTGAATAGAGATATAACTTAAGTCAACTTCAGTGTATGCATGACCAGATTGTTGAATACATGTATCTAAATACGTTTTGCCAGGGCTACGCTAAAAAAGTTCCCAATCGCACATTTTGAGACATTTTGGGTACCCGGGTAGGGTAGGGTAGGGTAATAGGGGGCGGGTACCCGGGTAGTTAATTTGGACTCGTCCCAGCCCTAATATATACACAGCAACACACCCACGACAGTAGTCCTTTTGTCTAAAAGTACCATGGCCAAAATGGCTGCTAAACTCAGATTTCTTTTCATGTTAATGCATGTGAGCGTATAGTACCTTGTGAAGAGTTTGAAATGTATAGCTCTTGGCAAACACCCTTCTTTCTCAGCACACAGTGTTGTTTCCCCTAGAAAGGATTCGCTGACTAAATAGTCCTAACTTTGTGTCAGTTAGCATAATGGATTGTATATCTTTGACCCAACGATTCAAACTATTGGTCCAGTCCAATACTATCAGTCGGTCCGATTACGCGTAACTTTCATTAATTACCATTTAACTATCATAACCTTCTTTTGTTTAAATTATAAATATCTATTAATCCGGCTATTTTGTATGGAAACCAAAGCGTTAAGAATTATGATACTTGACAGATAAATATAGATGTATTGCCGCACGATTAATTTTGGTACACATCAATGAATGAACTGGTTGTTAAAACACAGGACCATGGACTTTAAGAATTAAGGATTCCCATTCCTTTCACGACCAACTAGCATTGCTAACGCAACACTGACAACCCCCCACACCCCACCGCACATTTAGACTCGACCTTTAAGTCAAAAGTGAGGTCTTCATTGTTACGAATACATCACAACAACCACCACAAGGACGTGTGAATATACAAACCAAATTGTACCGTCGGTACGCCAACTATCGGGTTTCCACAGTAATATGTTATTTCTCTGTCCAAAGTAAATGTTATACAGAGAGGGACGTCTATATCTCCGGCTTTTTTGTACAATTTATCTAGGTGTATGATATTAGCTAAGACGAAGCACGAGGCATAATCAAATATTGATGTGAAACAAATAATCAAGATTTATCCGCGTAATACAATATGATGACTTTTATCTACCGGGAGTAACACAATGTTCGAGCCCTCTACAATAAGCTAATGAAACATCGGCTACGAGGCAATAAATCTGTATTATATACAGACTGTCGCCCGGCTCCCATGAGGCAGTGTAATGTGGAGGGAACACGTCTCATTATCCCAGGCGCTGTTAATCTATTGATGAGCCTGCTAAAGCTATCGAACACACAAGAAGACGGTTCATTCCATCTGCCGGTGAGTATTGACACGGACTTGTCTGAAATGTACATGCTGTTTCGTGAGAATGCGGAGGGGGTATTTCTATAGCGTACAACGGATGAGGCGGTTTATGAATTTGGTAGGTGGTTGGTGTGAGATAGTAGAGTATAGATGGTAGAGTGTAGGCGGCTTATGCGAGGTGGTAGATGGTAGATGGTAGATGGGAGATGGTAGGTGCGAGGTAGTGGAGTGTAGGTGGCAGGCGTCAGATAGTTTATTGAAGGTGATAGATGTAGGTGGGTGGAATAAGATGGTAGGTGTTTGTGGCGAGGTGGTAGATGGTAGGTGGAAAATGCGAGGTGGTGGTTGGTTGGCGTGAGGTGGTGGGTGGTTGGTGATTGGTGGTTGGTGTGAAATTGTAGGTGGGAGGTGGGAAATGCGAGGTGGTGGAAGGTATGTTTAAAGAACACCCAATATCCCTCAGTGAACACCTGCCAATAGTTCTCACTGAACATCCGTCAATACCCCTCACTGAACACTCGCCAATACCCTTCACTGAACACCGCCAATATACCTCACGGAACACCCGTCAATACCCCTCACGGAACACCCGTCAATACCCCTCACTGAACACCCGTCAATACACCTCACCGTACACCCGTCAATACACCTCACCGTACACCCGTCAATACACCTCACCGTACACCCGTCAATACACCTCACCGTACACCCGTCAATACCCCTCACGGAACACCCGTCAATACACCTCACCGTACACCCGTCAATACACCTCACCGTACACCCGTTAATACACCTCACCGTACACCCGTCAATACAACTCACTGAACACCCGTCAATACCCCTCACTGAACACAAGTCAATACCCCTCACTGAACACAAGTCAATACCCCTCACTGAACACCCGTCAATACCCCTCACCGTACACCCGTCAATACCCCTCACTGAACACCCGTCAATACCCCTCACCGTACACCCGTTATACCCCTCACTGAACACCCGTCAATACCCCTCACCGTACACCCGTTATACCCCTCACTGAACACAAGTCAATACCCCTCACTGAAAACCAGTCAATACCCCTCACTGAACACCCGTCAATACCCCTCACCGTACACCCGTCAATACCCCTCACCGTACACCCGTCAATACCCCTCACTGAACACAAGTCAATACCCCTCACTGAACACCAGTCAATACCCATCACCGTACACCCGTCAATACCCCTCACCGTACACCCGTCAATACCCCTCACTGAACACAAGTCAATACCCCTCACTGAACACAAGTTAATACCCCTTACTGAACAACAGTCAATACCCCTCACTGAACACCAGTCAATACCCCTCACTGAACACCAGTCAATACCCCTCACTGAACACCAGTCAATACCCCTCACCGTACAACAGCCAATACCCCTCACCGTACACCCGTCAATACCCCTCACTGAACACCAGTCAATACCCCTCACTGAACACAAGTCAATACCCCTCACCGTACACCCGTCAATACCCCTCACTGAACACAAGTCAATACCCCTCACCGTACACCCGTCAATACACCTCACTGAACACCAGTCAATACACCTCACCGTACACCCGTCAATACCCCTCACGGAACACCCGTCAATACACCTCACCGTACACCCGTCAATACACCTCACCGTACACCCGTTAATACACCTCACCGTACACCCGTCAATACAACTCACTGAACACCCGTCAATACCCCTCACTGAACACAAGTCAATACCCCTCACTGAACACCAGTCAATACCCCTCACTGAACACAAGTTAATACCCCTCACTGAACACAAGTCAATACCCCTCACTGAACACCCGTCAATACCCCTCACCGTACACCCGTCAATACCCCTCACTGAACACAAGTCAATACCCCTCACTGAAAACCAGTCAATACCCCTCACTGAACACCCGTCAATACCCCTCACCGTACACCCGTCAATACCCCTCACCGTACACCCGTCAATACCCCTCACTGAACACAAGTCAATACCCCTCACTGAACACCAGTCAATACCCCTCACCGTACACCCGTCAATACCCCTCACCGTACACCCGTCAATACCCCTCACTGAACACAAGTCAATACCCCTCACTGAACACAAGTTAATACCCCTCACTGAACACCAGTCAATACCCCTCACTGAACACCAGTCAATACCCCTCACTGAACACCAGTCAATACCCCTCACTGAACACCAGTCAATACCCCTCACCGTACAACAGCCAATACCCCTCACCGTACAACCGTCAATACCCCTCACTGAACACCAGTCAATACCCCTCACTGAACACAAGTCAATACCCCTCACCGTACACCCGTCAATACCCCTCACTGAACACAAGTCAATACCCCTCACCGTACACCCGTCAATACACCTCACTGAACACCAGTCAATACACCTCACCGTACACCCGTCAATACACATCACTGAACACCCGTCAATACACCTCACCGTACACCCGTCAATACCCCACACTGAACACCAGTCAATACCCCTCACCGTACACCCGTCAATACCCCTCACTGAACACAAGTCAATACCCCTCACTGAACACCCGTAAATACCCCTCACCGTACACCCGTCAATACCCCTCACCGTACACCCGTCAATCCCCCTCACTGAACACAAGTCAATGCCCCTCACTGAACACAAGTCAATACCCCTCACCGTACACCCGTCAATACCCCTCACCATACACCCGTCAATACCCCTCACTGAACACAAGTCAATACCCCTCACTGAACACAAGTCAATACCCCTCACTGAACACCAGTCAATACCCCTCACTGAACACCAGTCAATACCCCTCACCGTACACCAGCCAATACCCCTCACTGAACACCAGTCAATACCCCTCACTGAACACCAGTCAATACCCCTCACTGAACACCAGTCAATACCCCTCACCGTACACCAGCCAATACCCCTCACCGTACACCCGTCAATACCCCACACTGAACACCAGTCAATACCCCTCACTGAACACCAGTCAATACCCCTCACCGTACACCCGTCAATACCCCTCACTGAACACCAGCCAATACCCCTCACTGAACACCAGTCAATACCCCTCACTGAACACCAGTCAATACCCCTCACTGAACACCCGTCAATACCCCTCACCGTACACCCGTCAATACCCCTCACTGAACACAAGTCAATACACCTCACCGTACACCCGTCAATACACATCACTGAACACCCGTCAATACACCTCACCGTACACCCGTCAATACACCTCACCGTACACCCGTCAATACCCCACACTGAACACCAGTCAATACCCCTCACTGAACACCAGTCAATACCCCTCACCGTACACCCGTCAATACCCCTCACTGAACACCAGCCAATACCCCTCACTGAACACCAGTCAATACCCCTCACTGAACACCAGTCAATACCCCTCACTGAACACAAGTCAATACCCCTCACCGTACACCAGCCAATACCCCTCACTGAACACAAGTCAATACCCCTCACTGAACACAAGTCAATACCCCTCACCGTACACCAGCCAATACCCCTCACTGAACACCAGTCAATACCCCTCACTGAACACCAGTCAATACCCCTCACCGTACACCAGTCAATACCCCTCACTGAACACCAGTCAATACCCCTCACTTAACACCAGTCAATACCCCTCACCGTACACCAGCCAATACCCCTCACCGTACACCAGCCAATACCCCTCACTGAACACCAGCCAATACCCCTCACTGAACACAAGTCAATACCCCTCACTGAACACCAGCCAATACCCCTCACTGAACACCCGTCAATACCCCTCACTGAACACCAGCCAATACACCTCACCGTACTCCAGCCAATACCCCTCACTGAACACCAGCCAATACCCCTCACTGAACACCAGTCAATACACCTCACTGAACACCAGTCAATACCCCTCACTGAACACCCGTCAATACACCTCACCGTACACCAGCCAATACCCCTCACTGAACACCAGTCAATACCCCTCACTGAACCAGTCAATACCCCTCACCGTACACCCGTCAATACACCTCACTGAACACCAGTCAATACACCTCACTGAACACCCGTCAATACCCCTCACTGAACACAAGTCAATACCCCTCACTGATCACCCGTCAATACCCCTCACTGAACACCCGTCAATACCACTCACTGAACACCAGTCAATACACCTCACCGTACACCCGTCAATACACATCACTGAACACCAGTCAATACACCTCACCGTACACCCGTCAATACACCTCACCGTACACCCGTCAATACCCCACACTGAACACCAGTCAATACCCCTCACTGAACACCGGTCAATACCCCTCACTGAACACAAGTCAATACCCCTCACTGAACACAAGTCAATACCCCTCACTGAACACCCGTCAATACCCCTCACCGTACACCCGTCAATACCCCTCACCGTACACCCGTCAATACCCCTCACTGAACACAAGTCAATACCCCTCACTGAACACAAGTCAATACCCCTCACCGTACACCCGTCAATACCCCTCACCGTACACCCGTCAATACCCCTCACTGAACACAAGTCAATACCCCTCACTGAACACAAGTCAATACCCCTCACTGAACACAAGTCAATACCCCTCACTGAACACCAGTCAATACCCCTCACCGTACACCCGTCAATACCCCTCACCGAACACCAGTCAATACCCCTCACCGTACACCCGTCAATACCCCTCACTGAACACCAGTCAATACCCCTCACCGTACACCAGCCAATACTCCTCACTGAACACCCGTCAATACCCCTCACCGTACACCAGCCAATACCCCTCACTGAACACCCGTCAATACCCCTCACCGTACACCCGTCAATACCCCTCACTGAACACCCGTCAATACCCCTCACCGTACACCCGTCAATACCCCTCACTGAACACCCGTCAATACCCCTCACCGTACACCAGCCAATACCCCTCACTGAACACCAGTCAATACCCCTCACTGAACACTCGTCAATACCCCTCACCGTACACCCGTCAATACCCCTCACTGAACACAAGTCAATACCCCTCACTGAACACAAGTCAATACCCCTCACTGAACACCCGTCAATACCCCTCACCGTACACCCGTCAATACCCCTCACCGTACACCCGTCAATACCCCTCACTAAACACAAGTCAATACCCCTCACTGAACACAAGTCAATACCCCTCACCGTACACCCGTCAATACCCCTCACCGTACACCCGTCAATACCCCTCACTGAACACAAGTCAATACCCCTCACTGAACACAAGTCAATACCCCTCACTGAACACAAGTCAATACCCCTCACTGAACACCCGTCAATACCCCTCACCGTACACCCGTCAATACCCCTCACTGAACACCCGTCAATACCCCTCACCGTACACCCGTCAATACCCCTCACTGAACACCCGTCAATACCCCTCACCGTACACCAGCCAATACCCCTCACTGAACACCAGTCAATACCCCTCACTGAACACTCGTCAATACCCCTCACCGTACACCCGTCAATACCCCTCACTGAACACAAGTCAATACCCCTCACTGAACACAAGTCAATACCCCTCACTGAACACCCGTCAATACCCCTCACCGTACACCCGTCAATACCCCTCACCGTACACCCGTCAATACCCCTCACTAAACACAAGTCAATACCCCTCACTGAACACAAGTCAATACCCCTCACCGTACACCCGTCAATACCCCTCACCGTACACCCGTCAATACCCCTCACTGAACACAAGTCAATACCCCTCACTGAACACAAGTCAATACCCCTCACTGAACACAAGTCAATACCCCTCACTGAACACCCGTCAATACCCCTCACCGTACACCCGTCAATACCCCTCACTGAACACCAGTCAATACCCCTCACCGTACACCCGTCAATACCCCTCACTGAACACCAGTCAATACCCCTCACCGTACACCAGCCAATACTCCTCACTGAACACCCGTCAATACCCCTCACCGTACACCAGCCAATACCCCTCACTGAACACCCGTCAATACCCCTCACCGTACACCCGTCAATACCCCTCACTGAACACCCGTCAATACCCCTCACCGTACACCCGTCAATACCCCTCACTGAACACCCGTCAATACCCCTCACCGTACACCAGTCAATACCCCTCACTGAACACCAGTCAATACCCCTCACCGTACACCAGCCAATACCCCTCACTGAACACCAGTCAATACCCCTCACTGAACACTCGTCAATACCCCTCACCGTACACCCGTCAATACCCCTCACTGAACACCAATCAATACCCCTCACCGTACACCAGCCAATACCCCTCACTGAACACCCGTCAATAGCCCTCACGGGTTGGTGGAAGTTAATCTGCAATGTGACCCGACCAGGAATACATTGTATGCTAACAAGCTGACTCAACTATCTCAGCAGCACTGACAACTGCCATTTCTCACACAAGTATCGATTTTTACACGATACATCATGTACTAAGTATACCCACTGGCATATAAGATACATCAATATATCATCAAATGCGAGATTGGGATTGGACATTAACATTGAATAACATGAGTGATGGAAGGCGCCTATTATTGTATCTTCAATTTGTTGTGGGAAATATCCCTGCTTCCAGTTTTGTATACCCTTTCAAACTAATCCAATTATTGTGATGCTTATCCCCAGAATGCATGCTACAAGCACAACCAGTCAATCTGATGGTAAACCAGTTATTGTTATAGCCCGCTGTCTAGTGACAAAGGGATAAAAAAGATAATCGATTCCAATTCTTCTTGCTTCTTGACTTCGTATTAGTGTAATGGATATTTACTTGGCTCCATGTTTAAGCTGAAATGACACTTTTGACGTCAAGGCAATTTTGAGAAAATTGAAGTTGCCGTTTACCGTTTAAAAAGGCCCCTGTCTTTAAACTTGCATTATGCATTCAATTTGCTTATCGAAGAACACATTAAATGTAAGTAAACACATGTAAATGTAGATAATAGACAGAGGACCATGTAGTTTGGTAGACAGTGCCTTATTTCCCGATAATGTTGCACTGAAACGAGTCATCCAACTTTATTAATACTAGATACAAGTTTTGCATGGTGCACTCAACGTAGTGCAGTGCATGCAGTTTTTTATTGGGCTCTATAATGTAATGAATGTGAATGAGTGAGTGGGTTGGGTTTAACGCAACTTTGACAATATTCCAGTTATATCATGGCGTGTCAGCTTAATGTGGGAGGAAGGCCCGAATTGATGCAGGTCAGACGTTAACCACGTTGGGGAAACCCAAGGGCAGGGATATGGTGCTGACAATCCAAGAAACAGAATCGGATTTAACCGGGATTCGAACCTACTATCATAGGTTTCTGGCCCAAGGGACGCACCTCTGCACATCAATATTGCGGCGCCTTAAGACGACTGGGCCATCCGAGGCCCCGCACGTGATCAGAATTAAAGCAATAAAAAGCAGATTACAACAAATAACCTTTATTGACTCCCACGACAATAATGACAGGGTTTGGGTTGTGGACGGGGGAGATGGGTTGTTTGGTGTGAGTGTGTGTTTGTGGCTGTGTGTGTGTTTGTGTGCGTCTGTGTCTGTGTGTCTCTCGCTGTGTATGTGTGTGTCTCTCGCTGTGTCTGTGTGTGTCTCTCGCTGTGTCTGTGTGTGTCTCTCGCTGTGTCTGTGTGTGTCTCTCGCTGTGTATGTGTGTGTCTCTCGCTGTGTCTGTGTGTGTCTTGCTGTGTGTATGTGTCTCTCGCTCTGTGTGTATGTCTGTGTTTCTCGCTCTGTGTGTGTGTGTGTGTGTGTGTGTGTGTGTGTGTGTGTGTGTGTGTGTGTGTGTGTGTGTGTGTGTGTGTGTGTGAAGCAGTCAGCATATGTCCAAGACGACTCACGTCAACTCGACAGTATCTTATGTCAAATCCTCTTTCAACCTCGCTTGCAAAATGGAATTTTCAAGAGTTGTTCTTCTGAAGACTCATTACCTCAGCTCAGCGGTGTTGGAAACGTGAAAATATGGTACGTTTCTGTTACCACAATTAAAAAACGCTTTTGTTTTCATAACGCTGTGTCTTTTCCTTTCTGTAGAATCAATAAGAATACAAATAGTGGTAACACGGTGATAAACTATTGGCTGTAAGATATTATGAGAGGTAAAAAAAAATATTAGCAATTTGTCCCGTGATTGCTGAAATGAACTATTGGCTGAAATCCCACAACGATGCTCAGCATTGGCATAAAGCTTCATTCGTTGAATGTCCCAGACGACTCACGTCAACTCGACAATATCATATGTCAAATCCTCTTTTAATCGCATGCAAAATGGAATTTTCAAGAGATGTTCTTCTGAAGACTCATTACCTCAGCTCAGCTGTGTTGGAAACGTGAAAATATGGTACGTTTCTGTTACCACAATTAAAAAACGCTTTTGTTTTCATAACGCTGTGTCTTTTCCTTTCTGTAGAATCAATAAGAATACAAATAGTGGTAACACGGTGATAAACTATTGGCTGTAAGATATTATGAGAGGTAAAAAAAAATATTAGCAATTTGTCCCGTGATTGCTGAAATGAACTATTGGCTGAAATCCCACAACGATGCTCAGCATTGGCATAAAGCTTCATTCGTTGAATGTCCCAGACGACTCACGTCAACTCGACAATATCATATGTCAAATCCTCTTTTAATCGCATGCAAAATGGAATTTTCAAGAGTTGTTCTTCTGAAGACTCATTACCTCAGCTCAGCTGTGTTGGAAACGTGAAAATATGGTACGTTTCTGTTACCACAATTAAAAAACGCTTTTGTTTTCATAACGCTGTGTCTTTTCCTTTCTGTAGAATCAATAAGAATACAAATAGTGGTAACACGGTGATAAACTATTGGCTGTAAGATATTATGAGAGGTAAAAAAAAATATTAGCAATTTGTCCCGTGATTGCTGAAATGAACTATTGGCTGAAATCCCACAACGATGCTCAGCATTGGCATAAAGCTTCATTCGTTGAATGTCCCAGACGACTCACGTCAACTCGACAATATCATATGTCAAATCCTCTTTTAATCGCATGCAAAATGGAATTTTCAAGAGTTGTTCTTCTGAAGACTCATTACCTCGGCTCAGCTGTGTTGGAAACGTGAAAATATGGTACGTTTCTGTTACCACAATTAAAAAACGCTTTTGTTTTCATAACGCTGTGTCTTTTCCTTTCTGTAGAATCAATAAGAATACAAATAGTGGTAACACGGTGATAAACTATTGGCTGTAAGATATTATGAGAGGTAAAAAAAAATATTAGCAATTTGTCCCGTGATTGCTGAAATGAACTATTGGCTGAAATCCCACAACGATGCTCAGCATTGGCATAAAGCTTCATTCGTTGAATGTCCCAGACGACTCACGTCAACTCGACAATATCATATGTCAAATCCTCTTTTAATCGCATGCAAAATGGAATTTTCAAGAGTTGTTCTTCTGAAGACTCATTACCTCAGCTCAGCGGTGTTGGAAACGTGAAAATATGGTACGTTTCTGTTACCACAATTAAAAAACGCTTTTGTTTTCATAACGCTGTGTCTTTTCCTTTCTGTAGAATCAATAAGAATACAAATAGTGGTAACACGGTGATAAACTATTGGCTGTAAGATATTATGAGAGGTAAAAAAAAATATTAGCAATTTGTCCCGTGATTGCTGAAATGAACTATTGGCTGAAATCCCACAACGATGCTCAGCATTGGCATAAAGCTTCATTCGGTGAACGTGCGTCTGACATAGAACAAAGACGTTTGAAAAGAAAGGCTAGAATTGGCCTGCATGACTTGTGCGGTGGTTCGCCTTCGATTGGCGGACACGAGGGGGGAAATCTCACTTTGCATGCTGGGAGTTCCATGGTATCTCGTGAATTAAAATTGTGAGCTGTTCAGTAAATAGATTAAAATGACAGAGATGAAAGACCCTGTGTCGAGGGACGGCATTTATCTCCAAGCCCAAAATCAGGCAAAACTGTTTTGAAAATAAGGGAAAAAATCTGACGAAGCCTTAATTACATTGTTAAAGGTGGACTTTGGAAAGAGAAGTCAAGTCCTAAATTTCGTCTTAGAATCGCAATATTCATCTCATCGCGAGTATTCAAAGGAGATATCCTTTCTCCTTTTTTTATAATTCCATTACCCTTTTCTTTCATTTTAGACGTTTCATTTTCACTGCAGGACCCAAATGATCAATTTCTGTCAAACAGCAATCACTCCTCGACCCTCAATTCATGTTTATTTCATAGCAGAGGCTCGCTGCTCCTGCAAGTACTTATCGATTGTGCAAGTGCTGTAATCACCGCCTGATGCTATCAAGACAAACTAACTCTAGGCTTGCGTCCGAATAACTCGTTGTTGAACTTTAATAGGAATCTGCACAAATGTCAGACAATAGTTAGAACACCATCCCGCAATATGAGAGTTTGGATACGAGCCAGTCTGAACTATATTCCCTCAGCGTAATAAGATCTGTCAGAGCGATGTGTGCTATGTCTTCGTAGAGGCGAATGAATAATTGAAGACCCAATGAAGCCGATGTTTAAAAATGCTGGGGCCAGGGGAAACGAAGGAGGGAACATTTCCATCTAACTTCTAGCTTTCAGATCTAAGACAGCAAAAAATGAATATGATTAACTATTTGTTCGTATTTCTACGATGGAACGCAGCTGCTACTGAGCATGCGCACTTACGTCACACTATACAATAACACAATACATTATGAAGGATTTAGAAACATATTTGATTCGTAAGATTCTCTCATTTAGCAGGTGAGTTATATATCGTCAGTGAAGAAAAGGATATAATAGATGTTTAATCTTCCAAGCGCCTGAACATACGATGGAAACGCGTTTGAAGTTGCTTGACATTTGTATCATGCTTGTAGTATTGTTTGCCTACAGAAACCAGAACGTTAACATAGACAGACGATCTCTTTCTGGCCTGGGGTATTTTTTCTGTCGTTCAAACATGACTAACGTGCCAATAAAAATGAAATGAGACAAACGAATATCCAAATGTAACATTAATTTCTCATATTTCACTGTAATAGTCGAGGAAGCCTTGCATTCCCACTGGCAGCTAACAAATACTTGTCACAAAAGAAACTACTCTCCGAAAATAAACGATAAAAAACGGGATGAATAATAATCAAAACAAGGGAGTAAATATGAGGTAAACAATAAAAGGTAGTAACATAAATATTAGACAATGTCTATGTATATCATAAGTGTTAACGATATATCGCCCCTGCTCACGATTTTTTCGTGCTGCTGTTGACGCGAGTCGCCCATGTCATCAATCACAGGAAAGATATCCATTTTCATTATTTTCAACATAAGCGATTAGTCTGTTCCTCAGGAAGCAATCAGTGTACGTCGGCTTAGACGTGGTGGCGACGTCCTTCAACAACGTTGCTGTTGCAATGACCGTCATCAGTCCTACGGGAAATAGGGCCAACACAGTCGACACATTTCCTGCCTGGCGTCGTTGGCATAACGCGGACAAATGGACTTTTTCCTATCACACGCAAGAAAACATTCATATTGTCATTGTCATCTTTAAAAAAAACACCAGGTATGAACGATTGCAGTTGTGCGAGGTTGTGTTCCAATGCAAAAACGTGCAGGCATACCCAATGCAGACCATTGGCAATACCGTAGGCCGGTGACAAACTCTTATTTGAGCTGATATAATATGGTAAGGTTTGAAATAAAACAAGTTTACTTAAAACATGCCTGTGATTGATAGCGTGAGCAACGATCCTAATGCGGGGAACAATTTGGCCAAGGCACACATTGTGGCCAACCGATTCTCATTCATTCGGCGTTCGTTTGGGAAATGGAGACATACATGTATTCTGCTCCAGGATCTTCACAGGAGCAGTCAAAATTAAACAAAGGTTTTATCGATGACAAGCCAGTGCTATCAGATGAGAGAAAGCAGTGACTAAAACTCAGCCCGACAAAAGGCGATATGGCCTTTCACAGCCCATAGTCCATGCCGTACGGTCTACAAACTACTGATTTATCAGGTCAAAATCAACGGGACAGGACACCCTTACAAACCGAGATAACGGTATATAGTGACGTCCCGTCAGTCCAGAGGTACCAGTCATGTTTTCAACATAAACATACTATTAGTTATGGTGTTTTTAGTTGCCGCATACGGTGTCATATTAGGTTAGCAGAAAAATATTGGGCGAGGCGTTAGTAATAGCCATCTTTGATTTTCCAACACCCACCTCACATATTTCAAATGCAAATGCTGGTACCCAAATTCGTTATTTGACACTGTTTTGTGTTTTACTATAATTAATTGTGATGTGCAAGGACATTTATCTGTTTTTTTAGATCACATTCGTGACTTTATTGATAAAGATTAAGGTTTGGCCATTAAGGTTTGAAGAGTGGTCTCCCTTTGACATCAACAATGGCTGCCCAACGCTTTGTTAGTAGCACCGATGGGGAGATCTCTGATAAAAGGCAAAATGTGCGATATGGACACCAGAAAGTGTAAACCTTTCGGCATAATAAATTCGTTATGGTGTCTTTAGTTGCCCAATATGTTTCTGCTAACCTAATATGACACCGTATACGGCAACTAAAGACACCATAACTAATAATATTACTCCACTGTCATGATTCATTATTGTTATAATCCGGACGATTTATACGGGTTTTGATTCTTATCAGTTCCTAGAATGAAAGGTATAAGGAGCTGTAATACCGGGGAAATGGCTTTACACCTAGCTTCATAACGTTTCCAGCATTTATGAAACCGGACAAAAGAAAGTATACACCCAGGTTTGATGGTGGCAAAGATGAAACAAACAAGAAATGGTTATTCGATGGTGATGTATTTGATACAGGTATCATAGTTGTGTTTTGGACCTTATTTTTACAGTTTTTCGGCAACTGTAACGTTTTTATAACGTTTGGGGGGCGGTCGGGTAGCCTAGTGGTTAAAGCGTTCGCTCGTCACGCCGAAGACCCGGGTTCGATTCCCGACATGGGTACAATGTGTGAAGCCCATTTCTGGTGTCCCCCGCCGTGATATTGCTGGAATATTGCTAAAAGCGGCGTAAAACCATACTCACTCACTCACTATAACGTTTGGAATATTTTAGTCGAATCCAATTTTCAAGTGTATACTTTCTTTGCCCCGGCAGTATAAGTGGTCCATTATCATGCAGTAACCTTGACTTTTCTAATGACCCATATTGTGAGGTTCCTTGTGTTAGGTCTTATCTGCACATCGATGTTATTATCAGCAAACAACATAATACTGCTCGCATTTGACGTTATTCATCGCGGAAATGCCAATTACAACAGTGAACTCAAGGCTAACGTGGTTTATCTCCTTGATTAAATCCGCCTCAATTATCTCTACTCTCACTGATCGAGGAAAGTGAATCAATTTGGAATCAGGAATCGTAATTGGTGCCAACACAGGTCACGTGACCATACATGTAAAGGTTGAAGCTCGAGCTGTTCCGGACTAGTCGGATGGTCTGTATTTGTAAACGTGACCTAACGTTACAATGGAGGCTCATCCGATGCTAAGATCGTTGGTTGGGCACGTTTTTTTAGGGGTTGGCGGGGACTAGCGACAAGGCGAGCTGTTCAGAGCTGTCAAGCCGTAATCTGGAAAGCCATGCTGATTTGACGTTTAACGAGGTAATCGATAGCTGACGGAAACTGGGAGCAAAGGCGGTTTTCAATGTCGTAAAAACAACGATGTTCAGTTTTTACGTCGTAACGATTTCATGCAATCTACAACGCTGTCATTTTCACGTGTCGTTAGAAAAACGTAACTGCGTTAGCAATTGTAAAAGATGAACAAGCATTTAACTGAAAAAGGCGTTGTAATCAAACAGCTGAAAAGGGATATTACGACATTAATCGAGAAGACCAGTTCGTTTATCGTTCGTTCCGAATAATACGCCAAAAATGTTGAAACTATCATTTGACCCTAACCCATTTGTATTCATTTGTCCCTCATTTGTCTTGGACCGTAGTCCCGCCCAGATATGCGCAGTTGGTTCCCAGTCTTCTCATTTGAAGAGCATGACACATAATCGCCACGGGGGCAACTTTCATATCATTAAATATACTGTTGGTATAGCATATGTAATTCATGTGCCCACGACTGTATGTATTGCTTTGAACATATGCGCTTGGTTACTGATGCTCAATGCGACGGCTTTTACAAAGACAGTGTCAGACTAACGTTTAGTCCCAGAAATAAAGTCATGTTATTTTAAAATATATGTCCACAAAATACCTAATAAAATCCAAGGGGAGCCCAGAACAAATGCTTAAGTTCCTAGAATTGAGACAATCTAGCCTTGCCAAATCAATCTGCCCTTGAGTGGATTCAGAGTGAGTGAGTGAGTGAGTTGGGTTTAACGCCGCTTTTAACAGTATTCCAGTTATATCGCGGCGTGTCAGCTTAATGTGGGAGGAAAGCCCGAAGTGGTGCAGGTCTCAGACGTTTATCACTTCGGTGAAAGCCACGAGCACGGGTATGGTGCTGACAAACCTAGAAACATAATCGGGGCAAACCGGGATTCGAACCCACAATCATAGGTTTCTGGCGTGCCCAAGGGACGCAACTCTGCACAGCGAGAGAGAGATTAAATCCATAATTTGTTCAGTAATACGTACAAAATGAATAGTTTGCTTTGTGGAATGTAAAAAAAAAGTCAAAAGTGTTAAGTTAAAAGTGCAAAATTAATAGATTGTTTGGTGGTACTCAGTAAAGAGACATTTTGTTGTATACATACAAATCAATGCTCGATGCTCCCTTGGTTATTTCAGTTAGTGGGATACATAAATCCGATGCAGATATAAGGATGCAGGTGGTAAACGTGTATCACACAGGGGGATGAGTATGGTGCTGACGGACCAAGGAAACCTGAATCCGAATCCATGATCATGATTAGCATACCTCAAAGGGCGAGAAAGTGAAAGAAAATGTAAATAATGGGAAGAAACAGATAGACTGGATTTGAGGTTTAAACGAGATAATTGCAGGGAAACCGGTATGAGATGGTGCATAACAGATGGGCGAGAGAGTGAAAGAAAATGTAAATAATGAGGATGTATGTGTGTGTATGTGTGTGTGTGTGTGTGTGTGTGTGTGTGTGTGAGAGAGAGAGAGAGAGAGAGAGAGAGAGAGAGAGAGAGAGAGAGAGAGAGAGACCAACAGATGATGACTGAGACGGTAAAAAAGACTCAGTCTAACTTGGATATACAAACTGTGGAGAGAGAGAGAGAGAGAGAGAGAGAGAGAGAGAGAGAGAGAGAGAGAGAGAGACCAACATAGATGATGACTCTGAGACGGAAAAAGACTCACAGTCTAACTTGGATATACAAACTCTGCAAACCACATTAAAATTTTCAACTGATACATTGCTAACTGCCTTATTCTTTCAATAATGATATTGGCATTTAATATGATTTTTCAATTCTAAGTTGTTATTTTAAAATTGATCAAATAAAACTATCCCCTCATTATCTGTTTATCCCCAAACGCCATTAAGTCTCCTCAGACCAGGACAGGTCAGCTGGCGCTCCCCAGCATTGTACACTGCGCTTTAGTGAAGGAGGTTAGTGCTTGAATATAGATTTCACATTTCTTCCAGGTTTAGGAATATGTCTTTGGGACAGAATCTATCACTGGGCTGTCGAAATAATAGCCAGCTAATTTTCACTACTGTAGAGAAATGGAAAATCAGTAAATGGCGCAGCGCCTCGAAGTACTTAAGACAGTTAATCAATATGTTACGAGTCACGTGGTCGGATAATTTGGCAGGCTAACATTTGATCCTGTTAGCTGGTCTTTCGCTTTCCTAGTCACACCTTCACTGGCAGAATCGACAGTTGACAAGCAAATTGGATAATACGTTACAAACCTCGAGCGGAGCAGTTCTACAGCCGAGTCAAAATGTTGTCTAACTGTAATTATGTCTGCATGTGATCTGAATGCATTGCCTGTTAAACTAATTCAGCCCAAAAAAATGGGAATATATTATGCTCCTCTTTTTTCACATAATCTGCAGTTAGGTTTTGTGTGTGTCTGAACGAGATGTTTCTGTTTGTCTCATTCGAGAAAAGCGCTTCAGATATGTTTGCCACTGTTTCACAGATAATCTGTACTAGTATTTTTTTTAAAGTCTTGCTTTAGAAAATGCAATACTTAGCCTGAAACCAGCGTTGAGGGTTGACAAGAACCCGCGAGCGGGAAAACAGAATGATTGCGTTAAAAACGCCAAGCGATCGTCAAGACAGAATATTCAGCTGTCTCTGCTGCTTGCCATGAAAAAGTGCAGAAGCTTAATACAACATTCAAATTTAATACACTTAACTTCTGAAAAATTGATTTTGAATTACGGCAAAGTGACGCCTCTGGTGTTTAAAAGATAATAATTGTAGTCCGACAGCTACCCGCGGCCTTAGGTGGTAAATTCATTATTAATAATAATAGCGACATTTTGTCTGCTTTTGGGAAGAATTTAAATATCAAATATCAACCTGTCACAGCTCTTCTGAACTCATAAGGTCCACGGCTGCCGGCGATAGAGTAATAAAACCTCTCAATTTAGCAAATAGAAAAAAAATGTTGTGAGATTGATTTGAAGTAAATTAAGTTTATATAAAACGAATTTAAAACTGTGAGAAAACGTCAGTTGTTGCTGGATATGATGGTTTGATCAACATCTGTGGGAATGACTTTAAACAGATTAACTTTGCTAATGTACACAAAAGAAACAGGACTTGAATCAAATCGAATGTAAAAATATCAAATATATATCAGGCAAGTACAATCAATGTTTAAATTATTGTAGCAGAGTCGGGGCGAGTTAAAAAGACTTCAGACAATGGAAGTAAATGTGGGTAAGGAATCCCATTCATTGGTCAAGGAACTCCGTTTTATCATTGCCACTTGTGTCTGGGTATCTTTTTGGCCAGTCACAGCCAAGTAAAAATCACCACAATGTATGACTGTATTGTACCGTCACTATCACCACAATGTATGACTGTATTGTACCGTCACTATCACCACAACGTATGACTGTATTGTACCTTCACTATCACCACAATGTATGACTGTATTGTACCGTCACTATCACCACAATGTATGACTGTATTGTACCTTCACTATCACCACAATGTATGACTGTATTGTACCTTCACTATTAATGGAAGACTGTATTGTAGCGTCACTATCACCACAATAGACGAGTGTATTGTAGCGTCACTATTTATGGAAGACTGTATTGTAGCGTCACTATTAATGGAAGACTGTATTGTAGCGTCACTGTTAATGGAAGACTGTATTGTAGCGTCACTATTAATGGAAGACTGTATTGTAGCGTCACTATTGATGGAAAAATGTTTTGTAGCGTCACTATTAATGGAAGACTGTCTTGTAGCGTCACTATTAATGGAAGACTGTTTTGTAGCGTCACTATTAATGGAAGACTGTATTGTAGCGTCACTATTAATGGAAGACTGTATTGTAGCGTCACTATTAATGTAAGGCCGTCTTGTGGACGTCACAATCGTGTTATCATTAATGGGGGAGAAAAGAGGGGACGACTCGCATTTCAGACAGCGAACTTTTCGGAAGTTATCTGCTGAGGAGAGGAGCTAATTGAAAAGGAGACTTTTGTCAAGAAAATTGTTGTGTTCCCATCAGGCTAGAATTGTCAAGGAGGACTTCAATTTCTTAGACGCCATTGTTGTTCAGAAACTAACGGTGTCGCAGGAATTGCTGAGAAAAGGGTTGTCAAATACGGTAACTAGTAACTATTGTCATCAAGTAATAGAATTCTATTACAGAAAGGCAATTAGGGTTGTGAGAGAAGCAATGTTGGTTTGGAGAGTGGATGTGCAGATAAAGACCAAAAGTGCCAAAGACACGGCCATTACCCGCAGGAGACAACTGGATGATGTCGTGGTCTTATATGAGAGGCTTATATTGCTGAAATAGTGTCATTGGATGTGCAGAAGAATACCATACTGCAGAGACTCTGCCATTGTTCTGACAATATTAAAGACAGTATTGAAGAGACAGTCAGTTTCCTTACAAAAGGCTGTTTTGAAGAGATTCTGTCCTTGTCCTTACGTGTTGAGACTGTATTGCAGAGACTGATTGTCTTTAGATTTTGAGAGGCGTTCGGGTAGCCTGGTGGTTAAAGCGTTCGCTCTTCACGCCGAAGACCCGGGTTCGATTCCCGACATGGGTACAATGTGTGAAACCCATTTCTGGTGTCCCCAGCCGTGATATTGCTGGAATATTGCTAAAAGCGGCGTAAAACCATACTCACTCACTCACTCTTTGGATGTTTATGTTGTATTGCAGGTACTGTATGAGTGTCTTGAGATGTGAAGTCTGTATTGCAGAGACTGTGAGTGTTTTAAATGTGAAGACTGTATTGCAGGGACTGTGAGTGTCTTTAAATGTGAAGACTGCATTGCAGATACTGTGTGCCTTTAGATGTGAAGACTGTATTGAAGGGACTGTATGAGTGTCTTGAGATGTGAAGACTGTATTGCAGGGATTGTTTGAATGTCTTTAGATGTGAAGGCTGTATTGCAGAGACTGTGTGTCTTTAGATGTGAAGGCTGTTTGCAGAGAATGTATGAGTGTCTTTAGATGTGAAGGCTGTATTGCAGAGACTGTGTGTCTTTAGATATGAAGACAGTATTGCAGGGATTGTATGAATGTCTTTAGATGTGAAGACTGTATTGCAGAGACTGTGTGTCTTTAGATGTGAAGACTGTATTGCTGTGACTGTATGAGTGTCTTTAGATGTGAAGACTGTATTGCAGAGACTGTATAAGTGTGTTTAGATGTGAGACTGTATTGCAGAGACTGTGTGTCTTTAGATGTGAAGACTGTATTGCAGGGAGTGTATGAATGTCTTTAGATGTGAAGGCTGTATTGCAGAGACTGTGTGTCTTGAGATGTGAAGACTGTATTGCATGGATTGTTTGAATGTCTTTAGATGTGAAGGCTGTATTGCAGAGACTGTGTGTCTTTAGATGTGAAGGCTGTATTGCAGAGAATGTGTGTCTTTAGTTGTGAAGACAGTATTGCAGGGATTGTTTGAATGTCTTTAGATGTGAAGGCTGTATTGCAGAGACTGTGTGTCTTTAGATGTGAAGATTGTATTGCAGGGACTGTATGAGTGTCTTTAGATGTGAAGGCTGTATTGCAGAGACTGGGTGTCTTTAGATGTGAAGACAGTATTGCAGGGATTGTAAGAATGTCCTTAGATGTGAAGGCTGTATTGCAGAGACTGTGTGTCTTTAGATGTGAAGACAGTATTGCAGGGATTGTATGAATGTCTTTAGATGTGAAGGCTGTATTCCAGAGACTGTGTGTCTTTAGATGTGAAGTCTGTATTGTAGAGACGGTGTGTCTTTAGATGTGAAGTCTGTATTGTAGAGACTGTGTGCCTTTCGATGTGAAGACTGTAGTGCAGGGACTGTATGAGTGTCTTGAGATGTGAAGACTGTTTTACAGAGACTGTGTGTTTTAGATGTAAAGACTGCATTGCAGGGATTGTATGAATGTCTTTAGATGTGAAGGCTGTATTGCAGATACTGTGTGTCTTTAGATGTGAAGACCGTATTGCAGGGACTGTATGCGTGTCTTGAGATGTGACGGCTGTATTGCAGGAACTGTATGAGTGTCTTTAGACGTGAAGACTGTATTGCAGGTACTGTGTGTCTTTAGATGTGAAGACAGTATTGCAGGGATTTTATGAGTGTCTTGAGATTTGAAGACTGTATTGCAGAGACCGTGTGTCTTTAGATGTGAAGACAGTATTGCAGGGACTGTATGAGTGACTTGAGATGTAAAGGTTGTATTGCAAAGACTGTGAGTGTCTTGAGATGTGAAGACTGTATTGCAGGTACTGTATGAGTGTCTTTAGATGTGAAGACAGTATTGCAGAGACTGCGTCTTTAGATGTGAAGACAGTATTGCAGGTACTGTGTGAGTGCCTTTAGATGTGGCGGCTGTATTGCAGAGACTGTGTGCCTTTAGATGTGAAGACAGTATTGCAGGGATTGTATGAGTGTCTTTAGATTTTAAGACTGTATTGCAGAGATTGTGTGTCTTTAGATGTGAAGACTGTATTGCAGGGTCTGTATGAGTGACTTGAGATA